>NW_027468640.1:38372405-38701549 GCF_046254945.1 Alosa pseudoharengus
GGGCCTACGGCCACGGGCCACGCTATTCCGCTCAGGAAATGCCCGGAGCTCGACCTCTCCATCACTTCCACCCCGGAACGTCCTCCTGCAGACTCCGGGATCTTGCGCAGGATTAGGGGTTCTAAACAGCAAGCCAGACAGGTGAGATGCATGCTACAATTCTGTGAAAACAGATGCTCGTTTTGAAACAGCTACTATGGTACTGCAGTTGTGCAGTAAACTTTCATCAGAGTGAAAGGGCACTTTTAAGTGACAGGCATGTGTGCTTGCATGACATATCTATCTTGATGTGTATTTGAGTTCAGTTGTACACAACTTTAATTGAACTGAGATCCACTAAGTGAATTATCTGTTGTCTTTTCCATATTATATATTGTACTGTTGGATGGTTGCTGACTGTACTTTTGTCATTGAGCTGTTGCTGCTATGTATCTATGAACTTTAGGTGCACTTTGACATTGGCCCCAAGGCAAAGGCTGTAAGTGTACACAGAGGATGTTCTGTAGCGGAGACCCCTGATGGTGCTGTGATCCAAGAGCCAAGCTTCCCTCGTCCTGCAGCTCTGAAACCTGCTGGCAGTGAGAGAAAAGGTGAAGGGACATCTGGCACTCTTCACTGTCCTCATATACTGTACTGTGCTAATGAAACTCTTCAACACACACTTGACCTCACCACCCTGCAGTCACACACAGCCCCCCTCCCCCCTTTCTTCTCTCTGTCACTTTTTCTCCTGATGTCATTCCAGGCAGCCCTTCCCATCACTACACTGTTTAAAGGAGAAATTCGGTGTGATATTGACCTAAAGTGTGTTGAAACATGATACCGAGTGTGAACTTTTGTCTCATAGCTCATCTCGGCTTGTCCCATGCACTCTGAAATCTGGCTCTAGTTAGCCGATGCTACCAACAGGTTTTCAATGGGGGTGTGCCTCGGGCATCGGGCTAGCCATGCAAACAAATCACTGTTTTACACCATTTACGAGGCTCAAAGTAGCTCCACACTTTATTGGTAGACTTCCGAGGGCCCTGACATTTAAAACGAGACATTGAGAACTTTGAAAAAGCACTGGTAGTTTAGTTACAAGACGATTTATACAGACAGTACCTTCAGGCAGTTTACCGTTCGCCGCCATCTTGAATTTAGTCACGATAAGTCAAGCAACGAGTACAAATGTACAGGTATGATAAGGGATCAGATTCCAAAAATAATTCTGTGGAAATGCATGGATTCCAGTTCCACAGAATTATTTTTGGAATCTGATCCCTTATCATACCTGTTCATTCGTAGTACTCGTCGCTCGACTTATGCTTTCGGGAAATGCAACTTGGAACCAAAAATAAAAAAAAAATAAAAATAAAATTGAACGTTACCATTTTGCCGAGTTGATGGGGTCAAATGGGGCTTGAAAATTCCGCACCTCAAAAGTAGGGAATGACAGAAAAAGTTTGAGAACCACTGCAGACAAATCCTGTCACGCATTGAACATAACATGTCTGGGCCTGTCCACACGAGGCTGGGTTTTTTGAAACCGGTAAAGTTTTTATTTTTATTGATTTTGCCATCTGTTCACACGACCAGAGTTTATTTTTAAACAGGATTCCAGAGTGTTTTTTTTTTTTTTTTTAAACTGCCGGCTTGCCCTTGCCGTGTGCAGAGTAACACCGGCATTTCCGGTGACGACATAATAATAATAATTATAATAATATTAATAATAATAATAATACATTTTATTTTATTTAGAGTGCCTTTCATGTCACCCAAGGTCACTTCACAAATAAACAAAAACAAAAAGGTTGTAAAAATTATAGTCATCTAAAAAAAAAATAAAAGTAAAAGTCAGTCAGTCCTTAAGCCATCTTGAAGAGATATGTTTTAAGTCTGTTTTTAAAGTCAGTAATTGAGTCACAGTGTCTGATGTAGTCTGGCAGTGAATTCCACAGCTTGGGGGCGATGTAGCTAAAAGCCCTCTCTCCCAGGGTGCTGAAGTTCACACTAGGGACATGCCTGCTGAGGAGGATCTCAGTGAGCGGGCAGGGGTGTAGACTTCTAGGAGGTCAGGGAGGTAGGTGGGGGTATAATTGTGTAGGGCCTTGTATGCCAGGAGTAGGACTTGCAAATGTATTCTGTAGGCAACTGGAAGCCAGTGCAGTTGCATCAGCAATGGTGTTACATAACTAGTGGATTTGGAGCCTATAATAATCCTTGCTGCAGAATTCTGAATCAGTTGGAGCCGATGGAGTAGCTTATTAAGGATTCCAGACAAGATGGAATTACAGTAGTCAAGGGATGTCACACACATTTACAAGGACTTCTGCACTCTGCTGGGTGAGCGCTGGGCGAAGCCATGCAATGTTCAGTAGATGGAAAAAGGCATTTCAATACATACTGTACTGTTTATGTGTCCACTAAATGAAAGTGTATTGTCCAGCATGACACCAAGGCTCTTGACTTGGTTGGAGCAAGGGATGGTGCTGCCATCTACACAAAGGGTGAAAGGTTCCATCTTAGCAAGAGCTGATTTGGAGCCAACCACTAGCAGCTTAGTCTTACTGCTATTAAGCTTCAAGTAGTTTTGTGTCATCCACAAGTTTATGTCATGGAGGCAGGCAGTAATTGCAGCTGGCGGAAGAGTGGCAGTGGGTTTTGTAGATAAGTAGAGCTGGGTGTCATCAGCATAGCAGTGAAATTGAACACCATGTTGCCTGAGGATAGTGCCAAGTGGGAGGAGGTAGATAACAAACAACAGAGGGCCCAACACAGACCATTGGGGTATACCCCTCTTGTCACAGCACTGCTCTCAGACTTGCAACTCAGCATTTGTACATACTGTGTCCTTCCAGAGAGATAGGAGGTGAACCACTGGTGAACACTGCCCCACACTCCGATATTGGCTAAACGTTCCAGGAGAAGATGGTGGGAGATGGTGTCAAAGGCTGCACTGAGATCAAGGAGAATCAGAATGGAAATAAGTACATCATCAGCTGCACAGAGGAGGTCATTAGTAATCTTAATCATGGCCGTTTCAGTACTGTGCATAGGACGAAATCCAGACTGGAATGGCTCGAAGAGGTCATTGTCCTTCAGGTGATCCTGGAGTTGAATTGTCACTATCTTCTCAAGAACTTTGGAGAGAAAAGGCAAGTTGGAAATAGGCCTGTAGTTGTTAAAGTTGTCAGAATCCAATCCAGTTTTTTTCAGCATTGGTCTGACAATAGCAGTTTTAAAGGATGGTGGTACAGTGCCAGAGAGAAGAGAGGTATGAAATAAGCCCCACCCCTAAACCCAGCCATCATGCATGCACTGCATGTCAGAACAAACCAAACCGTTTGTCATATTGAAATGTTTTTCTTTTCCCCATCATGATTTATGCACATGCACATGGCTAAGTTAGAAACACTGGGTAGGCTACATTAAACGTTTGCTTACTGCAACCTATGACTAACGCATGTTCATTTCCCCAGTGTAACTTACTCTATACCAGACATAATGCAAAGCGTAAAATCATTTCCACATAGCAGTCACAAACTGTGAAAATTAACTTTATTAGTTGAATTGAACACTGAATTTTACATAGTATACATATTTCGCGCAACTACTTTTGGAATGTTATTATCTCTTCTTTGTGAATTAGAATGAAGCCTCTGTACCGCCATGGCACCATCGACTGGCCTGGCATATACACTGCAGTGCTTTCGGTTTTACCTCTTTCTGTGGAAGTTTTTTTTTTTACCGGTGTTGTTAAAAGTGTGAAAACAGTAAGAAAAAATACATCGTCGTTTTTGTCTGGACCTGTCTTAGTCAGTCACTGTCAGCTTTTGAAGCTGTCAATCATTTACATGCGCACCATATTCAGATTAAGGTCTATATTCTGATTATGGCAATATTGGCAATAGGTATATGGCAATCGGCATACTCTAAATAAACCAGCGACCGTGCAATAGCTGAATTTTATTCATGACCACGAACTAGGTGAAATTGGCCGGATTAGAGACACTATTGTTTTGCTTTTTATCAACTTGCTTTTTGCCAATAATTTCTGATCTATCAGCAGTGCACACAAAACCTGCTTCTTTGAGCTTGTTGCACACAATCACCATTTTAACGAATATTCCAATGCATTGATGAATTCCATGACGTTCAATCTTTCAGGTTTGAATACATAAACTGAGCTCATCTTGTGAAGTGCAAACTAGCCATATTTTTCACTATGTTGGCAAATTGTCAGTGCAACAAACCAAGCTACCACAATTCCTTGCATGTACATGCACAGACGTAATTTAATATTCTGAAAGGGTTATTTTACGAGTAATGTGTTTACATGCTTTTTATTTGGGTATTAGTTGTCGTAATATGATCTTAATCGAGATACGGCAACGGATATAAGGTGTTTACATGACTCATACACAGTCGGAATTTTATCATTGTTGTGATTGAAACAAGAATTTGGTATGCAGGTAAATGTAGCCATTCTCCCTGCAGGGAAGAAGAGGGAAAAAAGACCTGGTCTAGACAGACGTGTAGTTCCTCCTTTGGTAGAGATGGGCGATGAACAGCTCCCAGAGGGTGCCCAGCTGAACTCCACACTGGCCCTGAAGGCGGCACTGGAGAAGGTCACACTGGAGGAGTTTGATCCACAGAAGGCCGTGGAGGAGAAACTGCAGACGTCCTCACACACCAAGAACCAAATCAACGCTAAAGCAGCAGAGGGTAAAGGCCCAGTGCATCATACGCACACACACAGTCATGCATACAAGCTCACGCTGATAGTATTTGCCAACCTTCGCTCAGCACAGTGCCCTCCAGAATTATTGGCACCCTTAGTAAAGTTGACTAAAAACAGGTATTTCATGCCTGTGCAACCAAATTGTTCATCGCGGCACCTTTAACGTCACAATTTCAAGGTCCCCTTTTTATTGCTCTCCATATACATTCCCCCCACCACCTTGACGCCATCAGTAATACTGAATACTGTGTGATCATTCACATCAGTGGTGAACCTAGTCTCTGGACTCTCGACCCTCCACACACACATTATGGCTTGTTATATGTTTCTATTTCATATTTTGGAATTCATAAACTTGATATATTTTGTTAATAACTTATAGTATTTTATGATCTTCATAAACTAAAAATATTGAGTAATTTGAATACTTCATATTCATTTTTAAAACTATTACAGTTGTCTTTAATGTTATTACAGTGGTGCTGTATAGGTTTAATTGAGTGCCTGTCACTTTAAAAAGAATGTGAAAGTAATTAGCTTTCATTCTCACGGTTTTAGGCTATAGGAAAATGGAAAATAGTCGCGCATCGTCCAAGGATATATGGATGCAATTCATTATGTTTTCTAGGTCATTAGGTCAAATAAAATATTTTTATATATATCAACCATAACTGCATAGCAAAACTTATCATCCATCCGCCATCCATCAGCACCAAATTTTTTTGACCAATTTTCAAAACCGCACCCGCCCACCATCCGCTGGTTGTTTTAATGCAGTGGTCCCCAAACTTTTTCTTCCGAGGGCCAGCTCACTATGCCTAGCTCTAAGAGAGGGCCAGAGACTCGGAGTATATTAGTAACCATACATAGCTTAGTGCTGTGAACAACAGCAGTCTACCTTAGTTGAATATTCCATTACATTAATCATAGGCTACTGCAATTTAATTGTTAAATTGTTAGCTGTGTTTATATTGCAATCATGCCACATCAGTGTAAAATCTAGAAATGAAAAAAAAAATGAAATAATACTAACAAAAAAAAACAGCATTCCCAAAAGTATTAGCAGGGAGTCCCAAAAGTGTATTTTATTCAAAATGTGTGAACTGTGAACTCTGTGTCTTTGCATACACAGCTCAAGTTGTGAACAAGCAATATCCTACATATAATTTGAAGTTCTCAAACTATGAGAGTTTATGAAGTGCTGGCAAAAACATCTGAAATGACCACTTTCACTCACCTGATGAGAACTTTGTGAATTTGTATGAACATTTGAACGAGTGAATAAAAAATAGAAATAATTATCCCAGAAAGTCCCAGAAATATGACTTAAATAGAAGTTAGTTAGTTATTAACAATTAATTGATAAACTTTTAGAATACTTTGAGCACTGATGCTGTCAGCATAGGCCTCTTACATTGTTTGCAGGTAGGCCTACATTTCATTCCGTTTTCTATGGCAAACACAAAACAGCGGCAAAACAACCACCAGTGGACAAAAAGAGTATTACATGTGTACTGTTAGGACTCGTCATTTAATGAATGGGGGAAATTACGGAGGTTATAGTTTGACAATGTCGTACTCCCATGTGGGCCAGATGCTATATACCACGGACATGTTTTGGGGGGCCACCCAAAATGAGTTGGCGGGCCGTAGTTTGGTAGCCTGGTGTTACCATCCTACGTACTTCCGGCCAAAATTTGATTTCAGCCTCGCACGTAGTCTGGCCCAACCGACAGTATGCGGTTCGCGTACGACCGCGCCAATCAGCGAACAGTTGAGTGATGACGCGGAACTTGCCTGCCGAGTTGCTTGTAGTCCAGCGAAGCTTGTAGTTCAACAGCATAGCAACAATGGCGACGGAGGAAGAGACGCTAGAAGCTATCCACGAAGTTGTCTCAACTCTCGAGGGCATTACGCAATTAAAGCAGGAACAAGAGGCTTGTCTTGTCAATTTTATAAATGGCAAGGACGTCTTATAACTCTCCTTCCAACTGGCTTTGGGAAAAGTTTGATTTATCAGATGGTGATAGCTAAACCTAAACGCACAAGTGTAGGCTACTACATGCATCACTACTTATCATGTTTTCAAATAAACGTTTGCTGCTCGTTATTCTCCCCCCTACTCTCAAATTACCTTAACAAAATCAATGTGGCATAGGCCTAGGCCTACTTAAGGAATGGAATGTTAGCTACCCTACCGAGCGGGGCTCAAGGCGAGGCGGTGTGTCTTGACGTGAGCTAGCCTGTTACCGAGCGGAGCTCAAGATAAGGCTGCTGTGATTGTGCTTGACTGGGACTAGCGGTTACTGAACTGGGCTCAAGGTAAACCGCTCCGTGTTTGTGTTTGACAGAGGCTAGCCTGTGGCCGAGCTGGGCTCCAGGCGAGGCTACCGTGCTTGTGGACAGTAACGTTAGCCAGTCACCGAGCGTGGCTCAAGGTAGGCTGCGTTGTTTTATGCCGAGGCAAGCTCCAGGTTAAATAACACGTAGGTCGTCAGTACAATCCAACTTATCCGAGAGTGTAGTCTGAACAGCCCGTGGAGAACAAAGTAAGCTCCGACGAAGTCACCGGGCTGCGTAGAACAACAATCGTCTGATAAGCGGCGAGAAAAGATAACAGGGAAAACTGGCGTGTGACAAGAGCTGATATAATCTCGGCGACGTGACGCTTTTGGTATACAACTCTCGGTCTGTGGCTGGCGCAAGTTAGAGATATATCCACTACGAAGAGACTGCCCTAGCGGTCAGGTAGCCTGCATACTAGCCAGCGGTCTGTTTACTACTGAGCAGAAGAGCCTGAAGCGGAAGTGGTAAGCGTAAAAGCCTGAACTCCGGCGCACAGCACACGTCATTACCAAACGTTGCTGATTGGTTAAGGGAACTCCAATGATTTTAAACCTCAAAATAAGCATCCGCCCATTACGGAGACAGATTATTATTACTTTGTTCCAGACTGTATGACGAAGAGAATTCGTAGTCACAGGCGGTAAGGGCCAGGCTAGTAGTTTGGGGACCACTGTTTTAATGTATATGGGTGATGCAGCGCTGCTGACGTGAGGCTAGAAAGCTCTTGCCTGTTCTAGAAAGACTGATCCAATGCAGCAAATAGGCTATATTAAAAGGCTAAAGTCCTACATTGGCTATGTTGTAGCCTATCCCCAGAATATCAGCAGCAAACTCAGTCTCTGTCTCGCAAAACAGTCTCCAAATAAAACGCACATCGGCATGTTGCCTATTCTGCCAGCTTGTGCAAATATATCGTCCAAAATGCTTGATTGCATTGCATTCTCCACATTTTTAGCTAAATTTTCATGTACCACATCAGCATTTTTGTTCAGTGAATCTTTTCTATATTGCTTATCCCTTAAGGGCTATTAGTCTGGTTCAGTAAACACAACCACATCATGGGAAAGTCTGCAGACTTGATTGTTGTCCAGAAGGCACTCATTGGTAAGCCACAGAAGGTGGGCAGGGTGTTCACGGAGTGCTGTATGAAAGCATATTCATGGAAAGTTGACTGGAAGGGAAAAGTGTGTTAGGAAAAGGTGTGCAAGCAACAAGGATGACCGCAGCCTTAAGAGAATTCAAAGTCAAGCAAAGTCGATTCAAAAACTTGGGGGGACTTCACAAGGAGTGGACTGGAGTCTGCATCAAGAGCCACCATGCACCGTGTCCAGGAAATGGGCTACAGGTGGCATATTCCTAGTGTCAAGCCACTGTTGAATCAGAGACCAGGTTAGAGTGTCTTACCTGGGCTAAGAAGAGACAGAACTGAGCCCGGTTTCCCGATAACGATGGATACACGCACTTACGAGGGTTTTCTACGATTCATCTTAAGATCGTTCATTTGGTTTTTCCGACTGTTTCCCGAACATGCTCGTAGTGTGAGTGCGCGTTCACTGCTCTTAAGACGTTGTTAAGGGGAGTTGTCCACGTTAATAGTTCTGAAATATCCTGTAATTTGATGGTAATGTCAGGTGACTGCACGTCACAGCTAGGCCTACCGTTTAAACTTCGGATCTACACATTAATTCACATCAATACGAAAATAGAAAAACTTTGACATCTGCATGTAAGCATCCCAAGTAGGCTATATACCAGACATAAATAATTGTATTTATTTAAGATTAGATTGTTGATTGTGCAATATTGTTTTGCAGTGTCACTTAATAACACGTTTGAAGATAAGAAAGAAATCGAGTAAGAAAGTGAGGAAATATGTAATATGTAGGCTTAGAGTTTGACGCAGCACAGACTAAACCACATGTTCCTTTCTCTGCTTTTACCTCAGGCTCAGAGGCCTAATAAAAAATGGCCTACACAAAGATAATGGCAAACTATTTTGGCAACGTCTTGTTTCATAACTTAATTGCATTTGTGTCCTTTTAATCACATTATTATGACCATTAAATTTATGCTATTTTGCACGTTAAAATCTGAGTCATTACAAGTAAATACAATAAAGAATGGTAACGTAAGTTGGATAATTATTCTTAGTTGTAATTCACCCTTCGCTAAGTCCCGCCCTCCTTAGTTACTGTTGCTATGCCTGACAAGCTTTAGCACCCTGCACGTCTATTACATAGGGGGAGAACCGGGACTTTTCAATGAAATGTAATTTACAAAGACATCGTACCACACTGAAAGCTAATATTTTGTCACTAGCAACCTACATCTGTCCTCTGTCAAATACAGTTGGAATTTCATCTCTGAACAAAACCGTTCATGAGTTATTTAAGCAGAAGTCGAATGTGCGTTTTGTTTCATTCGACTCTCCTGGCCAGAATGAATGGAACAGGCATGGGGGACAAAAGAAACATACAATTTAAGCGATGTACTTCCCACAACTTCAATATTTGACAACATATCATGAATGGTACTTCAAATAGGTGTTATTTTAAATAGATTGCTGATGGGCTATACATCTTGGTGAACGTCTGTTAACAACTTCTTGCCGTTATCGTGAAGCGTGTATCTCGCGGTTATGGAAATATCATGCAATATGCCATTTTTTATAGTTAGAACAATATGTGTTTCTATAGTGTAACATGTTATTTCACTGTGTCTTTACGTGGGTTAGGGCACCACACATCCAAATAAGTGCCCTTCATGACCCACAGGCCTTCAGTCTCCACAGGTTAACATGGCAAAACTCGAAAAGCTTGTCAGACCTCCCGTGCCTAGTGATTGGTTGCTAAGCCACGATTGGCCTGTGGCGGTTTTCGGGTGTGGCTTAGCGAAGGGTGAATTCCACTCTATGTCCTGCTGGTGACCTCAGTGAGAAGTACCTGTTAAGAAGCTCTTAGCCAATAACGAGAACTCTGGATCACTCGTAGATCTACGAGTCTTTTCATGACGCTCTTAAGCTACGGTGGTTTCAGGAAACAGTCAGCAAATCTTAAGACGTTCGTAAGAAGGACTTTTCGACCATTTTAGGCTTACGATGCTTTCGGGAAACCTGGCCCTGGACCGTTGCTCAGTGGTCCAAACTCCTAGCCTGACGAGCCAGACCCACATTAAAATGTAGGGTCTGGGCACTCACCGTTCGCAGTGCTCAGTCCGAGGGGCGGGATAATCGGTTGTCTTTCAAATTTCCTCTGCACGCAATTGGACAGCGCTGAGTCCCATGCGTTTTCCCAACAGTGGAGCTAGTTGGCTAGTTCAAACTTTTGCCATCTTAAAACAAGCTTAACTCGTGTCACACTGTTGGCCAACAGCAACATCCATCTTCTTTGTTTTCAAGTAGCAGGGAATTCAAGCCAAACTGTTGCAACTCTGCCATCAATCATTATGTTAAGCCCGCCTAACGACTCTACACGATAGTGCTGGGCGGTATGACCAAAAATGTATATCACGGTATTTTCAAAATTCTTACGGTTTCACGGTATATGACGGTATTTTTTTTCATGCATAATCAGATGTTCACAGCATTTTCTACAGGTTGAGAGAGGAATTGCTGCAGTACATTGACTAAGGATGGTCTATTGTACTGTCATGATGTAGAATAACTCCACACAAGGGGTAATGCAGTTTTGCATGGCCCCAGAAAATGATGCTGTTTACAAAGAGCCACTCATGATTCTAATGAAGAATCTAATCAGAATGCAAAGACAATTGCAGTCAAAATACAGAATTTTTACTGTGCAGATTTCACAAACATCTTGTATAAAACCAATACAAAAAGTAGTGCAACTTGCAATAATTATACTTTTTTGGAAATTCTACAATTAATAATAATAAAACCTCTCTGCTAATATGCTTACTCTGTCAAATAGGCCTATCAGAAACATGCCTTATTGTTATTGTGTGGTTTACATGACGTTAGTGGTTGGCTAACGTTAACTTCATGTGGATGTGGATGTCTTGTTAGCCTGCCATGAGCTTCGGTTCGGTTCGCTAGGCAAAACATTAACAAAAAAAAGTTTGTTTTGGTGCACTGATGACAGTCAGGATAATTTCTAACTAGCCAGCTAGTATTGCTCAGTCCATGTCTATAACATGCTTTACTTGCTACCTAGATAATTTCAGCGAATATTCTTAAGGTGAGATGAATGATAAGAACATTAAACTTCACTGTGTTCGGTGGGTTGCTAACTACATCACCTACTAGCCAGCTAGTTACAGCTGTTGAACAATCTCAATAGAATTTTCGTGACAGTAAATCCCTTTCGATGCAGTATCCCTTAACGTTTTTCCTTAACTAAAGAAACAATTTAAGGTATTCTGTGCAATACCCTTAAATAAACCCCTTACCTGAGGAAAAATTAAGCCTTAAGGGCCATACTTCAGGGGAAAAACTTATGGTGTTTTGTGTTTACCCTCACTCTCACATGCGTGTGAAAAAAGTCCCGTCTGAAACACTGTCGCGCGGCACAGCGTTCCAAACGTTGTGTAATCAAATACACCGGTATGGCGGTATATTAAAAATTCATATCATAACGAAAATATACACCGGTATACGGTGTGAACTGGTATACCGCCCAGCACTACTACACAATTTGATTGGCCTGATAGAAGTTTCATTTTTCGAGCTCACAAGCCAACGGAGAGTTGGTAGACTAGCCCTGGAAGCAAATGTAATTTGCTGCCGCTAGGGTGCGTCTAGATTTCTAGGCTACCAAACTCCTCTTTTCACATAAAAACAGAATTTGCATTTCATTTGAATATCAGGGTGGAGAGGCACCGAATCCAAGTTCCTTGAAGTCCAGTTTGATGTTTTCACAGTCAGTGATGATTTGGGGTGCAATGTAATTTGCTGGTGTTGGTCCACTGTGTTTTATCAGAGTTAATGCAGCCTTCTACCAGGAGATTTTAGTGCACTTCATGCTTCCATCTGCTGACAAGCTTTATGGAGATCCTGATTTCCTTTTCCTGCAGGACTTGACATCTGCCCACAGTGCCAAAACTGCTAGTAACTGGTTTGCTTACCATGGTACCACTGTGCTTAATTGGCCATTCAACTCATCTGACCTGAACCTATGGTTTATTATCAAGAGAAAATTTAGAAACACAAGACCCAACAATACAGATGACCGGGAGACCCAACATACAGATGACAGGTCCCTATCAAAGCAACCTGGGCTTCCATAACACTTCAGCAGTGCCACAGGCTGATTGCCTCCATACCATGCCACATTGATGCAGTAATTTGTGCAAAAGCAGCCAAAACAAGTATTGAGTGTATAAATGAACTATTTTAAATTAGTCAAATTAGTCAGATTAGTTCATTTCTTTTCAAAAGGTCGACATTTCTGCATTATTATCATCTTATTCTAATATTTTGAGATACTCATTTTTGGTTTTCATGAGCTGTAAGCCGTAATAATCAAGATTACAACAAAAAATGGCTTGACATATTTCACTTTATATCGAATGAATCTAGAAGATACAACTAAATTTTTCACAAAATAGTCAGATTTGTCATTTTCAACATTTCATATGTTGTCTGTCCTTTTTGCAACTAAATATGAGTTTAAGAGATTTGCAGATTATTACAATCTGTTTTTATTCACATTTTACACAACGTCCCAACTTTTTCTGTTTTGGGGTTGTAGCTCCTAACTGGTGAATTTAGGAGAAACTCCTAAAAATAATGGGTGTGTCACTTGTAACTTTTTGACTAAGAGTAATTCACAAAGCAATTTAGCCCTAAAAGTAGCACCTAAGTCTGGGACTGCTTAGAAGAAGTTAAGAATACTCTTCACTAACTTAAGACCTATTCACAAACAATCCTATGCCGGTTTTTGTGTCATTTCACGTCGTGGTGTTTGAAATGCAATAACGTCATCAACAACAACCAAAACCAATTATTGTCAACATGTAAACTAAATGTAACATTTCATTGTAAATCAAATTAATTATTTCTCCTCTTTGCAAATGTATGTGTCTTCATACAGATTCATTTAAAAAATGTTTTAAAATACTACATCAATCCCTATGTATTTTATTAGGCTACTAGGCTATTTGCTTTCCCTTATTCTTTTTCGGCTATTTTTTTCATCATCTTCCGTTCTTCACTGTACTTGTGTAGCGCACGCATTCTCACCATTAAAGACCTGTCACCTGTCACTCATCGTCATAGGGGAGTTTCTTGGCATCATTCACGCTTATAATCATCAGCCAATCAAGGTGGTAATTTCAATCAAGCCTTTGTTTGCTTGAGTTGTCTTAGTACTGTAGGTCTGAGCGGCTTTGTGAATACGTTTTAAGATAAAAAAATTTAGTAAGATAAGATAAAATGCTTCGTAAATACGGCCCCAGGTCAATAAACTAAAACATATGTCCAGATCAAAACTAAACAGGTTTACTGAACACAAACTCAATGTGTTTTTGTTAAAAAATATTTATTTCTTTATGAGGTATTTTTGTTTCTCAGCTTTCCTTCAAGATTTTTCCTCATTGTTTTCATTGTGAAATTACAATAATTTTTGATTTTTTAATAACTGTTTTTAGTCAACTTTACCAGGGTGCCAATAATTCTGGAGGGCACTGTATTTAAGCATCACATTAGTGTGCTTTGTTTATGTATTTTTGTATGTGTGTGTGTGTGTGTGTGTGTGTGTGTGTGTGTGTGTGTGTGTGTGTGTGTGTGTGTGTGTGTGTGTGTGTGTGTGTGTTTTGCTCTTCAGGGTTGAATTTCCCCCATACCCAGCAGCTATACCACGGCTTGGTCAGTGTTAGTCTGTCGCACGAGCAACTTGTAAGCCATGCTCTCCGTCACAGGCCACCTCTGGCTCCACCTGTTCGTAGATATGGCAACAAGGTTGGTAAACTACACCTATTGAAAAGAAGATGGAACTATATAAGCAGGGGATGTTTTCTTGAAATGACTGTGTTTGCTATGTTTGGTAGCTTCCACAAACACCATCAGAGGCTCCTGACCTGCTTGCGTTCTACAGCCCAGGAGAGTTGCTACGCGAATCTCCTCTGTTGCCAGGCAACCAAGTGCCTTTGCCACGGCCCCGACCAAAGCCCCGCCCTGCACGTGCAACCTTTGACCTTTACCAGCAACAAAGACAGTGGGAGGCTTGACCTCACGTCCTTGTGGTAGCCTTGTAATAGTAAATACACATTAGTTTGTTTGCTCTGTGTGTGTATTTATGTGTGTATGTATTTGTAAATGGTATTTAATTATTAAATGACCTTAAAGGCATCCAATGCAGTTTCGTATTTTTTTTTTCTTTTTTTTTGCTACTGGGATCCCCCTATACAGTTGCAGACTATGTATTTTGCATAACTGTTGTAAATACTCCTTACGGCTTGCACCCTTCACCCTGGACACTGTACATGTGGATTTATTTACAAGCCCAAATAGTAGGCTGTTGCACAGTAAAGCAATTTGTGATTCTCAGGGTCGGGGGAGTACAAAGTTGCAAGGCTGGTTCTCCATAAATCAGGTAGGGTACGGCTGCTGAAGGCCTAAGTCCCTATTATTACATTATTAATTTAGCCAGTTAGCAAGTCAGTTTGCCATCAAAAAGCTGTTATATTAAGGTCAAAAACGTGCATTGAATGTCTTTAAGCTTTGTTTGAAAGTATTTCATGTAAAAACATAGCGGTATAATGGTACATAGCACATAGCGGTGCAAATTGTGACCGCCGCTCAGTCCTGCACATTCTCTCCGCAGAAATAAATCATGCTTGTCACTTTATCTCCATCCATTTTACTTCATCCCCTACTCTTGCAACTCATGCCATATAATGTGAGTGTGTGTGTGTGTGTGTATTTGTGTGTTTTCTTCTGCTGTGTGGGGTGGGGTGGGGTGGGGGGGGTGGGGGGCGGTGATCAATAATAAAATAATAAAGTCATAATAAATCAATAATAGTATAGTTTTATTGAAGACATGATGCTATCACTTCATATCAAGACCTAGGCCGTGGACTCATGCTCATACAGTGACCAGGAGGAACGCCTCTCCTGGTCACCCCCTACCTCACACACAAACACTCACCCTGTCTTCTCTTAGTGAGGCGCTCTGAGGTGGTGAGTGAGAAAGACAACCCTCTGCTGAACGGTAAGAGCACAGCTCGTCTAATACTACTCAATAGATGCGTTTCTTTATGTGAACAGGTCTAAAGTCTTCATTAGTGTATGATCTGTCACTGATTCATAATAATATTTTCAATTGATACACTAATTCTGTATCTTATTTGTAAATTATTAGGTCTCATTGGAGGCTGCTAAATATTCAGATTTTAGTTTTATTTAAAAGACAAAAATATGTTTCTGTTGGGTTAAATGGTGAAATGCATACAGTTCTTTGTGCACTTGTATGCCAGTGGTCTTGCCAGGTGCAGTCAGATTAAAGAACGAGGCTGTATGCATTGTCTGTGCTCTGTGATATTGAGCTGTAATTGATCGTTTCCTCTCAACTATCCGGCTTAGGGTCAATTCGCATTGACACCCACTTACCTTAACTCTTATTAGCGTCATTCACCCACATTAACATGAACATACACACACACATACTATCTTCATTAAGGGGCTCTTGAGAGTTTGAGGCTGGATGGAGGGGGACTGGTGTGTGTCTTTGGAACATGACAGACCAGATTATGATTCAAGCCTCTTGGGTCCTCTTTATTTATTTTTTATTTTTATTATTTAAATCATTTTTATATTTTTCTTTTTTGTCTTTTCTCCTCATAGTCACCTGTCTGGTATTTCTCATCCTTCACTGGATATTTGCTCACTATTGTTTACTTTTCATGTATTCTCCCATCTAGCATCCATCTTTCATTAATCATATTTGTCACTCACTTCCTTCAGTTTTTCCACCCTAACATCGAAATACCACTCCTTTTAGCCTTTATCTCTTCTCTGAACTCTTTTGCTCACTCATATTCCTTGTTCTCTCCATTCATATGTGTGTTCATATCATTCAGATAGCATTCTGCATTCATTGTGTTTTCTTTTGTACATGTTTCTCCCTCTCTCCCTGTAGCATGGATGTGGTGCTAGAGGGTAGTGGCTCTGGCGCAGGCTCGGGCTGTGAGGACTGCTGGAACGCCTCTGGCTGGGACTATTGGGAGGATTGGAGTCCAAGCCAGTCGCTCTTCAGCGACCTGGAGCTGGTCGTTGTGACAACGCTGTGCATTCCACTGTTGCTGCTTGGCCTCGTGGGTAACGCACTTACCATCCTGGTGGTCTGGCGCTGCCCGCAGATGAGGAGCACCACGTACCTGTATCTGAGCAGCATGGCTGTGTCAGACATCCTCATTCTCCTGCTCATGCCACTGGACTTGTACAAGGTAGGTCTTATGACATGTGCATTAGGGTGGTCCTTATTTTTAAAGTCTCCAATTGTCATCCTCTTAACCCTTTGAATTGTTCCTTTATATAAGAAAATACAGCATGCCGATTTTTATGGCAGTAACATAATAATTACTGGTAGCTCAATAGCTTTAAACTTTGAGATTTTGATGATTTTCATAAAAACATAATTTGAATTGGTATTATAACTGGCTAGTAAAAATCCAAAACAATCTCCATAAAATCATCTAATGCACCATATATTCCTGAATATGTATTTTAGATACATATTTTAGATACATCTCAGTTTACTAAATCCAAATTAATCCATTCATGACCCGGTTTAGCAGATTTACCTTTCCTGGTGGAATCAATACATATTTCTATTGATGATCACCTTGGTTATTGTTTGGGTTTAGAGCACATTTTTTGGTCTTCATTAAAACATTCAAACAATTGTATCCACTGAACCCCAAATATGTGCCACAAAACTGAATAAGGAAAAGGCACCTTCACCATCCCTTGCTCAGCTTTGCTTGCAGTTGTGTTGTGTACCAAGAGCAAAATCATGGCAAAAACAAGAAGTGAAGTTTATTTGGTTGGTTCCACCATACCAAAATTAGTTGGATCAAAACTGCCATCTATTCGAATGGAAGATCACTGTCGGATCTATCCAGACTGCAAAAAGTCAACACTGGCTCCTGAGCATCAGAAATGAGGGATTGCTGAAAATTGTTTGATTGTTTGTGCTTATTTTGAGATTGTTGTCATTGTTGTCATGTCAGTGTTGCTCTGATTTCAATAAAATGTAGTTCATTTGCAACAACTTTTAATATTACTTATCACAATAACGCTGCACAGCTTAACATAGGCAATCTTCCACATGATTGAGCTACCTCTAAATATAATTTTTGTCAAAATGTTTGCATATTTATAATTTTGAAGTTAAAAGGAACAGTTTTCCCTTGGTCGAACCCTGGTCGAGTAGCGCTGTCAGAAACTAATGACTTTCTGCAGGCGTAATGAAACCTACTTTTATCTCGTAAATTACCTCACTAATAATGCCCTGAATGGTACGAAACTTCTAATAGTAGTACAACTATGTTCTTTACTCATAAAACGAGGCATTGAAAAGTTTGTAAGTACACCAGGAGTTTATTTAAATAACACTTGCCTGATGGATGCTACTATCTGCTACTATACCGCTGCGTCAACGTTACTTCAGTGATTTGGAAAAAGCCCGTAAAAGTCCTGGCAGGAAACATGCATAAGGATGTAGATTTTGTTCGTAGTACCAGTTTACAACAATTATTAGTTAACACTAAGTTGTAAACAAATATTAAAAACTGGGATATACCAAAAAACATTGATGTAATCGCTTCCTGCCAGTCATGCGTTTCTGACAGCGCTACTCGACCAGGGTTCGACCAAGGGAAAACACGTTCTGGGTGGGTGTTTGGCTCGGAGTCATGGTGCAAAGGACCCTAGGGTGAAATTACTCCGAACTATCGCTTTAAGATGCTAACATTTTGCAAAAAAAAAAAAATTGGACTTGATAAGGACCACCCTAATGTGCATATTGGCATATGCATGGCTGTGGTGGATTGTACAGCATGTATGTCTATTTGTAGGTTTCTTTGTGTATCTGTGTCCCTGGGTGTTTTGCAATGCATATGGGGACTAAGAGTATGGGATATATCATGGTCATTGTTCCTCTTATGCCTCAGTGTGTGTGTCTCTATATTTTCTTTTGGCATCTGAAAGCATGTGTATTTGAGTGTGCATCTTTATATTTCTGTCTATACATACAGTATCTGTTCTCGATATGAGTTGTCAGGGTTCCCACATTCATGAAAATCCTAGAAATGTCATGGAGTTCTTTGAAATGAATCGTTTTAAAATGTTGTCATTGAAAATGGGTGGGAACCCTGAATTGTGTGCTCCTGATGTAAACCTATGAGTGTCCACTTGTAAAACCTGTCCATTTTCTTTGTGTATATGTGTGTTTGGGGATGCTTGAACTTATTGACCAAACTAACGACCTCTCCTCCACCACCTACCACCCACCCCCACTTAACCCCCAGCTGTGGCGCTACCGGCCGTGGTTGCTAGGCGAGGCCGTGTGCAAGCTGTCGATGTTCGCCAGCGAGTGCTGCACCTTCTCCTCCATCCTGCACATGACTGCTCTCGGGGCTGAGCGTTACCTGGCCGTCTGCTTCCCGCTGCGTGCACGCCTCCTGGTCACACGGGGCCGTGTGCGCGTGCTGCTGGCTGCCCTGTGGGTGGTGGCCTTCCTGAGTGCTGCCCCCGTGCTGGCCCTGGTGGGCGTGGAGCGTCTGGACGTGGGTGGGCTGGAGGGCGGCCTGACCGAGTGCCGCTGCACGCAGTACGCACTCACCTCGGGTCTGCTGGCCGCCATGCTGTGGTTGTCCAACCTCTACTTCCTGGTGCCACTCGGCCTGCTCTCGTTGCTCTATGGCCTCATCGCCCGGAGGCTATTCCTACGGAAACAGACTCACAGAGACCGCGGGCATCGCCAGACACTGAGGATGATGGGTGAGTGGCAGGGTGAGATGGATTGCTGCCTATGGACAGTCGCGCTACTGGAAAATTTAGGTCCTATGAATGATGATAATATTAGGCCCTCACCATAATAATAATGTTGGTCATTATTATCTCTGTATTATCTGTTTTAACTATACATGATATTTTACATCACAACTTTAGCATTTTCATGCACTGGTAATTCCTTGGAATTGCATTTCTAGTTATTATTATTCCGCTTACCACTTTTTCCGTACGCTATTTCTCTTGAACAGTTTAACTTAGAAACTTCATTCAAACTTTGTAACGTAGGTATTCAAACGGACCAAGCTGCTATGTCTTTTATACTTTTTAAACTATTAAAGAAAAACTTTTAAAAAATCCCCATAGACTTAACATTGCCTATTATGACATCATAATACGGCCATTAAGCAATTAGAATCCTATGGCAGGTGTTCAGGCCACCTGCAGCCTCAGGCTTTAAGCATACAACCTGGGTCAATTAAGACTACACATCCTATTCAACTGTTTCCTCTGCCCAAAACTGTTTCAAAATAAAAGTCCTCACTACAATAATCCACTGTTAAACAATGTAACCCATTAAACTACTGAACTTTTTACATTCAACTTTTAAACGGTCTACTTTTAAACTATCATTAAACTATCTATCTATTAAACTAGCTGTCTATCAACAACTTTTAAACTATCTACATTCAACTTTTAAACTTTTAAACTATATACATTCACTAGCTGTCTATCAACAACTTTTAACTTTTCATCAACTATGTCAACACTTTTCATCAACTATGACTCCTACCCACTGTAGCTAGTTAGCATGGTTAACAAAGTTAGCATGTTAACATTGTTAACAAAACTGCTAAAAATGATTAGCTAGGTTAGCTAAGTAACATGGTTAACATAGTTAGCATGCTAGCGTGTTAGCATTCTAGTTAGCATTTTTAGCATAACTGCTAAAAATGATTAGCTAGGTTAGCTAAGTAACATGGTTAGCATAGTTAGCATGCTAGCATGTTATCATGCTAGTTAGCATGTTTAGCAAAACTGCTAGAAAATGTTAGTTAAGTTAGCTAAGTAACATGGTTAGCATGTTAGCATTGCTAGCACTGCTATAAAACATTAGCTAAGTAGCATGGTTAGCAGAATTAAAAATCTTAGCATAACTGCTAGCAAACATTAGAGCCGTTCCAACTTTTAGTTATCGTCAAATATCTACCTATACACAGCCATTAAACTATTTGAATATCAACATTCATTAAACTGCTAGAAAACGTTAGCTAAGTAACATGGTTAGCAGGTTAGCATTGCTAGCACTGCTATAAAACATTAGCTAAGTAGCATGGTTAGCATAGTTAAAATCTTAGCATAACTGCTAGCAAACATTAGAGCCATTCCAACTTTCAGTTATCGTCAAATATCTACCTATACAAAGTCATTAAACTATTTGAATATCAACATTCATTCAACTTCCAGTCTGTCAACAACTTTTAAACTATTTACCTTCAACTTTTAAACGGTCTACTTTTAAACTATCATTAAACTATCTACTATCAACAACTTTTAAAGTATCTACTGTCTATCAACAACTTTTAAACTATCTACATTCAGCTTTTAAACAGTCTACTTTTAAACTATCAACTTTTATTAAGCTATGCAACCACCATGTCTATCCTAGCATCACCGTAGTAACCCTCTCTGTATTATCTGTTTTAACTATACATGATATTTTACATCACAACTTTAGCATTTTCATGCACTGGTAATTCCTTGGAATTGCATTTCTAGTTCAGCTTGTTGTACAACTTTCGTTGGCCCAGTTAGCTTGTTTACAGTTGATTCCATTGTTGCGAAGCCTGCAACCAAAGATTCTAGAGCGCTGCAACCGTCGTTCTACTATGGTTGTTATAGTTACCATTCCTAAGCATTGATATGGAATGGTGTCCTGTTATTCAGAATTAATAGCCACCCCACCAGCCAATCAGAAAAGAGTATTTCTTCTCTCCGGGTGATAATGGCTAATAAATCAAATTGACCCGGGACAGAGGTGGATACACTTATAGAGAAACTTAAACTGTTTCTAACATAAATAGCTACGCCACCACCCCATTTAACTCTATCAGTTATACAAATATTATAACCATAAAGGGAAATATCTGAGTCCTTAACATTGGTATTCAACCAAGTTTCTGAAATGACAATGACGTCAGGGTTGGAGTCATTAACCCACATCTTTAAAATGTCCATCTTTGGCAAAAGGCTCCTAGCATTTATGTGAACAAAACCAAGCCCTTTACGTGTCTTAAAATGTTGTGACAAGTCCGATATAGGCATACCCAAAAGACGATCTCCAATGTCAGATGAGCGCTCACCAGCAAGAGTTAGTGTGCTGCCAGTTGGCATGTTTAAAAGTACCTTTTTGTTGTTTATGTCCATTTTCGCAGATGATTCCTTTTTCTTTACACTTGTAATTGCTGGGGCAGAACTTCGGCAGATGAGATGGCTTGTAGTTGACATGCCAGTTGGCCTATGCTCTGCTGAGTCGCGCTCATCTGACCATCGCTGTTGACAGGCACCAGGAAGATGAGTTGAGGGGAAGGGACACAGGGATACAGGCAGAGGCGCACCTTGTCAACAGGCAAGGCAGGCAACTGCTTGGAGCCCCGAGCCGTGAGGGGGCCCCCGACACGAAGCTGAAGTTGGCCGCACATTCAGAATGCGGTGTAGTCAAGTTTCCGTTCCACCTTAAATATTGCAATTTTCTACCGACAGGGGGCAGTGCTGACTGCAAATACGCGATGACACTGGCATTTGCCAAGTAGCAGACGAACATAGGCTACTCCTCACAGACGAATAAAAGCCTTTTTTTCTGGTGACTCCATTGTCGACCAATCTTTAAGTAAATGATACATGCTTTCTGTCAAATAAATCGGTTCATATTGCACTTGTTTTGGGGGGGCTTTTCTGTTTCTTCTTTACATGAGCTATATTTCATATTTTACAATTTATGCACTAGATTTGATACCCATTGCTCACACATGATTTGCCGTGAGATATTACACCACATCCCGATACAGCAGTCTCTGAGCTTTCATTTGACACCATGTATGGCCAATTTCGTCGTGAAAATTCACCCTTTTATTACAATTGAAATTCCATGAGCTGTTTTTCATATTCCACAATGTATGCACTAGACTTGATACCTATTGCCCACACAACATTTGCCGTGAAATATTACACCACATCCCGATACTACCGTCTCACAGCGTTCATATGACACCCAGCATGCCAAACTTCGTCGTGGAAAATTGCCATTTTTGTTACATTTAAATTACATGAACTATATTTCATTTTCCACAGTATATGCACTAGATTTGATACCTATGGTCCATACATCATTTGCCGTGAAATATTACACCATATCCCGAGACTACAGTCTCTGAGCTTTCATATGACACCTTGCATGCCAAATTCCATCGTGGAAAATGGCCATTTTCCTTACATTTAAGTTACATGAGCTATATTTCATATTTTACAATGTATGCACTAGATTTGATACCCATTGCCCACACATCATTTGCCGTGAAAAATTACACCATATCCCGATACTACAGTCTCTGAGCTTTCATTTGACACCATGCATGGCCAATTTCGTAGTGGAAAATGGGCCTATTTCATAGATTTAATTTACATGAGATATATTTCATATTCCACAATTTATGCACTAGATTTGATACCTATTGCTCACACATCATTTGCCGTGAGATATTACACCACATCCCGATACTACAGTCTCTGAGCTTTCATTTGACACCATGCATGGCCAATTTTGTCGTGGAAATTTACCCTTTTATTACAATTGAAATTACATGAGCTGTTTTTCATATTCCACAATGTATGCACTGGACTTGATACCTATTGCCCACACAACATTTGCCGTAAAATATTACACCACATCCCGATACTACCGTCTCACAGCGTTCATATGACACCCTGCATGCCAAACTTCGTAGTGGAAAATGGCCATTTTTCTTACATTTTAATTACATGAACTATATTTCATATTCCACAGTATATGCACTAGATTTGATACCTATGGCCCATACATCATTTGCCGTGAAATATTACACCACATCCCGAAACTACAGTCTCTGAGCTTTCATATGACACCTTGCATGCCAAATTCCATCGTGGAAATGGCCATTTTCCTTACATTTAAGTTACATGAGCTATATTTCATATTTTACAATTTATGCACTAGATTTGATACCCATTGCCCACACATCATTTGCCGTGAAAAATTACACCACATCCCGATACTACAGTCTCTGAGCTTTCATTTGACACCATGCATGGCCAATTTCGTAGTGGAAAATGGGCCTATTTCATAGATTTAATTTACATGAGCTATATTTCATATTCCACAATTTATGCACTAGATTTGATACCTATTGCTCACACATCATTTGCCGTGAGATATTACACCACATCCCGATACTACAGTCTCTGAGCTTTCATTTGACACCATGCATGGCCAATTTTGTCGTGGAAATTTACCCTTTTATTACAATTGAAATTACATGAGCTGTTTTTCATATTCCACAATGTATGCACTGGACTTGATACCTATTGCCCACACAACATTTGCCGTAAAATATTACACCACATCCCGATACTACCGTCTCACAGCGTTCATATGACACCCTGCATGCCAAACTTCGTCGTGGAAAATGGCAATTTTTCTTAAATTTTAATTACATGAACTATATTTCATATTCCACAGTATATGCACTAGATTTGATACCTGTGGCCCATACATCATTTGCCGTGAAATATTACACCACATCCCGAAACTACAGTCTCTGAGCTTTCATATGACACCTTGCATGCCAAATTCCATCGTGGAAAATGGCCATTTTCCTTACATTTAAGTTACATGAGCTATATTTCATATTCCACAATTTATGCACTAGATTTGATACCTATTGCCCACACATCATTTGCCGTGAAATATTACACCACATCCCGATACTACAGTCTCTGAGCTTTCATTTGACACCATGCATGGCCAATTTTGTCGTGGAAATTTACCCTTTTATTACAATTGAAACTACATGAGCTGTTTTTCATATTCCACAAATGTATGCACTAGATTTGATGCCTATTGCCCAAATATCATTTGCCGTAAAATATTACACCACATCCCGATACTACCGTCTCACAGCGTTCATATGACACCAAACATGCCAAACTTCGTCGTGGAAAATGGCCATTTTTCTTACATTTAAATTACATGAACTATATTTCATATTCCACAGTATATGCACTAGATTTGATACCTATGGTCCATACATCATTTGCCGTGAAATATTACACAACATCCCGAAACTACAGTCTCTGTGCTTTCATATGACACCTTGCATGCCAAATTCCATCGTGGAAAATGGCCCTTTTTCATAGATTTAATTTACATGAGCTATATTTCATATTTTACAATTTATGCACTAGATTTGATACCTATGGCCCATACATCATTTGCCGTGAAATATTACACCACATCCCGATACTACAGTCTCTGAGCTTTCATTTGACACCATGCATGGCCAATTTCGTCGTGGAAAATGGGCATATTTCATAGATTTAATTTACATGAGCTATATTTCATATTCCACAGTTTATGCACTAGATTTGATACCTATTGCCCACACATCATTTGCCGTGAAATATTACACCACATCCCGATACTACAGTCTCTGAGCTTTCATATGACACCCTGCATGCCAACTTTCGTTGTGGAAAATGGCCATATTTTATAGATTTACTTATTTCATATTTTACCATTTGTGCACTTGATTTGATGCCTATTGCCCAAACATCATTTGCCGTAAAATATTACACCACATCCCGAAACTACAGTCTCTGAGCTTTCATATGACACCCTGCATGCCAACTTTCGTCGTGGAAAATGGCCATATTTTATAGATTTACTTATTTCATATTTTACCATTTGTGCACTTGATTTGATGCCTATTAGCCAAACATCATTTGCCGTAAAATATTACACCACATCCCGATACTACCGTCTCACAGCGTTCATATGACACCCTGCATGCCAAACTTCGTAGTGGAAAATGGCCATTTTTCTTACATTTTAATTACATGAACTATATTTCATATTCCACAGTATATGCACTAGATTTGATACCTATGGCCCATACATCATTTGCCGTGAAATATTACACCACATCCCGAAACTACAGTCTCTGAGCTTTCATATGACACCTTGCATGCCAAATTCCATCGTGGAAATGGCCATTTTCCTTACATTTAAGTTACATGAGCTATATTTCATATTTTACAATTTATGCACTAGATTTGATACCCATTGCCCACACATCATTTGCCGTGAAAAATTACACCACATCCCGATACTACAGTCTCTGAGCTTTCATTTGACACCATGCATGGCCAATTTCGTAGTGGAAAATGGGCCTATTTCATAGATTTAATTTACATGAGCTATATTTCATATTCCACAATTTATGCACTAGATTTGATACCTATTGCTCACACATCATTTGCCGTGAGATATTACACCACATCCCGATACTACAGTCTCTGAGCTTTCATTTGACACCATGCATGGCCAATTTTGTCGTTGAAATTTACCCTTTTATTACAATTGAAATTACATGAGCTGTTTTTCATATTCCACAATGTATGCACTGGACTTGATACCTATTGCCCACACAACATTTGCCGTAAAATATTACACCACCTCCCGATACTACCGTCTCACAGCGTTCATATGACACCCTGCATGCCAAACTTCGTCGTGGAAAATGGCAATTTTTCTTAAATTTTAATTACATGAACTATATTTCATATTCCACAGTATATGCACTAGATTTGATACCTGTGGCCCATACATCATTTGCCGTGAAATATTACACCACATCCCGAAACTACAGTCTCTGAGCTTTCATATGACACCTTGCATGCCAAATTCCATCGTGGAAAATGGCCATTTTCCTTACATTTAAGTTACATGAGCTATATTTAATATTCCACAATTTATGCACTAGATTTGATACCTATTGCCCACACATCATTTGCCGTGAAATATTACACCACATCCCGATACTACAGTCTCTGAGCTTTCATTTGACACCATGCATAGCCAATTTTGTCGTGGAAATTTACCCTTTTATTACAATTGAAACTACATGAGCTGTTTTTCATATTCCACAAATGTATGCACTAGATTTGATGCCTATTGCCCAAATATCATTTGCCGTAAAATATTACACCACATCCCGATACTACCGTTTCACAGCGTTCATATGACACCAAACATGCCAAACTTCGTCGTGGAAAATGGCCATTTTTCTTACATTTAAATTACATGAACTATATTTCATATTCCACAGTATATGCACTAGATTTGATACCTATGGTCCATACATCATTTGCCGTGAAATATTACACAACATCCCGAAACTACAGTCTCTGTGCTTTCATATGACACCTTGCATGCCAAATTCCATCGTGGAAAATGGCCCTTTTTCATAGATTTAATTTACATGAGCTATATTTCATATTTTACAATTTATGCACTAGATTTGATACCTATGGCCCATACATCATTTGCCGTGAAATATTACACCACATCCCGATACTACAGTCTCTGAGCTTTCATTTGACACCATGCATGGCCAATTTCGTCGTGGAAAATGGGCATATTTCATAGATTTAATTTACATGAGCTATATTTCATATTCCACAGTTTATGCACTAGATTTGATACCTATTGCCCACACATCATTTGCCGTGAAATATTACACCACATCCCGATACTACAGTCTCTGAGCTTTCATATGACACCCTGCATGCCAACTTTCGTTGTGGAAAATGGCCATATTTTATAGATTTACTTATTTCATATTTTACCATTTGTGCACTTGATTTGATGCCTATTGCCCAAACATCATTTGCCGTAAAATATTACACAACATCCCGAAACTACAGTCTCGGTGCTTTCATATGACACCTTGCATGCCAAATTCCATCGTGGAAAATGGCCCTTTTTCATAGATTTAATTTACATGAGCTATATTTCATATTTTACAATTTATGCACTAGATTTGATACCTATGGCCCATACATCATTTGCCGTGAAATATTACACCACATCCCGATACTACAGTCTCTGAGCTTTCATTTGACACCATGCATGGCCAATTTCGTCGTGGAAAATGGGCATATTTCATAGATTTAATTTACATGAGCTATATTTCATATTCCACAGTTTATGCACTAGATTTGATACCTATTGCCCACACATCATTTGCCGTGAAATATTACACCACATCCCGATACTACAGTCTCTGAGCTTTCATATGACACCCTGCATGCCAACTTTCGTTGTGGGAAATGGCCATATTTTATAGATTTACTTATTTCATATTTTACCATTTGTGCACTTGATTTGATGCCTATTGCCCAAACATCATTTGCCGTAAAATATTACACCACATCCCGAAACTACAGTCTCTGAGCTTTCATATGACACCCTGCATGCCAACTTTCGTCGTGGAAAATGGCCATATTTTATAGATTTACTTATTTCATATTTTACCATTTGTGCACTTGATTTGATGCCTATTACCCAAACATCATTTGCCGTAAAATATTACACCACATCCCGAAACTACAGTCTCTGAGCTTTCATATGACACCCTGCATGCCAACTTTCGTCGTGGAAAATGGCCATATTTTATAGATTTACTTATTTCATATTTTACCATTTGTGCACTTGATTTGATGCCTATTAGCCAAACATCATTTGCCGTAAAATATTACACCACATCCCGATACTACCGTCTCACAGCGTTCATATGACACCCTGCATGCCAAACTTCGTAGTGGAAAATGGCCATTTTTCTTACATTTTAATTACATGAACTATATTTCATATTCCACAGTATATGCACTAGATTTGATACCTATGGCCCATACATCATTTGCCGTGAAATATTACACCACATCCCGAAACTACAGTCTCTGAGCTTTCATATGACACCTTGCATGCCAAATTCCATCGTGGAAATGGCCATTTTCCTTACATTTAAGTTACATGAGCTATATTTCATATTTTACAATTTATGCACTAGATTTGATACCCATTGCCCACACATCATTTGCCGTGAAAAATTACACCACATCCCGATACTACAGTCTCTGAGCTTTCATTTGACACCATGCATGGCCAATTTCGTAGTGGAAAATGGGCCTATTTCATAGATTTAATTTACATGAGCTATATTTCATATTCCACAATTTATGCACTAGATTTGATACCTATTGCTCACACATCATTTGCCGTGAGATATTACACCACATCCCGATACTACAGTCTCTGAGCTTTCATTTGACACCATGCATGGCCAATTTTGTCGTTGAAATTTACCCTTTTATTACAATTGAAATTACATGAGCTGTTTTTCATATT
Organism: Alosa pseudoharengus; assembly: GCF_046254945.1. Classification (NCBI taxonomy): domain Eukaryota; kingdom Metazoa; phylum Chordata; class Actinopteri; order Clupeiformes; family Clupeidae; genus Alosa; species Alosa pseudoharengus. Next base: position 38,400,948 of record NW_027468640.1, read on the forward strand.
CCACAATGTATGCACTGGACTTGATACCTATTGCCCACACAACATTTGCCGTAAAATATTACACCACATCCCGATACTACCGTCTCACAGCGTTCATATGACACCCTGCATGCCAAACTTCGTCGTGGAAAATGGCAATTTTTCTTAAATTTTAATTACATGAACTATATTTCATATTCCACAGTATATGCACTAGATTTGATACCTGTGGCCCATACATCATTTGCCGTGAAATATTACACCACATCCCGAAACTACAGTCTCTGAGCTTTCATATGACACCTTGCATGCCAAATTCCATCGTGGAAAATGGCCATTTTCCTTACATTTAAGTTACATGAGCTATATTTAATATTCCACAATTTATGCACTAGATTTGATACCTATTGCCCACACATCATTTGCCGTGAAATATTACACCACATCCCGATACTACAGTCTCTGAGCTTTCATTTGACACCATGCATGGCCAATTTTGTCGTGGAAATTTACCCTTTTATTACAATTGAAACTACATGAGCTGTTTTTCATATTCCACAAATGTATGCACTAGATTTGATGCCTATTGCCCAAATATCATTTGCCGTAAAATATTACACCACATCCCGATACTACCGTTTCACAGCGTTCATATGACACCAAACATGCCAAACTTCGTCGTGGAAAATGGCCATTTTTCTTACATTTAAATTACATGAACTATATTTCATATTCCACAGTATATGCACTAGATTTGATACCTATGGTCCATACATCATTTGCCGTGAAATATTACACAACATCCCGAAACTACAGTCTCTGTGCTTTCATATGACACCTTGCATGCCAAATTCCATCGTGGAAAATGGCCCTTTTTCATAGATTTAATTTACATGAGCTATATTTCATATTTTACAATTTATGCACTAGATTTGATACCTATGGCCCATACATCATTTGCCGTGAAATATTACACCACATCCCGATACTACAGTCTCTGAGCTTTCATTTGACACCATGCATGGCCAATTTCGTCGTGGAAAATGGGCATATTTCATAGATTTAATTTACATGAGCTATATTTCATATTCCACAGTTTATGCACTAGATTTGATACCTATTGCCCACACATCATTTGCCGTGAAATATTACACCACATCCCGATACTACAGTCTCTGAGCTTTCATATGACACCCTGCATGCCAACTTTCGTTGTGGAAAATGGCCATATTTTATAGATTTACTTATTTCATATTTTACCATTTGTGCACTTGATTTGATGCCTATTGCCCAAACATCATTTGCCGTAAAATATTACACCACATCCCGAAACTACAGTCTCTGAGCTTTCATATGACACCCTGCATGCCAACTTTCGTCGTGGAAAATGGCCATATTTTATAGATTTACTTATTTCATATTTTACCATTTGTGCACTTGATTTGATGCCTATTACCCAAACATCATTTGCCGTAAAATATTACACCACATCCCGAAACTACAGTCTCTGAGCTTTCATATGACACCCTGCATGCCAACTTTCGTCGTGGAAAATGGCCATATTTTATAGATTTACTTATTTCATATTTTACCATTTGTGCACTTGATTTGATGCCTATTAGCCAAACATCATTTGCCGTAAAATATTACACCACATCCCGAAACTACAGTCTCTGAGCTTTCATATGACACCCTGCATGCCAACTTTCGTCGTGGAAAATGGCCATATTTTATAGATTTACTTATTTCATATTTTACCATTTGTGCACTTGATTTGATGCCTATTGCCCAAACATCATTTGCCGTAAAATATTACGCCACATCCCGAAACTACAGTCTCTGAGCTTTCATATGACACCTTGCATGCCAACTTTCGTCGTGGAAAATGGCCATATTTTATAGATTTACTTATTTCATATTTTACCATTTGTGCACTTGATTTGATGCCTATTGCCCAAACATCATTTGCCGTAAAATATTACGCCACATCCCGAAACTACAGTCTCTGAGCTTTCATATGACACCTTGCATGCCAAATTCCATCGTGGAAAATGGCCATTTTCCTTACATTTAAGTTACATGAGCTATATTTCAGAAAAAAAGAATAACTGCACAATGGATGTAATTACACGCTCCTCGTGATCATTGTCAGATTTCAACAGTTATGACTGACAGTAGAAGTGTGAAATAAGAGAGCAATTCTCATTTATGCTATACATGAGCACACATAGAATTTGTGAGATTTTTTAAGTAGTGCAAAGTCGGTTGTATCTGGATGTGCTGTATGTCACGCCAAATAGGGATCAAATCTGCATAAATCGTAAAACATGAAATATAGCTCATAGAATTTCAATTGTAATGAAATGGGGATTTTCCATGACAAAATTGGCCATGCATGGTGGCAAATGAAAGCTGAGAGACTGTAGTATCGGGATATGGTGTAATTGATGTATGGGCAATAGGTATCAAATCTAGTGAATAAATTGTAAAATATGAAATATAGCTCATATAAATTACATGTATGAAAAATGGCCATTTTCCATGATAGAATTTGGCATGCAGGGTGTCATATGAAAGCTCAAAGACTGTATCGGGATGAGGTGTAATATTTCAGGGCAAATGATGTGTGGGCAATAGGTATTAAGTATGGTAAAATATGAAATATAGCTCATGTAAATTAAATCTATGAAATATGTCCATTTTCCACAACGAAATTGGCCATGCATGGTGTCATATAAAAGCTCAGAGACTGCAGTATCGGGATGTGGTGTAATATTTCACGGCAAATTATGTTTGGGCCATAGGTATCAAATCTAGTGCATAAATTGTGGAATATGAAATATAGCTCATGTAAATTAAATCTATGAAAAAGGGCCATTTTCCACGATGGAATTTGGCATGCAGGGTGTCATAGGAACGCTGTGAGACATTAGTATCGGGATAGGGTGTAATGTTTCACGGCAAATGATGTGTGGGCAATAGGCATCAAATCTAGTGCATCATTTGTCAAATATGAAATATAGCTCATGTAACTTAAATGTAAGGAAAATGGCCATTTTCCACGACGAAATTTGGCATGCAGGGTGTCATAGGAACGATGTGAGATGGTAGTATCGGGATGTGGTGTAATATTGTACGGCAAATGATGTTTGGGCAATAGGCATCAAATCTAGTGCATACATTTGTGGAATATGAAAAACAGCTCGTGTAATTTCAATTGTAATAAAAGGGTGAATTTCCACGACGAAATTGGCCACGCATGGTGTCAAATGAAAGCTCAGAGACTGTAGTTTCGGGATGTGGTGTAATATTTCACGGCAAATGATGTGTGGGCAATAGGTATCAAATCTAGTGCATAAATTGTAAAATATGAAATATAGCTCATTTAACTTAAATGTAAGGAAAATGGCCATTTTCCACGATGGAATTTGGCATGCAAGGTGTCATATGAAAGCTCAGAGACTGTAGTTTCGGGATGTGGTGTAATATTTCACGGCAAATGATGTATGGGCCATAGGTATCAAATCTAGTGCATATACTGTGGAATATGAAATATAGTTCATGTAATTAAAATGTAAGAAAAATGGCCATTTTCCACGACGAAGTTTGGCATGCAGGGTGGCATATGAACGCTGTGAGACGGTAGTATCGGGATGTGGTGTAATATTTTACGGCAAATGTTGTGTGGGCAATAGGTATCAAGTCCAGTGCATACATTGTGGAATATGAAAAACAGCTCATGTAATTTCAATTGTAATAAAAGGGTGAATTTCCACGACGAAATTGGCCATGCATTGTGTCAAATGAAAGCTCAGAGACTGTAGTTTCGGGATGTGGTGTAATATTTCACGGCAAATGATGTGTGGGCAATAGGCATCAAATCAAGTGCACAAATGAAATATAGCTCATGTAAAGTAAATCTATAAAATATGGCCATTTTCCACAACGAAATTTGGCATGCAGGGTGTCATATGAAAGCTCAGAGACTGCAGTATCGAGATGTGGTGTAATATTTCACGGCAAATGATGTATGGGCTATAGGTATCAAATCTAGTGCATAAATTGTGGAATATGAAATATAGCTCATGTAAATTAAATCTATGAAATATGCCCATTTTCCACGACGAAATTGGCCATGCATGGTGTCAAATGAAAGCACAGAGACTGTAGTTTCGGGATGTGGTGTAATATTTCACGGCAAATGATGTATGGACCATAGGTATCATATCTAGTGCATATACTGTGGAATATGAAATATAGTAATTTAAATGTAAAAAAATGGGCATTTTCCACGACGAAATTTGGCATGCTGGGTGTCATATGAACGCTGTGAGACGGTAGTATCGGGATGTTGTGTAATATCTCACGGCAAATCATGTGTGAGCAATGGGTATCAAATCTAGTGCATAAATTGTAAAATATGAAATATAGCTCATGTAAAGAAAGAACAGAAAAGCCCCCCCAAAACAAGTGCAATATGAACCGATTTATTTGACAGAAAGCATGTTGTATCATTTACTTAAAGATTGGTCGACAATGGAGTCACCAGAAAAAAGGCTTTTATTCGTCTGTGAGGAGTAGCCTACATGTTCGTCTGCTACTAGGCAAATGCCAGTGTCATCGCGTATTTGCAGTCAGCGCTGCCCCCTGTCGGTAGAAAATTGCAATATTTAAGGTGGAATCGAAACTTAACTACACCGCATTCTGAATGTGCGGCCAACTTCAGCTTCGTGCCCCCGACCTGGTCTCAGCGCGTTTGCCGGTGGGTCAAGCGAGAATTTCGTCCATAGAGATTGAATGATGTATTTTGCGTGCTCCTGCCCTGTCTTACAAACAGTACATCTGTACATATGTAGGCCCTGTGCTATGGCCTTATAAACAGCGGATCTGTGTTCAAAAGAGTTCAAAGAATCCGCACATATTTATGGATACTGTGGTAAACGTCAATCGAGGGTGCAGTGATGACATATCAACATCGGAGTTTGGCATTTAGCCTACTCAATTAAGTTATAGTAGGCTAATGTTAATTGGCAGAAAGATTGAACATGATTTGCTACATCTATACAACAGTAAACTTCAGCTAGCTACAGTTACAACTAGTTAAGCAAGGAGATGGTTAACGTTATGTTTGTAATAGGGCTGTCAGCCATAACATGCTAATCGCGATGCAGTAAGGACCAAGCATACACGTTAATTTTTTAGAACCCGATTGACGTCAAAAAACACACCCTTTCTTCTTTGTTACATTACTCCTGAACTGTTCATCGCAGTGAGATGAAACCTTTCTTGTGTGACAGAGCAGAAGTGTCTGTAAGGTCAAGTATGAAAATAAAAAAAAACATGAAATTAAATCAAATTGCATCATATTTACAGTCTATACTTCTCTGCGTTCACCTGCACACCCATTACTCTCGTTTGAATTACTCACGAACCTGTGATCGCATAGATATGGCAAGCATATCAGATGAAAGAGGAGACACAGGGCTATCCATTGGTACCATGTATATCGATCCTTCTGGCTTATAAAAACAGACGAAGTGACTGCAAAATAATAACGTCATGTACACAAACCAACGCTGCACACCCATTACTCTCGTTTGAATTAGGGGAGACCGGGGCTGGTTGGAACAAGGGCAGGTTGAGACACTGTTAATATCCAGGCTACTAGAGGGAGCTGCAACAAAATTCCAACACTAAACTGACGGCCTTATTGAGTAGAGTAAACTCACGTATGTAACTGGTCTCCAGGTCATTAACCCTTTAGGTGAGAACAACTTTTTGATTTTGTAGTGTCAAAACTTAGAATATGCACCTCCCACTAAATACATCCTAGAAGGGTAATAGTTAGGGATATATAAAAAATATTCATTATAATTGATTGCTAGGGGACTCATCTATAATTTAAAATGAAGTTTAAAAACCAGAGGTGACCGATATTAGCAGGCTAACAGCATTGGTGCAAAAAAGTTTGACCTAATGTGGGCGGGGCAGGTTGGCACACTGATTTTGGGGTTGGTTGGCACATACATTCTCTATGGCTATTTTGTGACAAATCTATAAACTTTGTATTTTACACATAAAAACATCATCAATCTTTATTTTAACATTGTTATTGTAATTACTGAACATAGTTTTACATTTGGAAGCATTTCAGACATTTCTAAACATTTGAAGTAAAAAAAAATTCGGTAGGGACCAAATTGGTCTTGACGGTGGGCCCTACTGAAGAAAAACACACAGAAAAGAAATCAGCAAAGCCCTACAGGTAGTGATATAGATGAGCACTTCAAACAAAAGCAAAAGGAGTACTGCAAAGGACTATAACATAGGTGTTCCAACCAACCCCGACTACATGTGCCAACCAACCCCGTGCATGGGGCAGGTTGGAACACGTGCACAACACCACTTTAATCATATATAACTCAAAACAAGGGATCATTTGTTGACATTGAATGTATACATTTTGTAGCTGAGATCCCAAGCTTTCAGTTAATAACAATTTGACCATTTCAACGCATTGTAAGACGGAGAAATATAACCGAGAGTGAAAAGTGTTCCAACCAGCCCCGGTCTCCCCTACTCGCGGACCCGTGATCGGATAGATATGGCATGTCAGAGGAAAGAGGAGACACAGAGCTATCATTTGATCATTTGATACCAAGTACATCCTTCTGGGTTATAAAACAGACGAAGTGAAAGCAAAATAATAACTTCATATAGCTGGACTTACCCCACGTTTTTGTCTCTTTTTGTGGCAAAGCATGTTTATAATCCAACGCTATCGTGTGTTTCTCTATGGCAAAGCATGTTCATAATCCGATTTTGAGATCCTAGCAAATTCCTGCATGGCATCCAATTCAAGGCTTACACTGCATCCCAATTTGTTCAACAAAGAAACCCCTTTTTTGCCTCTACTTTGATCATGGCAATGCAGTAAAAAGTTGTTGTAGAGAATCATTATCTCATAATGATATTTTGTGAGATACATGTCAAAATATAAGAATTTTTATAATATGCTTTTTGTATTTTTATTATTTAACATAATAACCTAATGGTGATATAACATAATGGTGATAACACTTGTCGGTAGGGCCCCCTTGGAATTTTTGCTTAGGGCCCCCACAGACTCTAATCGCCTCTGGATACAGGAGGATACCATCCTCTGTTGTCCGCTTGATGACAGTGTGGCCGGATCCTCGATGGATATAGCGTTTCCTACGTAATATCCCCGTCGCACGGTAGAGGTGGAGCACATTTTTGCTGATAGCCGTGTTGATAGATGACAACTGCAAAAGTTGTAGGGGAGTGTATCGAATGGCCAACACCAGCAAGGCATGCTCAAACTGACACAGTCCAACGAGAGCTATGCACAAGCTGCGTCCTTCTCCAGCTGACAGTCCACTGACTAGATCAGCCACCGATGTCTCAGCTGAGAGTCAACCGACTACATCAGCCATTGAAGTTCATAAATTGATGAGGAGTCTTACTCCCAACTGACAGTCAACTGACTGAAACAGCCACTGAGTCCCTATGCTGATGAGTTGGATAGCAAATGTTACGACGGTCTTTCAATGAATGCCGTCAATGGATGCAAAAAAAAACAAAAAACTACCACGGAAAGGGGAAAAAAACGCAACACACAATGAACGAGTTGATATGTTAAGGAATAAAATATACAAATCAGAAAAATATGTAAATCAAGTTATGTAAATATTAGAAAATAATCAAACAAAAATAGGCCAAATGGAGTGGCGCATCTGGCCAGCGCCCCTGTAACTAGGCAATATAGATGATGTAATAAATTTGTCTATCGCTGTTTTCACTTGATTTTCTGTATTCTATAAAATCCCATGAAGATAATTTTCCTGACCATGATCCCACAGTGCAGAATTTCTCTGAGTCTCTCCTTCTCTTTCTTTTTCAGTGGTGATAGTGGTGGCATTTGTTCTGTGTTGGCTACCCTTCCACGTTGGCCGGACCCTCTTCTCTGTTTCGGCCGACTCCAGTCCTGAGCTCTACACTGTGTCCCAGTACCTGAACCTGGTTTCCTTTGTGCTCTTCTACCTGAGCGCCGCCATCAACCCGCTTTTGTACAATACCATGTCCACCCGTTACCGAGCTTGCGTACGGTCCCTGCTTACACTGGCCAACAGCCCCACCACAGAGATCCGCCACGGGGTCCATCGAGGCCAGCTCACTCCCCAACACTCACACTCCAGCTCTCATATCTGAGGAAGAGGGGGGTAAGAGAGAGAGAGAGAGAGTCCTGTCCTCTCTATACTCTTACAGATATAATATAATGTCTGGTATTATATCTGTAATATGTTTATCTATCTGATGGGAAAATACACAAAATATGTTACTGTTTTTTTTGAGTAAGAGAAAATAAATGTGTGCATGGGGTGGGAATTGTACGTCTGTGTGTGTGTGTGTGTGTGTGTGCGTGCGTGCATGCGTATGCGTATGCGTATGCGTATGCGTGCGTGCATATGTGTGCGTGTGTATGTGTGCGTGTGTATGTGTGCGTGTGTGCGTGCGTGCGTTTGTGTGTGTAGATGTGAATGCGTATGTTTGCCCTCTGGGCTGCACTCACCTCTCTACCCCCAGACTCCATAACTCTGGATCATTGTCATCTCACCTAACTCTGAGCCCAGCAGTAGCAGGGACACTAAGGTACCCTAAGCCACGAAGGACACTCATTCAGTTGCACTCTGAGCCTTGTGATCAGCTTTACCCATAGCCTCGAGCCAGCATGGAGGGAAAGGGTCTCTAGTTTCCTTTCTTTGTTGTTTTTTGTTAGATGTGCTCAAGCAAAAAATACAACTTTGAGATATCTATTTGTCATATTCTAAGAAGAAAGAGCTGCTCTGATCTATTGTATTCTGTTAGTATATGTTTTAACTTGTAAGTTTATCTGTTGGTAATGTGGATTTATTCAGTCATTACTCGTAAACTAAATGTATTCTTTCTGTTTCCATAACAACAGAGTGAGAGGTAAAGATATTTTTAATATAAGGTTAATATAAAATAAATCCAGTTATAAATATTGGACTGATTTGTCATATTGCTTTTTTAAACTGAGTTTTGGGATGTTTTGCCACCAGCTTATTTTGATTTGATTTCAACATGTGTTCACTGTGAATTGTGTGTGTGAGCGAGAGAGAGATAAAGAGAGAAAAGGGAGAGTGTGTGTGTGTGTACAGGCAAGGTAAAAATGTATTATTTTTAAAGTATGTGTATAGGTTGGAATGGATGTTTACTTGTGAAAGTAGACATAAAAGTGCATTTTTTACATCTGTGTGCAGTTATTTTATAACAGAATGAGTGTGATTTTAAATATTTCAGAGTACCTGGATGTTTGTCTAAGGTGGGGTGTGGGGACTGATGAGTGGGTATCATTATAGGAATCCAATTGTGACGACTGTGACGCATTCTCTCTCTCTCTCTCTCTCTCAATCTCTCTCTGATCACACACATGGAATAAGGAAAACATTGCTGTTTCCACAAAATACTCTTCTCACACTACCTTATTCTTATTCTAACCATACTCCCCTCTAAAAACAGCAAAACGTTAGTAAACATTATCATGTTATGTTGCTAATTATGTGAGGATTCTTGATCGTATTAAGGAGGTTTATATTCTAATGCAAGTGTATTTCTATTGAACAGTTTCAACATTTACAGGATGTCACGTCATTGTTGGTGGTCTCGCCCATTATGTCTATGGTCTCGCCCTTAAAGAGATGGCGGATATTTTGGCAGGCTCCAAGGCATAAGCCAAAGCCATAGCTTGTCACTACCGCCATCTACTGGATGACACGGGCAGAAGGCAACCCCAACTCATTGGCATTCAAAATTGCAGAATTATACAATTGAATACAATAGCTATTTATAATATTATTTTTGAACGTCATTAAAAAAAAAATAGGACGTTATCTGGGCCTACAATATTGAACAAGCCATTAATTGAACATATGTGTTGGCACAATTATCCCATTCAATGATTTAGTTGTTATTCATCGGATGTCTTCGGTGCCGCCATCCCATACCCCTCCCTGCTCCCATGCATAGCTCACTTCACTGTCACGCGCACAAACCGTCCCATGACACAAGCTGACGCGAGGACCCAGCTGACACCGGACACACGAGGGTAGGCTGTGTCTATTTACCACGTCAACCGACTCGCCGAATCGATGGAGAGATGCGATTAACTAGAGTCGATCTTAAATTCGGTCAATAGGCGCGCGTCACTGATTGTCCCCTTCGCACTGGCATCTCACAGCACAAAGGCGGAAACAGCTGGGTGAATGTTTACATGTCAGAGATGTGGGTATGAGCTCATGGATGTGTTGTCATGTACCAAGTATCCTGTTCGTGCCTCCGGTTGTTTTCAACGTTTTAACCGAGTATAGTTCCCCCGGGTTCATCCTTCAATTGCCCATGTATGCTAAATTAGAAAAACAAGTAGGCTAGGTTAGACCAGTGATATTGAGAAAACCACGACGCACAAGAGGGTGACCACAAGAAGGTGACAGGTAGGCGAAACATTCCACATGTGTCTTTAGCAGGACTAAGGCGCAGTAGGAGCATCCTTTATACATAAACATCAAATACGCACGCACGTAATTACCACCTGCAATAGGCTACTATGTCAGCTACTTCTCACAGAATATATCCGTGGTTACCTGAAAATGTCGTTTAAATTGTTGGGATTAATGACCTTTGAACATTGAACATGACGCTGTTGTTATACTTTGATACATCCGTGTTATTGTCCTACTATAAGTCTAATCGTATCCGGCACTTGACTGAGCGACGACCCTTTCTGCCGCTAGGCCAGCATCCTTTGTGTGCATCTGGAGGCTGTAACTAGGCACCAAAGCCCAGCCCTCAGTTGAACCCTCCATATCCATCAGTCTGATAGGACATGTCTGGTCACATGGTCCTTAATGGGTCGGTAACAAACCTTATTGATTGGAAGATGGGGAGAAGAATACTCTTGTAGGTCTGGGGGTTCAGGGGCAGGCTCAAAAATGTGTTCTCGGTAATGCAGATTTCATCTGTCCATATGTACTGTACACATAAGCAGTGCTTGCATTTTTGCAGTGCTATTTTAGGTCAAGGGCGTTACCATTTCCTAGTAAGGCTAGATGTGAGGCTATGTGTGAGACTGTAATGAATGTTTATATTTTGGTGGTACTGCAATTGCAATTACTCATGGATGCTGCTCTTATCCTCTCTTTCCTAACTGGATGTATCTCTTTTCTCCTTTCTATCTCTTCCTTCTCTCACCTGTGCTTTTTCTATTCATTTCAATTCCACTACCCAATATAGAACACTCACATCCATAAACACACACACACACACAGTTGTAGCATAGACGTGTGTGTATATGTGTGAGTGTATCTGAATGACCATGCCACATGAGAACTCTCCACTGCTGACCTGCGGACTCTCAAGCCTCCTCTCAGGGTTGGGTCAGGATGGACAGGATGAGCCCCTGGACGTGGACAGCAACCTCGGAGACCCTGCCACATCGAGGGCACGCAGCCTGAACACGTTCTTCGGAGTGATCGTGCCCACTGTGCTGTCCATGTTCAGCATTGTGCTCTTCTTGCGGACAGGTGATGATGGTGGTCATGATAATGAGGATTTTAATTGTCATGATGATAATGATTATGATTGTGATATGTAGTGATGCTGACGTTGTGGTGGTCGTGATGGTTATACATTGCAATTGTTATTATGAGTAGGCTACTGTGACCAGAAAGAGCCAAAAAGGCCAAAGAGAGGTCTTGTAATTTTAAATAAACTGATCTTGTCCATGTTGGTTTTCTTTGGTATGTTTTATCCTTGCTTATATGCTGGTGGATTTGTAATGATGATGTAATTTCTTCTCTCAGGCTTCGTGATTGGCCACGCTGGGTTGTTCCATTCTCTCATTATGCTAGGTGTGGCCTATGTAATCATCTCCATGACGATACTGTCCATTTGTGCCATCTCCACCAATGGGGCGATACAAGCCGGCGGGGCTTACTGTATCCTTTTGGCATTGCATTACTCCAACAGATTATGCCTATTCCCTAATGCAGTGGTTTTCAAAGTGGGGGCCCTGAGAGGGTGCCAGGGGGGCCTCAGCAAGTTGGAAGGAAAAATAAAAGCAACAAATAAATACATTTGAAAAATGTAAAATATACCTATTACTATGAGGGTTGTTATACAATGCCATTATAATAATGTGACGCATATCTGAACATTATATTTTCCATGATAATGACTGGGAATAATAGTAGTGATAGCTCTCAAATAGCAGAAAGCCCCAAATACAATTTTTACGCACTGTATGCTACATCGCGAAGTGTTTGTGGCTAAAATAATTTTTAGGATTAGCTTAATGTATTTTTACATTTGCCGTAGTATTGTCGATGGGTTTAATAAGGGGGTCCTTGGCCAGAACCTAGTGGTATTTGGGGGGCCTTGTCTTGGAAAAGTTTGGGAACCCCTGCCCTAATGGACCTATATAGCCTTTTATCTTAACATAAATCCTCACCTTTTACCTTTGTCCTTAACAAAAGAGCCAGTCATGATCAGTCGCTCCTTAGGCCCAGAGTTTGGGGGCAGCATTGGGCTGATGTTCTATCTGGCCAATGTGTGTGGCTGTGGAGTCTATGTGCTAGGACTGGTGGAGGCTATACTGGACTCATATGGACAAGAAGCAGGTAAATAATCATAAAAAGCTAGTAAGCCTTATTGCGAATAACACAAGTCTGCCTGACTAAGGAAATTAGCACCGTAGAGCAAACAAATATAACAATAAACAAAGCCACAGTGAATCACCTAAAGGAACACATGATATGAGCATAAGAGCACATGATGTGCTGCAGCATGTAAATCAGTAGGCCTGTATTCCCTAACTCTATTAAGAGCATTATCACTACTAGACAAGTGATGTTTTTGAGATATGTGCGAGAGGAGAGTTTTAATTGCACGGGAGGGAGTAGCGAACTAGCTCTCTGTTTTGTTTGAACATCAACAGAAGTGACGTATCCCCGCTGTCGCTGATACAACCTTTAAGGTGCGCTGAATCCAACTAGCCCTGTTCCCAAGTGGAAATTTGAGTTTTTTTCAAATAAGCATAAACATGGTTGCCAAAAAGGCGATTTTGGGCACTTTCTTTGGGCGGACGTCATTATACCATGTAAATAAATTAATATTGTTCACATGTGCAAGGATATATATTCTACAAGGATATAAGGCACATTCCATCCAACTTTTGAGTGGAGCTGGCAAAAGAGTCTTAAAGTGACAGTGCACCATTTATAAATGATTTAAACAGCATCAACATCAACAGCATTGATTTGTTTTGCATTTGTATTTTTTTCATAGCCTTTACTTTTGATTTATTGCCCACAGGAGATTTCTGAGATGCACACATGTGAGCAATATTAATTCATTTACATATAATGATGCCCGTCCGAAGAAAGTGTCCAAAATTGCCATTTTGGCAGCCTTTTTGTTTATGCTAATTAGATGGTCAAAAACTCACAATTCTGCTTGGGAGCAGGGCTAGTTGGATTCAGCACATGTTAATTATGATAAAAAGTCCTGTTCACAACTTTTACTAAGAAATGCCTCTAGAGCCATATACAAGGACTTTTTCTTTCTCTGTCTATACAAACATACCAGAGATGTGTAGACTCCAAAGAAATTGCATTTCATCTCTGTCACAAGCTGTTGCCGGAGCTAATCATTCTGTGTCATTATTATATCATAGTATAACTATCTTTACAAAGTAAGAGTTTAATGTAAATAGTAATTTATTAATGACTGTGTGCGTGTGTGTATGTGTGTCCTCTAGGTTCCTCAGCTGCAGTGTTGCCTGGAGGTTACTGGTTTGGTGTGCTTTACTCGTCTGTGGTGTTGTTGGTGTGTATGCTGGTGTGTCTGGTCGGCTCTCACCTGTACACCCGAGCCTCCTTCCTCATTCTTCTGGTTGTCACAGTTACACTGCTGTCCGTCATCATCAGCACCCTGGTACTGGGACCAATCCCCATCAGCCTGAACCACCCAGGGGAGACGCCCAACTCAACGCATGTCTATAACACCAGCTACACAGGCTTCAACCTTACTACACTTAAAAACAACTTGAAACGTGAGTCACTCTCCCACAAACATAAGGCCTTTTTTCCTGTAATTATTGCGGTACGACTGTCCCTTTTAGACAAACCGAGGCAGAATTGGGGCTCGACCTGACCTGACCCCCATATATACAGTATATGAAAACACCAGTGTGACGGTATTTGTACACCCGATGCGTAAGTTTGAGTTAAACATCACTCTACATGCCCGATGTTGTGCTGCACATCACGTTACATTTTACTATTTGGTCCTGCATCCTGGCTCCCCAAAATGGCAGCTTGAATGTGAACACATGCACTGGGGCAGCAATCTGCCACCTCTCTTTTAGACGGCTCTTGTTTTTGTGAATATTGCGCGATTTCTGTATAAAACGGCCTATACACACATATTCTCACCCTGTTGCATAGCTACATAGGGTTCCTCACAGATCGATGAATGCAAAACACACACACATGCACAAACACACACAAACACACACACACACACAGACACACACACACACACACAGGTATACACCATCTACCAATGCATGGTATCAACTTCATAGGTTGTATATCAGTGCATCTCTCTCTCTCTTTTCTTCAGCGGGATACACCCTGGACTACAGCACCAGTACAATAATGACGTTCGCTAGTGTTTTTGCAGTCATGTTTAATGGCTGTACAGGAATCATGGCTGGGGCCAATATGTCAGGTGAGGTACATATTGACCATACACACAGTCTGGTTCCTCCTCTCTTTGTATCTGTCTGTCTGTCTGTTGTTTCTCTCTCTCACTTTCTCTCTCTCTCTCTGGGCCTGGGTTTTTGCACCCACTTCAGGCGTATTTGATTCACAATGTGAACGTAAAAACATGGCGAGGTACAGTATGTACAAACAGGCCACACTGAGGGAAAATCGCAGACTGCTATTTGCGCTTTACCGTGTCATGCATATGCATTCATAGGAGGGTCAGGGGAAAGTGGGACTATCGCGCAAACACAGGGGAGGGGAATGCTAATAGTGATTGATTAGGTATTCCGACATATGTATGAAAACAGCACACGTCTGTTTTGAGGTGAAAACTTGCGCCTGTTAGCTGTTTTCTTCAGTGTACTTTTTCAAAAGCAACCTTAACTTTTGTTTGCCTTTATAATATCGTATTTTCACTTTCACGACATACACTTCTCAATCTGCTAGACTAGGGTATTAAGTCATTAAGTCATTAAGAAGTACTAGGCCTACTCTGTATGTCGCTGCTCGTTGACATCTTATTATCATAAAAGCTAAACTTTTGATTATTTTAAATGTAGCAATTGGTTAACTCTATTCAACTGCGCTTGTGGTTCAGCTGTGGGCACGTAATTAGCGCTGTAGAGGGGGCGGGGACGGGAGGTGATGAGTGCTGTTTACGTAATGAAGTGACAGCTTAGTAAATTCCACGCAATATGGCAAAGCTCAGCGTTCGCTTTCTGCGCATAGAAAAACTCAGTATTAGTGCTTTCTCTGTACATCCGGCCCTCTGTGGGTGTCTATCTCTCTCTCTCTCTCTCTCTCTCTCTCTCTCTCTCTCTGACACGCTTCCTATTGAAACACAGGGGAGCTGAAGAACCCCAGTGTGTCAATCCCAAAGGGCACCATCATCGCAGTGGCTTACACCTTCATTGTCTATCTCCTCTTCTTCCTTCTTGTCAGCTCCACCTGTGACAGGTACACACACACACACACACACACACACACACACACACACACACACAATTCTCCTCTTCTTTTGTTAGTTTTCTACAGTCTTGTTTTCTTTGAACTTACAACTTACTTACTTCAGATTTTTGTATATTTGTTCGAAAGTATGTGGCCTTAGTTTGCCAATTCAATTTGTCCTCATGGCATTCTGGTTGCCACGTGCTAACTCTTGGCAATTTTGGAAAAATGCTCCATTGCTTAATTAATGTTCCGTTTCACCCATATTCAATTACTGTGGGGTTTTGTCCCAGAGTGCTACTGGTTCAGGACTATGGGTTCCTGCGGCGGGTCAACGTCTGGCCTCCATTTGTCACCCTGGGAATCTATTGCTCCGCCCTCTCAGCAGCTATGAGCACACTGATTGGAGCATCCCGCATACTTCACGCCCTTGCACTCGACCAGCTGTTTGGTAAGAGCATAATGCTCCCCTGTTGTATTTTGGTCTGTGTGAATTCATGTATGTAGATAATGTAGGGGCAATGTAGGGCAGGACTTTTACTTTCTGAAGACGGAGTTTTACATCTCTGGTTATCATAGTCTCCAGTGATATATGTAAAAAGTGGTTTGCGTGGAGATGTGCAGTTTGTGCCCTCGTTGCATAGCGGCCGCACAGACAAGACACTGAAGACTGTAATGGACCTTTAAGTACTTGCAGATGTGGAATGTTTAAGACTAGCCTAATACAGTGTGTGTGTGTGTGTGTGTGTGTGTGTGTGTGTGTGTGTGTGTGTGTGTACGTGTACGTGTACGTCTATGTGTGTCCAGGCCGGCTCCTGGCTCCTGCCTCCATTACCACTCAGGCAGGTAATCCATGGGTTGCTGTTCTCTATACCTGGGCTCTTGTGCAGGTAACTGACAATGTCTAACTCTCTCAAATAACAATCGCCTAACAGTGACATAATGTAACAGACTTTAGACAGAAAACAGACAGTAAAGTTAGACAGAAATTGGCAGATTTGCAAGATTCGCGTTTTGCGGTTCAATAAATCATAGGAGAAACAATAGAGAGCTCTATCTAACCGTAGTAAGGTAGACAACAAGCGACAACCCGGTTTTCATCCGAAAGAACCGTGTACATTATGTGGATGAATAAAACGCATCCCTGTGAGCATTCGGCTGTCAGCCGAGCGTCTAGGGACCATTTACAAAGTGCAAACCAGAAAGTGGATACAAAATAGGATGAGTCCATTTTTTCCATAATTAGCTGGTGTAGTATGTTACTAGTGAGGCCCTAGATGTGTGTTGTGATTTTGGAAGCAGTAGTCTCAATAACAGTGAAGTTATTGAATTTTTCCCCCATAAAAAATATATTATAAATAGGGCAAGTAATTATTTTCCCTAATTAGCAGGTGTAGTATGTTGCTAGTGAGGCCCTAGATGTGTGTTGTGATTTTGGAAGGAGTAGGCTCACTAACAGTGAAGCTATTTCAACTTATTTGTATCCACTTTCGGTTTTGCACTTTGTAGACAGTCCCTAGACGCTCGGCTGAAAGCAGAATGGGGAGAAGAGGGATGGATTTTATTTATCCACATACAGTATGTACGTTGTAGCTTGTTTTCTACCTTACTACGGTTAGATAGAGCTCTCTATTGTGCTATGAAAACGTTTCTCCTATGATTTATTGAACCGCAAAAACGCGAATCTTGTGAATCTGCCAATTTCTGTCTAACTTTACCGAAGTATGAAACTGTAACACATGCTTAATTTCGTCGGTTGTTTTTTTTTTTTTTTTTTTGGTTTCGTTGGTTGGTAATTTTGTTGGTTGTTTGTCTGTATGTTTTCTAACCGTCTATGAGTATTAAGTACTTGCAGTAAAGCACTTTCATAAATACTTAAATACACACTTTCTGTGTGTATTTGTATTTGATTATGTGTGTGTGTGTGTGTGTGTGTGTGTGTGTGTGTGTGTGTGTGTGTGTGTAGTGTGTAGTGTTTGCAGGTCAGCTGAACTCCATCACCAGTCTGGTAACTGTGTTCTACCTCCTAGCCTATGCTGCAGTTGACTTGGCTTGCCTTGCCCTGGAGTGGGCATCTGCTCCCAACTTCAGGTGTGTGTGTTTGGGTGTGGTGGGAGAGGTTCTGCATATCTGCATTGATACAAGATTGACTTATAGGTCTGTTAATGGATTTTTGCCATAATGTGGTTGTATATTTCTAATAGGGTGCTAATCTTTCTAAGAGCCATTCTCTCCATTTCGTTTTTGCAGGCCCACATTCCAGTTCTTTTCCTGGCATTCCTGCCTCCTGGGGATTGTGGGTAGTGTAGTCATGATGTTTGTCATTGAGCCTCTGTTCTCCTCAGCCAGCATAGCTCTTCTTCTGCTGCTGCTCCTCTTCATTCACTACAGATCAGCCACCAGCAGCTGGGGATACATCAGCCAGGCGCTCATCTTCCACCAGGTAAACTTTCACACACACACACACACACACACACACACAAACACAGACACAAAAACATACACGTATGCACACAGGTAGAAGTATGTACTATGTAGTATGCAATGAACTCTTGAAGACAAATTCCTCTAACCAAATGTGTGTATGACAGTGTTGGCAATGTTTTGTATGTGTATGTGTATGTACATGCACAGGTGCGTAAGTACCTCCTGATGTTGGATGTGCGGAAGGAACATGTAAAGTTTTGGCGGCCCCAGGTATTGCTGATGGTGTCCAACCCACGGTCCTCCTGTCAGCTCATCTCATTCGTCAACCAGCTCAAGAAAGGCGGACTGTTTGTACTGGGGCATGTGCATCTGGGGGATCTGGGTAATGTATATTCTTAAATTCTGCCTTTGACTTTGATTGGTGTTTTTTTATTTTCAAACACAGTGTCATATTGTGGAAAGGTCTTTCTACTGTACTGTACTGCCCTCTTTTTGTGTTTTTTGTTTATCTCTCTCTCTCTCCCTCTGTCGCATGCGCAGTCTTTCCAGTTCAATTAAAGTCCAATTTAAAGTCCAAATTGCTAGACTAACATACTCTCTGTGTGTCTCTCTCTTGTAGACTCCATGACCGCAGACCCTGTGCAGGCCCAGTATCAGCACTGGCTGAGTCTGGTGGACCTGCTGGAGGTGAAGGCCTTTGTGGACCTCACACTCTCTTCATCTGTCCGGCAGGGTACACAGCACCTGCTTCGCATTACAGGCCTGGGTGAGACCTCACACACATACACATGCACGCACATGTACACGCTGATGGGAAATTGTGATACCACAGATGAATGAGGACCCAGTTCAGGCAATGGTAGAAAAAATCAGGAAGAAGTTTTATTTCCAGTGATCCACACTGAAGAATGCTATTAAAATTGTTTCCTTAATTCCAAATGGAGACACAGTTGACCTAGTAGATTCCAGTGTAGTTAAGAGCAGGTAAAAACTTGAGGCTGGCTTGCGAAAGAATAGTTCTTTATTCTGGATGTAACAACAGAGTTCTGGTAACCCTGTTGTACGCACAGCACAGCACAGTGTTGCAAGGTGAAGCCAAGGTAAGAAACCTGAAGCAAAGATCTGGGAAACTCCTGGATAATTATAATACCAGAATATACATTCACGTCTGGGTTCAAATTGGAGGGGGGGGGAAACAGACAGTGATATAGCCTTATTCAATTAAGACGTCTTGTGGGGGAACAATTAGTTAGGTACACCATTTGCTATTGTAAGGTGACAACATTCTGTGTGCTTAAATTAACCTCCTGTCCCCGCAGTTTCTGCAGTATTAAACAAAGAACCAAAAGAATGACATACAGAAAACCACTAAAATCTAACAACACCAAGGGAGAGACAGCATGCTTTCACATAATGATCCACCTGCTGCTCTAGCTAAACAAGCAAATAGTCAGGGTTTAAGTGTCCATCCAGGTTACTAAGTGATGCAGTTGGTCATCCCAGCTTATGTGGACCACACTGAATCGGCAAAAAACATCATATTCCCCCTTATCCCTAAAGACACAGCCACACAAAGCTATACTCAGGAATTGTACAGGAACATAATGAAATAAAAACATGTCATATGTGGGAAAACAGATATACACATAACACATAATTCTGACTGTAAACATAAAGACACTCAATATGAAACCTAAATAAGAAAGATAAAAATAATAAGACATGAATTCTGATTTCAGTACTCTCAACATGCGTACACGCAGACACACTTACACACACACCCACACACACATACATGTTCTATTCACCAGATTTGTATTGTACATTAAGCTGTCTTGATCATCTAGCAGGAGCCTGTCATGGTAAATATTAGATCAGAGAATGTAATCAGTTTCTGTGTTAAGTCGAGACTTTTCATGTATCACACACACAAAAGTCACACATTTTAAGGTCACAATCTAATGACTTAATGAGCCTTTTTTCTTCCACTGTGGTCTGTTGTTCCTTTGTTTACAGGTGGTATGAAGCCCAATACACTTATCCTGGGTTTCTATGACAACTGCGTCCCTGATGACTACTTCCTGCAGGACCCGGTGTTCTATGGCGGTGCGAGCACTCTCAACGTGGACCTGCCCTCGCTGCAGGCCCACTTCCCGCCCGTACGCAATCACGAGTCACCGTGGCGCCTGGGCCCTGAGGAGTACGTTGGCATGGTGCGAGATGCCATCAAGATGGGCAAGAACGTATGCCTGGCGCGCTACTTCCACCAGCTGCAGCCACTGGGTGGCGCCGGCGTTACGCAGCTGATCGACGTGTGGCCGCTGAACCTGCTGCGGCCCGAGAGCGGCGGCTTCGTGGACGTCTGCAGCCTGTTCCTGCTGCAGCTGGCCTGCGTGCTCAACATGGCCGCCGCCTGGCGCCACGCCCGCATGCGCATCTTCCTGTGCGTGGAGGCCGACTCGCAGGGCGAGGGCGCCTGGCCCGGGGCCGGCTGGCTGCAGAAGGAGGCCGAGCTGCGGGAGCTGCTGCAGAAGCTGCGCATCCGCGCCTCCATCCAAGTAGTGATGTGGGAGGTGGGGACCACAGAGACGGCGGTGATGGAGGAGGGGGGCGGCAGTAGTAGCCGTCGCCGTGCGGCCACGCCGGGCGGAGGGGACGTCGGGGGAGGAGGGGAGGACGGCGAGAGTGGCGGCTGGGCCCGGACGGCGCCGCACGTCTCGCCGGACTTCCTGCTCTCGGTCAATGACATGCTGCGGGAGAACAGCGCCCAGGCCGACGTGCGCTTCCTCTACCTGCCGCGTCCGCCGGCGCCCGCTGACCAGTCGCACACCTACCTGGCCCAGCTGGAGGCAGTGACACACGAGCTGGGTCCCACCCTCCTAGTCCATGGCCTTACGCCTGTTACATGCACTGAGCTCTGAGTGAGAGAGTGAGAGAGGAAGGAAGGGATGTATGGAGAGAGAAAAGGGAAAGAGTGGAAGGCTATGCATGAATGGATATGGTATAAGAATGATGTGTGTGTGTGTGTGGGTGGGGGGGTGGTTAATGTACCGTGCGTATGTGTTATGTAGGGCATGTGTACGGTTGTGTTTGTATGTACGCGCAGAATGTGTCAGGAAGGGCATGGGTATGGCTGTTTTGCACTAATTACACTAATCAGGACTAATCCAGGAAAGAGAGAGAGTGCTAAGTGCTGCAGATGAAAAGCAAAAATACAACCTCTCCCTTTCTCCTTCTCATTAGCATACCTCCTGTCCTTTCTGCCGCTCGCTTCCGTGCCTGTCTGCCATTCCCCTCTCTCACACATACAGGATCTCTCCCTCACCTCTCTCTCTGGATGGATTACCAGAACCATCTCACAGCACAAAACAGAACTTCTGAACCTCACTCATTTTAATTGTGCCTCTGTTCTGCTCCAAAGTGCACCATTATGTCTTAACCCATGTACTCTATCATGTAGAACCTCCATCTGTACATACCCCTATATTGCACTCATAATCTGTTTTTTATCAGTACTCTGTAGGCTGTCACACCATTCCCTCCTGTAATCATTATCCTTCATTAATAATCGCTTCCTCTGATCTATCTGTTGTTTTTTCTCTCTTTTAACAAATTTACGTATGATCTCCAGTCCTTATCTCAGTCATATATTTTTATCACAGACCTTAAGTCACCATTCATAACCACCTCCTGTGTGTGAACCACTGGTCTTTTAGTCTCTTGTTTGGTCATAACATCCTCCTGTATACTCTGTAAATAATTCTTGTGTTCGATCTTCTGCTGATAGCACTATGCTTTCTGTGTCACTCTTGCTTCTGGGCTCTGTAAGCCAAACACAGGCAGAGAAATGCTGCTATTCTCCCTACTGACTCATCACTCAGCGGCATGCCATTATGACATCAAACTGTAGAGGACATTTTTTAACACTGACAAAGGAGTTGGCGCAACACTCATGGTACGTGATGTGGATGGACAAAGTAGAGCTGACCATATTTTGACTGCTACTCTTTGAAGCCTTGCTTAGACATTCAGACCTCATTACAAAGCCTACTCCAGGACTGTAACCATAGAAACATAGCGATTGCACTAATGGCTGTTTCTCCTCTCTCTAGCTCTTGCTCTCTCATTCTCTTAGATGCTTAGATGAGTGTATTCATTGATTTACCCTATTTTTGGGATAAATAGGACTAATGAGAGGCAGATTGGACAGACAGACAGAGTGCAAAAGTCAAGGTGATCTGCACATATGAGGAGAAAAGACAATCTACTAAATGTATTCATTTATAAGCCTAATTTATTTGAATGTGTTTGCTGAGGAATCTGAGTGCATCCATTCCACAATGACTTCCATCCATGGCTCAGACTCCTTGAACTTCAGTGTCTAGCTTCGGTAGGATAAGGTCAAAGTTTATGGATGGTATCTAACAAGCAGGGGTTTATGTTGATGCACACCAGGGTTTGTGTAACAGGCCTGTTTGTTTAGCATGCCCTTTTTAATAAATAATTATTTTTAAAAGCATACAGAGGTGTTGAACTCCACCTTGGACAGTTATTTTGAAAACAGACGGGGCCAAAGTCAAATGGAAATAATCACACTTTATTACACAAATTGTTTAAGGCAAAATTACTTGCAAACTCAAATCAATCACATATTTAGTTATCAAATTCATCACATATTTGATGAACAATATATAATTAGAACATTAACGTACACTGAATTATTACCCTCCAGTCAAACCAGTCCACATTTGGATTCCGTCACCACGGTCTCCATACATTAATGCCACCTAGTTCAGGTTTATGTTCTGTTTTCATCACTGAAGGCACCGCTCGTGAAATTGCTTTTGCTGTTGTACTGTCTTCGGAGCGCACTCGTGGCAGCAAACCCTGGGAACACGCGGGGTTCAACGCGGAACAGAGAGGTCCCTCTGCTACCCCTGCCGTACAAAGTGTTGGTAAAAGCCACTTGGAGTTTAACTGTTGGTCAACATTTAAATTGTCAATTGTCCCGGTATTTGTAACAGAAAGCTTTTGTCGTACAGGTTGGAGAAAGGCAGATCTCCATTGATGTGCGCCGGAAATACTCAGGAAACGCGAGACCTCTCGTGTGCAATCGATGTAACCAGAGTAGAATCGGCTCCATAGTGTAGCATCTGTGTATTGGGAAATAAATCCGTGTCATATGATTTATGGAGTTCTCAACTTCTATGGCATAGCCTACAATAGCACAAATCTGGTTGTATATGTCCTACAGAAGCCAAGTTATTTAAGCTTACACATTATTGTGCAGGGAGGAACCGTATTGTAGGCCTACCTGTATTTTGAGAGGTAATGGACTTAAGGTGACGAACAGTCATTTCGAGAATATCTGCTTTTTCCAACCTTGAACGTCGACAAGTCTGCAAAAGTCCCGTTGTAAATAAATCAGTCGTCACATAAACACCTCTAACTCAGAATTCAAAAATAGTGTACAGAACATGACTTATACAGCTACCTGTGTTATACGGGCCCGCGCAAGCAAAACGTGCAATTGTGCAAGACACGCATTGATGCGCGCGCGACGGCGGCGCTCCATCAACGGCTTGGATGACTGAAACAAAAAGGAGAGCAAGAATTAACACCGAAAACATCAACAGTGAATTGAAATCACCGAAACCAAATGTTCAGACACGAGTTCCAGTGTTCCAATTCCTGCGTGTGAGTGAGTGCGCGGTAAGCGTCGAACATACCACCACATACCTTTCGATGCGCACGCTGCTTTTGCTGTGCCTTCAGTGACACTGGTGAACTCATGTTTTCTCTTCAACGTGCTTCCAAGGTCTATAGCCTTACAAGCGTTCACGCTTTGTAATCTTGCCAAATGTATACGCCTCTCTGCAAGGAACTCACAGTATCTTCACCCAATGTAACACAATCGACTGCAAAAGCCCTATCACTGATATAAAACGATGGGATTGGCCCAAGTCTGTCAGGATGTCCAAAATGGTTATGATCTCTTCTAAATATAAATAAAACCCAAACAAAATCACACTCTCAGATGTGTAGCTACAGGTGTGTGAGCAGGCAGTGAGAGGCCGAGCACACTGCTGGTGAATTTATACTGCAGAGGCAGATGGAGACAATACAGGCTCAAGGGTTACACAGACAGACAAGATGAAGAAACAGAGGAAGAGGATGACGGAGGGGAGAAGCTTTAAGTCACTATATCGGGTTTGTGTGTGTGTGTGTGTGTGTATTGAGCGTTAAAGATCTGTTTAATTCATAAGTCTGAAGTGTCACTTACAGCCCCCCCCTTCCTATTGAGGGATTAGGGTTTGTGCCAAAAAGATTCCTATGCCGTCCATCAACACTGATTGACAGCTGAGGAGGTGGTGAGAGCATGCACAGCTCTGATACCCATCTATTTGTTATTTCCCTATAAATTACATACTGCAAAAGGGTGATAGGGGGCTATAATTGTCTTCTCGCTACACTCATGGCAGTCTGCTTTACCATTTACTTATCTAACATGAAGACCTTTCAGAGACGTTTACTGTTCAAGATAAAGTAACAGTATGAAAACACCAAACCTCTAAGCATGCTTGGAGAGAATGCAGGTCATCGTAAATGTTCCATTTCAGTGTGTGTGGTGTGATGAACCTTTCTGGGTTATTTGAAAACCTCCTGCATGTGTGTACGATGTTTTGCATTGGGAAACTGCAGCAGGGAACACACACATTCACACATGCGAGCCCACACACATAGGAGGCGTATAAAACATGGCAGACAGCAGAAGGGTGGGAGAGCGCACACACACACACAGAAAGGGAACATATTCCTATGTCCTATGCAATGTTTTATTCTTTTATTTAGTTGTGTCGTTTTCTCTCTTGCACCGGCCTTCAGGTCCACGCCCCTCTTTTTTTCTCCCCACCGCTGTTGTCCTGGAGAGTCTGGCAAAAAAAGAACAACACTTGTCCCTTCTGCCTCTGACATGGCGCTAATCCCCCCAACCCGGAACACACACACACACGCATGTTTGTCCAAACATAAGCCACACACAGACATTTTTGCTCCTGTTTCTCTCTGAAACTCACAAAATAAATACACATGCAAATATACATGTTAGATACAAACTCTAAATACTAAAGTAAAAAGTAAAAAAAGAGATATATAAAGTTAAAAAAATTAAGATACATGGGGCAACTTTCTGGGCAATGCTGCTGAGTAACGACATAACTGGTTCCAATGTTCTGATTGGATGACCAAGACAATTGCCAATTTGTATGATTAAAGTACTCCTGAAAAAATGATATCATATATCAATGCGAATGTACCCAAACAAAAATACTCTTGAAGGAAAATTGTCCATTGGTCAAAAAGTTGCCCCATGTATCATTCGCTTTTGAAATGATTTGGAACACTATATTAAATGTTTACCATGTTATTATTAACAAATTTACTTTAGAAATGTAATTTAATTTAGAAATATTTAGATACACATTATTCCTCGATCCTTTCTGTGTACTTGTTAGAGTAAGTGAAGAATGGGGTGAGGGAGAGAGGAGGAACACTGACAAGATGGGAATCAGGGGGATGTTTGACATGAATGTGTGTGTGTGTGTGTGTGTGTGTGTGTGTGTGTGTGTGTGTGTGTGTGTGTGTGTGCGTGCGTGCACGTTGGGCTACCGGGAGGTGGGATGCTCGGATTAGTGGTCTATTGAGACAGGAGTGAGGAGGGGGCTCAGTGTGTGACACGCCCTTCCCAGATTAGTGTTTTTTGTGACCTCATTCATGTGGAAATCTAGAGACATGAGTCCAGCATACTGACACACTAATACAGATGGATGTGACACGAATTTCTGTGATTTTTTCCTCTAAATAATAATACAATTCATACAAAAACAGGCCTTAAGTGTAAACCATCCAGTGTTGTATCTTTTTTCAATTTAATCATCAATGTGGTCAATTATTTTGATTAGTGCATATCACTCTTCACTAGTATAAATAATGGTTCAGAAACAGATATTCCTCAGAAGGGAATTCCTCATTCCTTACAAAAAATCATCACATACCTTAAGTCATCATAAACAATACTTCCCCAGAATTTACCAGCGTCATGTGGCTCTACTTCACTAAAGCAAACTTCTGTAGCAAACTCAGACTGGTTTCCAGTTAAACTGTTTGGGTGAAGATTGTTATTGCTGAAAAAGTAGTAGTTAAACAATACATGCCATTATAAAGGGGGAGTGAAAATCAACTGCTCCTCTTTCCTGTAGATATTTCTCTTTTGTCTCCATATCCATCTTTTACATTCTCAGAAGAAAATTGGTAAAAAAGGTTTACTCAAATTTACCAACGGAAATAAACACAAAGAACCATGTGTGTTGAAGAAGGGAATGACGTTTGAGTTTTCCCACAGTCTTGGTAAAAGAGAGGAGATTAGAGATAGAGAAGGATCAGTGAAAGAATGGGCTGAAGGAGTGAATGGGAGGATCGCTGAGAGAAAGGAGAAAGAGATAGACAGAATATTGTTGAGGGGTTACTGGGTATGGAGAGGGGGCACGAGAGAAGCATCTTTTCCCTCTTAGGTTTGACAGGGCCGCCTTTTTTAGATTTCTTACTCTCAAGAGGCCAAGTGTGGAGCCTCTTCAGCTGAAGGACATGAGTGTGTCTTCTGGAGAGATAAAGTGTGTGTGTGTGTGTGTGTGTGTGTGTGTATGAGGGGGTCAGGAAGTATTTATTCATCTGTTAAGTGTGTGTGTTTGGCACACAGTTGTGAATTTGTAATGTGCAGGTTTAGATGTTTATGAGATGGTGAATGATCTCCATTGATGAATACATTTTGAATGAAACATTGATGAATTTGGGGGAAGCCGTGGCCTACTGGTTAGCGCTTCGGACTTGTAACCGGAGGGTTGCCGGTTCGAACCCCCATGGCTGAAGTGCCCTTGAGGAATGCACCTAACCCCTCACTGCTCCCCGAGCGCCGCTGTTGTTGCAGGCAGCTCACTGCGCCGGGATTAGTGTGTGCTTCACCTCACTGTGTGCTGAGTGTGTTTCACTAATTCACGGATTGGGATAAATGCAGAGACCAAATTTCCCTTACGGGATCAAAAGAGTACATATACTTATATATATGATGGTCTACAAGGAATGATGGAGGATGTATTCTATCCAAATACATTTTTTTGAATTTTTAATTAGTATTATTATTTTCAATAAAGTTCAGTGATTTTGAAATAGGCCTATTTGTTTTATGTAAAATTATGTGGTTGCATTGGGAAATATAATGTAATGCAATAGCTTAACATGTTCTTCCTAAACCAAAAGGGCATGATAATCCACAAAAGAAACACATAAAAGGCTACAAATTGTACCAATGATGAAATGATAATACCAGTGATAATACAGGTCAAAATGTATCAGCCATACACTTGGTTTACCTATTACCAATTGTGGATTGTGCAACAATGGAGAAGGGTGGGACATCTCTCAACACATGTTACACCACATTTCTTAAACCTATAGTTTAAGTGGTTGAGTTTTTCCTTAATGGTACAGGCCAAAATATATCAGCTGTACACATAAATAAAGTACAGCACTATGTAGGCCTACAGGTCATGGTGCATGTCTTAATTCAAAAATAAAATGTGGCTTTCAAAGTCATTAACTGTGCATGGTTTTATGAAGATTCTTAAAAGTGCTCAGAAGATATTGCACAAACAGTGTTGCATGACAACTCACCGTTCATTTTGAAAAGGAGGCCTACTTAAGCGGCTGTAAAATCACAAAGCTACAAGATCCTATTTGATATTGTGTAGAAACATACCCCAGATAAAATATAGTGAGAATCCCCAAGTGGTGGTGGTAGTGACCTCATGTGGCTAATGGGCTGTGAAGTGTAAGCTATAGGCTATGTACACGAAAAGGCTCTCTGTACACTCGTTTGTTTACGGTGGAGCCAGGTGTGTTTGAACCTGCCGCTAAATGTCTACACGGACCCGGTTGTAGTTATTGGGCAAACAAGATATTCAGTGTCAGATTGAAAGTGTAAGGAGCAGAATATAATAGAAAATGCACAGTTAACGCCCCACCGGAAAGAAATGAGCGTACATGAAGAGCCTGTCGTGCACGGGCCCGGATGACGGAAGTGGAAGAGTTCTCGCAAGAGCACAATTTGAACGAGTAATGATGCACGTTACTTTTGCCACTTGTATCACAGGGAGCCAATCACATCGGTGTATCTGATATAGGCGGGCCGCGGGCCAGAGGCAAGCTAAACAGATGACAGTCGTAGTGTTATCCAATTGCGTCAAAGTCCGGAATCAGTCAATAAACACTGGTCACATTGTGTTATCCAATTGTGTGCGGTGAGATTTTCAAATACACGCTTGGTGCAGCCCCTTGAGTTAGGCCATTACATTATTTGTGGCCAGACCCTTAGGGCCCTATCATGACATTCTAAAGCGCATCGTCACTCTTCAAAAGCTTATTCATATTTAGTAGGATGTCCAGTCCACATTGGGAGGGTTTTTCGTTATCAAACGTCGAGCGCATGGCGCAACAAGGTGTTCCTATGTTTTTTAATCAGTCATGGGTGTGTTTGGGGCACATAACATCATTGAGAATGACATCTGCCATTCCCTTTAACGGCGCAAAGCGCGATGTCAAATAAATGCATCTGTATTTTGACATTCAATGGTGCATTTGAAGGAGGCTGCTTGCGAGACGTATGGAATAGTCATTTCACTAAACCATGCTTTACTAAAACCTAGCATAGCCTTCACGCATTTGCACTCCTCTATTATTTGAACTCATTGGCAAAGTGAAACTAACTTCACCATGGTGTCAGTTATATGCAGTTACTTTCACTATTGACTGACAATGGGTTACCATCGAAAACATAGGCTGGAAAAAGCAACACTTACCCTAATATTGCTCAAATGACTGAATAAAAAAAACATTTATCCTGCAGAGGAGTTACTTATTTGGGGCAGCCGTGGCCTACTGGTTAGCGATTCGGACTTGTAACCAGAGGGTTGCCGGTTCAAACCCCGACCAGTAGGCACAGCTGAAGTGCCCTTGAGCAAGGCACCTAACCCCTCATTGCTCCCCGAGCACTGCTGTTGTTGCAGGCAGCTCACTGTGCCGGGATTAGTGTGTGCTGAGTGTGTTTCACTAATTCACGGATTGGGATAAATGCAGAGACCAAATTTCCCTCACGGGATCAAAAGAGTATATATACTTATATCTCGTGAAAGTGCGTCTTCAGCTGTGCTCCATACGTGTCTCTCGCCTCTCCCCTAATCACTTTTAACCATCATTACCAATTTGCAAATGATGGTGAATAACTACTCATCATGAGATGTACAGTATTTCGTAATATCTTTATTCTAATTATGTTTCCTTGTAATCGTCAAAAGTTGCATGGACGTGCGCTGGTGTGCGTTCATGAATGATAGAAGGATGGTGCGTGCACCCGCCAATATGGCTGTTGACAATGCGCTCTTAAAATAACATATAAACAACTCGCCATAGACATCTGACCAGGTGTACAATGGTGATTTTTAGACAATGCGCTAAGCCACTCCCTAAGTTGTGAATTGCCACACCCCTGGGCGCATTGTTTAAAAAATAAACATGCAAAATAAGGAATTAAAGTTTGCGCCGGGTGGAAAACGAGTTTTACGCCATGCGCCAGGGTGCAAAATACAGCCCTTAATCTTTCTAGATTACTAGGGTCTGGAATCTCCAGGCTAGCGGTTTGTTTGAATCTCCAAGAGATCTTTCTTTAATTACTATAAGTTTATCTGGCAGTTTGGCATAAAATGATGTGTGACTGGGTCTGAATAGTATAATGGATGATGGTGGGAATGAGGATTGGTTAAAAGGTCTAGAGGAATGGAAAAAGCAAGGTTATGTACAGGGTAGAGGGAGAGGAGGATTAAACAACGCTATAGGTGTAATGGGGCTGAGGGAATGGGGAAAGGACCATCGAAGAGGAGTATTGAAGACATATCTGATGCAGTAGGAAGAGATGTGCGAAGTAAACTCAGGAAGAGGATTTGAAAGTAGTCGTTAAATTTAAAGAAAGGCAAGATGTAGGTGAAATTGGTTTGTTTTCCTTAACTAATGGATTGAAAACGGCAGTAGGAAACATACACTATATCGCCAAAAGTATGAACTTAAAGGATAATTTCGGTATTTAGCACTTTGAGTCCCTTTTCTGGTTTGTTTTGGATAAACTGGAGCGGTGGAGACAGAAATGTTGACGATGGGTCCTGTCTCGACTTTTTGACTCGTTTAGAATCGCCTTTGACTGTTTCAGAGTGGCTGGCTACAGGCATGCAACAACATGTCTTTAAAACAACCCTTAACGTTTGTTTTCAAAACTGCAACTCACCGAGTGGTTAGTGATGTTCGTTGGTGTTCCAAAAGAAGTAGCGTAGCAAAATACAGTCTCTGTCGTGATTTATTTGCCATTTTGTAAAATCCCATTGATTTCTGTTGGAAGACTCTCCATAGCGTGAGCAGAGCAACTGTCTATGCTTCAGACTCAAATACCGAGCGGAAGTTTATACGCGGTTGTGAGGTATCTGAAAAAATAGTTCCACTATAGCAAATAACACAGATTGAAATCATACATTGCGCCGATATTTGTTTTTAATCATCAGCGAACACCACTAACTGTACAATGTTTGAAGTGTGAGCTTGACGATTAGACCACAACGAAGATGACGACGATGATTCTTACTACGTTACTTACTATGTTACTTTATTAACTTATTCTTCTCCATGTTGCATCAAACACTTCACAACTCATTAGTGCCCCCTAGGGTCCTGACATTCCTTTGCACCCCCCCCCCCCCTTTAGTCATTAACCATATTCTTTTTATATGACACACTTTCAGTATTGTATATTTTCTTCAAACATGAACAGCATCATTCTTTTTTTTTTCCTAATCTGAAGGACAGGGTAGACTACCTGAACCTTCTGACTCTGCCTTAGGGGTTTATACTGCCCTTTTAACAGCAGGCCTGCTAAAGCTAAAGTGTGTGTGTTACCAGTCCAGTCTTTCTGGTGGACGGGAGATTCTCCCGGATCTGGTCACAGTCGCCCTGGAGTCGGGGTTGGCAGGTTCTGTCTCCACATCTATCTTGGAGTTGAAGATTGTGGTTGGACTGTTCCGGTTCCGGTGGTCTTGGCTGTCCTGATCCATACTCTCTGACCAGGTACGAGTATTGCCAACTCTCTGGCTCTGTGTCTTGCTCCATAAGCTTTCTTTTGATTTTCTTTCAGCCTTGAGTCCTCCCTTTTAAAAGCTTGGAGGTCTGGCTACTTTGGCTTGAGAGTTTGCTGAGGAACCGGAACTGTTGACCTCAACCTTCTTCCTATCAGGAGTTCGGTGGGTGAGACTCCATTAGCTAACGGTGTTGTTCTGTAGGCCAAGAGAGCTTTCTGATGAACTTGATTCTTGCTCAGTATCTGCTTTACGGTTCTGACAGCTCTCTCCGCCTCCCCGTTACTCTGAGGATATCTGGGACTACTAGTGACATGTTTAAAGTCATATTCATTAGCAAATGCTGCAAATTCCAAAGACGCAAACTGCGGCTCATTATCAGTCACTAAGACCTCTGGGATGCCGAATCTGGCGAAGATGACTTTCAGCCTCTCCGCTGTGGTCGCAGTTGTGAGTGTTGGCAGGTTTGCTACCTCAATGTATCTTGAGAAATAGTGAACCCACTGAAAGAGGTCTGCAGCCAGTCTCTGCCATGGTCTTGCAGGTAAGGGGGTCGTGAGCAGCGGTTCTGTGCGGTAACTAGAGTACTGGCAGCACACTTCACATTGCTCTACCAGTTCTCTGATGTCCTTTGTTAACCCTGGCCACCACATAGACTGTTGTGCTCTGGCAAAGCACTTAGTCATGCCCTGATGGCCATGGTGGATTCTCTCCAGCATCTCTCTGCGCATAGATGTTGGTATTACAATTTGTTCTCCCTTCAGGAGGATCCCTTCTGCGATATGTATGTCCGCTCTGTATGACCAGTATGGCTGGAGATTCTCTGGAACTGTTCACCCTTTTTCTGTGTAAGTCTTTAATCTGTTCCAATTTTGTTTTTGTTGCAGGAATGTTGTCCATAATGTGATCTATGTAGACTTTACACTCTCTTTCCAGTGTGTCACACTGTGTTGTTTTCAGATCCAAGTGGCGCTCGTGACAGCGTGTCAGCTAGCACCAGCTGCTTCCCTGGTACATGAATGATCTTGTACCTGAATCTCATCATTCTCAGCCTGAATCTGAGAATACGTGGGGGTAAGGTTGGCTAGTTGTTCAAACTTTTGCCAACTTAAAAAAAAGCTTAACTCGTGTCACGTTGTTCGCCAACAGCAACATCCATCTTCTTTGTTGTCAAGTAGCAGGGAATTCACGCCGAACCGTCGCAACTCTGCCATCATTATGTTAAGCCCGCCTACCGAATCTATACACGATGTAATTGGCCTGATCAAAGTTTAATTTTTCCAGCTTGCAAGCCAAAGGAGAGTTGCTAGACTACCCGACCCCTGCCGCTAGGGTCCATCTAGATTTCTAGGCTAACAATTCTGTAGTTCTTTGTTGATCATCATCGTCCACTAGGTGGCGCCGATCCCGGATGATCCCGGATGAGCCAAAATGTTACCACCACGCCTGGGTGCGAGTGTGGCTCTGTAGCATTTATCCCTGTGATGGGATTGAAAACAATACAACAAAACGTGTGTCAGTGTTTGTGTTGTGTTGTGCGTGTGACGTGTGTAAGACCAGAGTGTCGTGTGCTAAAGCAACCCTTTACACTAAGACTGTTTTAAACAAACTGGATAAAATACAGGCTATGTGTAAGACTATGTTGTGGAGAATTGAAGACAACCCCAGTGGCAGCCATCCAAGGAGAGATAGGGGAGATGCCTTTAAATCTTAGAAGGGACCAGCTGAGTCAGGTGTACTGGGCAAACCTTGAAGGTCATAGGGAAGACAATTTAAGCCAATCAACCCTGGTACAATGTCAAAAGAGACAGAAAGGACCAACCAGTAGTTTTGTCCCGTAATTTTTGTGTGGCTTGGTCTGAAGATCATGTGTGTCAAGTTATGTGAGAAACGGACAAAATTTGAGACGCATGAAGCTTTTGGAAGGTTTTCACCTTGGCCTGTTGGTGGCGCTACAGCGAGCATGGTAAAGTCTTGTAAATTGGTGGGTGGGGCTGTACTTTTTGCCTTAATCCATTTGATAGGTCGAAGTATTGCGGAGATATTTGCATTAATGCTGTTAAAAATGAATGAATTTTGACCTGTTGGAGGCGCTAGAGATTTGGGGTCTGGGGTCTGTAACTTGGTGAAAGTGGTCACCCTTACAGAAATTTCTCCATTTACTGATTTATAAACAAGCAGTAGTGCTTTAAAGTCAATTCTGTGACTTACTGGAAGCCAGTGTAAGGACTTAAGAATTGAAGTAATGTGGTCAGTTCTTTTAGTTTTTGTGAGAACCCTAACTGCTGCATTTTGTATCACCTGAGCTGTTTGATAGTCTTTTTAGGAGGGCCTGTGAAAAGTCCATTGCAGTAATCAACCCTGCTGGAGATAAATGCATGAATGAGTTTTTCCTAAATCATGTTTTGACATCAGCCCTTTCAAACCTTTTGTATCAAAAAGAGTGCCAACCCTAAGTCTTTCGTCCTTTTTACCAAATATAATTACTTCAGTTTTGTCTTTGTTCAGCTGAAGAATATTTTGAGACATCCAGTTGTTGATTTGTTCAATACGATGATAAAGAGATTCTAGGGGACCATAGTCATTTGGCGACAAAGCTAAGTAAATTTGTGTCATTTGCATACAGTAGCTATGATATGAAATCAAATTATTTTTGATGATTTGTCCAAGTGGGAGAATATAGAGGTTGAATAATAGTGGCCCCAAGATCGACCTCTGGGGAACACCACAGGTCAAAGACGTTGGTGTTGAGGTACAGTTGCCAATGGCAACAAAGACGCTCCTTTCTTGTTGATATGATTTAAGCCAATTGATAAATATGCCTGTAAGTCCAACCCAGTGTTCTAGTCCAGTGGTTCTCAAATGGGGGTACGCGTACCCCTGGGGGTACGTGAAGGCACTCCAGAGGGTACGTGAGATTTTAAAATATACATATATTTAAAAAGTAGAATCCATGCAAAAATACTTTAAAAACAATTATTTAATAAATATTTCAGGAAAACATAAGTTCATAAAATGAATTTTATATTTCAGTAGGCTATTCAATTTCATTATCCTAAAAACCCAGAGTCCCCCCCCCCCCATACCAGCATGGTTCAACCCAACCTGTCACATGCCACCCGACATCACCTGTCAATCACTGTCAAAACTCAAACGATGGAGTCGTGGTTGAAGCGGTAATTCTTGTGAAAACATGATGGACAGTGCTCTGTTTTAAGTCTTTTTTTCTCAACTAAAAATGCTTTGCGCCGGTTAGGGAGTACTTGGCTGAAAAAAATATTTTACAGGGTGTACATCACTGAAAAAAGGTTGACAACCACTGTTCTAGTCTGTGTAGTAAAATATTGTGATCAACAGTGTCAAATGCTGCAGTAAGGTCCAGTAGCACTAGGACTGATGTTTTACCTGAATCTGTATCGAGGCGTATGTCATTGAAAACCATAAG
Organism: Alosa pseudoharengus; assembly: GCF_046254945.1. Lineage (NCBI taxonomy): Eukaryota > Metazoa > Chordata > Actinopteri > Clupeiformes > Clupeidae > Alosa > Alosa pseudoharengus. Next base: position 38,435,840 of record NW_027468640.1, read on the forward strand.
TGCTGTGATTTGCCTGAAAACCTGGCTGGAAGTAATCAAAATACCCATTTGATGTTAGAAAAGTGATTAGAGACTACCTTTTCAATATGCTTTGCCATTTTATTTTTATGTTTAGCATGGAGGCATCCAGGGTATTCTTCTTGAGAATTGGCTTTACAACAGCTTTTTTCAGTAACTTAGGAAAAGTATAAGACATGAATGATACATTTACAATGTGAAGGACATCTGCCACTATAAGGTGAAAAACAGTTTGTCTAAGCCACATATGGAAGAGCTGAGATTCTGTACTGTTTTTCAAGTGTTTCGTAGTCTATCTGACATCAAGTAAAATTTCTCTCTATTGTAGCTGGAAGTTCCGGATGTTGAATTAATTGAGCAGATATGTTGAGTCTGATCATCTTTTTCAATTTTACCTTTGAAAAAAGATGCAAAGTCTTTGCATATTAGTTGAGAGAAATTCAGGCGCTAATTGTGAGGGGGATTTGTTTTTCGACGGTTGAAAATAGTAAGTGTTATTTGAACTTTTACTGATGATGTTAGAGAAGAAAGACTGTCTTGCTCTGCATATTGAGTTATATATGCGGAGCATCTCTTTATGGATTTCATAGTGGATCTGAAGTTTGTATTTACGCCATTTTCTTTTGGTCTTCCTACACTCTCTTTTTAGTAGTTTAACCGCTGGATTTTGCTTCCATGGTACTTTCTGTTTGTCCTTAACTTTCTTGAATTGAAAAGGAGCAATGTCATCCATAATATTTGCCATTTTTGAAGTAAAATGAACCAATAATGCCTAGCATACTAGATATTGTAATGAGAGACAGCAGTTAATCCATCAGCTAGAAGATGAGATACCTTTGATATTTGCAAAGGAATTCTGGAGAGTTGTGTTCTAGGTTTTCCTTATCCTTTTTTAGAAGAACTGGTTTAATAAAGAGAATAAGGGTAAGGAAATAAATTATTCAGACTCACACTCCTTTTCAGAAGGTGGCGGTAATGCAACCAAACGTTGTTTGCCAACGGCCAAAAAACAAGAAGAAAAAGCCTGTTCACGTGAGACGTAAGTCTTTTACGAAGTTTGTCTCTTTCCAGGATCCGTAGTCTGATTCACAGATGTGCTAGTGCGCCTGCGTCAAATGGAAATTAGCCCTCGAGTTGAAGACAACAATCTGTATGAAACAACCGTCTGTAATTTAGAAACTTCTGTTTTCGAGCATCTTACATAACGGTCTCCTTTTAAGAGAGTCTTCCTCGCAGGATTAACTTTACTTCTGCGATTTATTCTTCAGAAATAGGCGACCTGACGGAATGAATCAGTTTGAACAGTAAGTCCCCACGGAGTTCAAACACCTTGATAGCTAGCAAGCTAGCTTTCTAGCTAAGTGTCTGAGACAGGGCAGCGAAATAGAAACGAACAGCCGGTAAATGTAATGTTAACCATAATGAGGCGCTAAAATCTAATTTGAGGTGCAAATGTTTGTTGGTGAGCTGGCGGCACCATGCGTTTGTAGTCGAATACCCCTTGTTTACGCAATCACCAAGTTGATTTCATTCACACCAATCACATGTGCCTCCTCTGAGTAACGTGGAGTTAAAAATTATTCATGGATTTATTTTCTTAGTGTAGTTGACTTAATTTATGGTGATATTTCTCACCTCGTGATTGAACATGTGTTTGCAGTTTAAAGGAGGAAGAAGGGGAGGATCATGAAGAGGTGTCCTCACGGGAAGACAAGAATGATATTGACAGTGGGACAGTAAACAACAATAATAACAACCGGCGGAAGGTAACGTTTACATCATCCAGCTATTGCAGTTAGCGAACGGTGTTTTATTGTCACAATATTCTCACATTACCCCCCTCGTTCTGTTTCATTGTCTTTTTCAGACTATATCCCCTGCGGCGGGAGAACATCCACTTCAGTATAACTACACATTTTGGTACTCCCGCAGAACGCCTAGTCGACCTGCCAACACTCAAAGCTACGAACAGAATATTCGCCAAATCGGTACTGTGGCCTCGGTAAGTGCTCAACGCTGACTCCTGTTATAGTTCATAAAGATCATATTCGTTCACCGAAACATACGGGCATTTGTGGGTTTATTTTAAGCGGTAACCAGGTATGCCATGCTGTTGGATGTGCAAACAAATTCTGCATCGCCAATGAGAACACATAGAAAAGAGCTGGCTTAAGGGTTATAAAAGTATTTTAGCATGTTTATTTATGTAATGAAAACAGTTTTATAGCCATCCATGTGTGTTCACTTCTGGTTCCTTGGCTATCATTTTGGTAACTATAACGAACTATTTGACGTCTTTAGATCACTAAACATATCGGAGGTGCCGAATGTTGAGTTGAGTTAATGTTTTCTTTTTTACATTAATCACTCTATTATATATTGCTATTGTCTATCCAAAGTAAAGTGCCTGTTTTGAAGTTAACATCCAGATGTGTATATCATTGACAGTGTTATGCATTTATACAAAGTGTGTGGGTGAAGAATGCATGAACTGACATCAGGCATCCTGCTAGCAACAACAGACTTTATCAAGCTGGTCTGCCTTGGATCACTTGAAAGCTCACGGGATGTGCGAGAGAAGAGAGTTGATACAGACAACTGTATTACATGTCCATCTCTGGGTAGCGTGTTGTTATTGACCAGTCTGGCTGATCTCTAAATCTGATAGGTGGAGCAGTTCTGGAAATTCTACAGCCATCTGGTACGGCCGGGTGACCTCACAGGGCACAGTGACTTCCACCTCTTCAAAGAGGGCATCAAACCAATGTGGGAGGTTAGTTTGCATTTCAAACATTTATGTATGTGTAAGGGGTCGGCATGTGTATCTGATGGTGTATGTATGGTTTTGTGCGTAAACCTTGTATGTGCTGTAGGATGAGGCCAACAAGAACGGAGGAAAGTGGATCATCCGGCTACGGAAGGGCCTTGCTTCCCGCTTCTGGGAGAACATCATCCTGGCCATGCTGGGAGAGCAGTTCATGGTGGGGGAGGAGATCTGTGGCGTGGTGGTGTCCATCCGCTTCCAGGTGTGTCCTTTTTGCTGGATAGTAACTTAGCAGTGCCAGAGAGCTTACAGGGTGGAGAGCGAGCGAGTGATTAAGTGGTGGAAATGTGAAAACATTTCAGATGGTGCCATGTCCATCACATTAGAGATGTATTATGTGTTTATGTGCATGAGAGGAAGGTTGAATTGATGAGAACAAAATGATTGGTAAAGAGATTAATTAGGGTTTGGGAAAACTGTTTGGAGAAGTAGAGCAATAGAAAGGCAGAAGGCATAAAGGGATGAAAGTAGACAAAGGAGAAGTACTGGGGTTCTCTTTGTATATTGCATAAATATGTGAGATATAGGTAGGTTCATGCACTAAAAAATAAGTACCTGTCATGACCTTTGTCATGTAATTTCCTGTGTGCAGGAGGACATCCTGTCCATTTGGAACAAGACGGCCAGTGACCAGGTTACCACTTCTCGTATCCGTGATACTCTGAGACGTGTTCTCAACCTACCACCAAACACCATTATGGAGTACAAGACCCACAATGACAGCCTCAAGTATGTACAACAGCCACACAAACAGTTTATATTGAACTACCTACCTTCTACTTTATAGTGAGTCTCTCAAGCCCAATCTTGATTTGCACACATTGCTACACTCTGAGGGCATGTTTGTGAGCCCCCATGTTCATGCCCCCAGAGTGTAGCTCTGTAGCTGCCTGGCTGCTTTAGCTGTTGGCTGCAGCAACTCAATCAAGATAAAACCGATTGTTTTCGCATTGTTTCGTACCGACAGTACACGGTGACCTTGAGAAATGGACATCTATATGAAAAATCGCCAGATTTCTGCCATCAAGGAATATTTGGGCCCAGGCCAATTTTACATTGGTTATCTCTATAGTTAAATGAGTTGCCCTCAGACACGTCTATTGTAGAGGGTTTTACATAATGTGGTAGCCATTTTATGCTAGACTGGTCAGGTTAAGGAAATGCATTACGCCTGAGAATCTTGCTAAGAACATACCAAGATCTTCTGGAGGACTAATTTTAAATATTAGCAGAAATACCAATTTTTGCCATGATTGCCATCACACACAAATGCATGCTTTCCTCTCTCAAGCTAACCATGGCTTGTCTGTCTTCTTTCTCCAGGGATAACTCAAGTTTTCGTAACACAAAGATTACGTTGTGACAACATTTGTGGACATGTAGAGGGGAACTCTGACAGACTGGATGGACAAACTGATGGATGGATGGATGGATGGATGGATGAATGAATCAATGGACATATGTTTGGATGTGCACATGAATCTTTTCCCCTAGCTGCTTTTCTCCTGGTCAAGTGCAGAACTGATGTCTGTGTGGAATGAGAGGAGCATTGGAGTTCATGTTTTGATGGGACCACACACACATCCTCTCACAAGCTCAAACTCAGACACAGCTGAAGAGAAGAGACAGTGAAGCATGATCATCTCTCTTGAACAATTCCCTTATCTTTGTAAAGAAATGTCTAAATAAGATTGATTTGATTCACTTGCCTCACTTTGATTCACTTGATTAACTTTTTTTTTAAATCACTGACGTGATTTAAACTGACGTGATTTAAACGTGACATTGCCCACATGTAATTCAATAGCCTGTTGCTTGTATACATTGACAATCTTTGGTGCAGTTTCAGAAAACCAAAGAATAGCAGATTTCTTAATCTCATGTAAATGGCTGTTAAAGGTATAGATCTTCAAATGGTATCCATAACACCAAGGTCCACTCAACAGTAAGGCTTATTTAGGCTGGCCTACCTGACCGCAACATTCATTTGTGTTTCATGTAATTTAAGCCTTAAGGTCCATCACAGCACACCGCAATATGTCCAGATGATTTACGTGCTACTTTTTGACATTCAGAACAGTATGTTGCATCAAGAAGGCATTACTTTCGGGATATAAAATGGTGCAAGAATGAATTATTGTTTTCTCTAGGTGGTAATTTCCTGGCTTCTCATCCCTCTTTTTGAAGTCAAATTTTGCAGAAAAATTTCAGGATGTGAAACGTTTTCATTATCTGCAGCCTGTCTGATGACAACAACGTGGTTTTATGATAAAACTGTAAGTTAACTCAGAGTAAGTGGTAGATGTACCTATAGAAGAGACCTGTGGTTTTATCTCCTAGCAAAACAAAGCAACAGGGCTTTTTTTAGGAGGTTTAGCACTTTGAGTTAATTTACCCAAGTTTGACATTAAGCTACGTATCTGGAATACCACCCGGTTGTCAGCCCAATGGCGAAGAATGAGGGGTGGTGGGGTGTTCTCCCAAGTCAAGTGTGGTTCACTTAGGGCCTGATCCATCCTATGTGTTATTGGTAGTGGGATGAAGAGCAAGGTTTTGACTTTGTCCAGTTAGTTTTGCATCACTTGGTCAACCTATGATGTGCCTCATGAAAGATGGGTAGGTCATCATTGTTTTCCATGGAAAGTGATTTTGAGGTTTGCTGGCTTAGACCTTTTCAGCGGCCCATATAGAATATGCAACTTCAAAATACTCTTTGGGAACAGTTCCGTACTGCAGCAGATTTCCTTTCTTGATTAATTTATATTCGTTGTTTATATAAATAAGGAATCTAGGAATCAGAAGTTTGTCCTGCCCATTGACAGTAAAAGATAGGTCCTGCCTGCTTTATATCCCGTCCCCTTTTGATGACGTCCAACGGTCGTTCGTTGCTATGGCGCGGTTGGGGCCCGAGAGTTTGTGTCCGTTTCTTTCAAACCTTTTCCTCTCGGGAATTTTGTAAACAAAGTACTGGAATAAACTTTCGGACAAGCTGTCAAATCTCAGAGTTGGTAAGAAACTGTTCTCTTTATTTAAGCACTTCTAAAGTGCTCTTGTATCGACTCCAGTGAAGTATTTGCTAAGTTGAGCTGCAAATGATTTCAACTGTAAGCTACCGTTTACGTTACGTTAGCGATAGCTAACCATGTAGCTAACTAAAGTGTGCAGAGTTAACACACCCGTGTCGAAAGAATGTGACGTTAATGCGGATTTACTTCTGTGAAACTGCTTGCAAACTTTACTACTTTTTGGCTAGTGATGGCTAACGTTAGAGGGACTGCCTCAGCTGTGCTGTTATTGTCAGGTAACTTTAGGGTTGGGATGAGTAACCTTAAACCTTCATGTTTACAAGTATGCATAGTTGTGTATATCAATCTGTGACAAGAATGATGATAACCCACCTCGCTAATATTAACATTTGCCAAGTTGAATATGGCAGGATTGGCAACGTTAAGTTACGACTTGTTGAGCAAATTGGTCTTTGTTCATCATAAAGCCTTTAACGTTGCCCACTGTTTGCTGACAATCAGTCGGCGAGTTTTTGATGTATGCAGACACCCTCTAGTTAATTACATAAATACTTAAATCAACCCACCAAGGTAAACAAACTGAAATTTGGTGGAAACGCTCAAAAACCCTAGTGTCGTGTGTGTGTGTGTGTGTGTGTGTGAAGGTGGGCACCCATCGCTCCGAGATGTCAACAGACAGAGTGGAGGACCTGCTGAGTGACATCGAACCTTTTCAATCCTCTCCTCCTCCATCCCCTCCGCCATCTCTCTCTAAGCCTCGGCCTCTCCTCTCCTCTCTTTCGCCGTCTTCCCTCGCTCGCTCCTGGCCCTCCTCTCCCCTCTCTGTGCTAGCATCCTCACGTGAGGTCACCGCCCGCCTCTACTCCTCCCTGCAGCAGAGCAGGGTGCACGGGGACACAGAAGAAGGGGTCACACGCTCGTTCTCGGAGCTCTCCATCAAACCAAGGTAGGTCTTGTCTTGACCCTTCACCTCACCTGGCAATCATTTTTTGTCATAATTCCCTATTCTGATTTTCTGATTTTCCCACAACATTTCTAAGCAAGTAATGTATACAAAAACTGAACTCTAACCCTTGCTCTGAGCCCCACACTCTAACCTACATTATGTTGTTAAACCTCAACCCTCTAGCCACCACACTCTTTTATTCAAATAATCTGTAAGATAAAACTGGAGATGTCATGGAACACTTATTGTTTGATACCGATAATCAACACAAGACCAGAAAAATGTTTGGTGCTATTTGTGCTGCTCAATTTCACTTTTGTGGTTCTCTCTTCCCTCTAAAAATGCACCAATTCCTCACTTGGCATGTCTTTCTTTCTCTCTCCCTCTTTCCTTCCATCTCTCACTCCCCCCACTCTTTCTCTCTTTGTCCCTCTGTAGGCAGGTGTCGTTTAAACTCTCCTCAGCCTCCCCAGAGGCGTCTCAAATGAGCTGGTTAGACACCACTCCCCCATTTGCCTCTGACAGGCCAGAGCACACGGAGGAGGAGGAGGAGGAGGAGTCTACTCTGAGCACAAGCCTCTCCTCTGAGGTGGTTGGGCTCGCAAAGACACATGCAGACCTGGGGCCACAGTTAGAGGTGGGGCAGCTGGTTGAGGAGATGAGCGCAAATCTGAAGACAAGTCTCAGCCACAGCAACAGCTTACAGGTGACAGAACTCAGTGGAATGCCTATGCCACATCCCTCACCTTGTCCTTGACAGAATCTGCATCCCCATCCCTTAAACTGAAGATACATGGGGCTACTTATTGAGCATTGTTGCTAGGCAACTACATAACCACAAAACAATTGGCCTACTGTTTTTTGTTTATTGCTGCCCAATATCATGTGACAGAAAAGCAGTATTCAGGTAGCCTGATGAGCAAGACCCACATCAAGATGTAGGGTCTCCGAACTCACCATTCGCAGTGCTTAATCCGAGGGGCGGGATAAACGGTTGTCTTTCAAATTCCCTCTGCATGCAATAGGATAGCGCTGCAACTCATGAGTCCCATGCGTTTTCCCACTAGCGGAGCTAGTTGGCTAGTTAATCAAACTTTTGCCAATTTAAAAAAAAGCTTAACTCACGTTGCGCTGTTCGCCAGCAACAGCATCCATTTTCTTTGTTTTCAAGTAGCAGGGAATTTACACGGAACTGACACAACTCTGCCATCATTATGCATGACTTTATACACGATGTGATTGGCCTGATCGAAGTTTAATTTTTCCAGCTCGCAAGCCAACGGAGAGCAATTACATTTGCTGCCGCTAGGGTGCGTCTAGATTTCTAGGCTAGTATTCAGGGGCATTGCCCAAGAACATTGCTTAAAAAGTTGCCTTGTGTATCATCAGCTTTACATTATTTGAATACTTTGGAGTGTGCAGTATACTTGGAAATTTCCATATATCCGAAGTCACTGCTTTCAAACATTTAGTTGTAAAATACCTGATCCGGTTTGGGACCTGTACAGTTTGTGGGCTCATATGCATATCCCAGTCAGACATCCGCTCTTTATATGTAGACATTCTTACTCTGCGTTAACAGTGCAGTTGTACCTAATTTGCTTCTGAGTACAGTCCAGTGGCATGAACTCAATCACTTCCATTTACTTTAAAGACTCATGCCCCTATATTTGCTTACTTAACTATGTGTGGGTACCTGCCTACCCTTCACAATATTTATCATCTACCTGATAGAATTGATCTTGTGTGTGTAGAGTGGCCGACGACACATTGAGGACATGGAAAATTTGAGGAGTCACCTGCAGACCATGCTGAAAACGAGGCCAGCTGAGAGACGGGGTGAGTGAACACATTTTGGTCCCTTCTGTGATTCGTGTCACAATCCGTGTCTGCTGTCTCAAGTAAAACAGACCAGTTTTACAAACCATTGGTGCGTGAATGCTCTGTCTTAGGTCTATTTTCCGAATGAGGGGTGATTCCTTGTGTGATTCATTATGTTTTTGAATTAATGGGCCAGGTATTGACCCTGAAGGCACATGGGACATGCATTGACTTGGGACTTTTCAGTGCTGATTAAACACTACCTGTTTAATAAACCTCACAGGATCAAAAGAGTATATATACTGCTCAAAGAAATTAAGGGAACACTTCATTAATACACTGGATCGGTACTCTGACACTGTTTGGTTCTGAGCACAAGTAGAACTTTTGAGGCGAGTGTTTTATTTTGCAAGAACTGTCAGACAATCTGTGAATGTAGTTTGAGAATGCAGAAAAGGGTGGAAGGTTTCAATTGTGGAAAACTGTAAGTGTTCCCTTAATTTTTTTGAGCAGTGTACTTATACTTAACTGTGTAATACTGCAGTCATCCAGTAGATGGCTGCATACTCACATTAACTACAGGAAAGGTCTCAGGGCTGGATGTACAAAGAAAGCGCTAATACCAAGTTTTTCTATGGGCAGAAAGTGAACGCTGTCCTTTGTCATACTAAGCTGTCACTTCATTACGTAAACAGCACTCTTCACCACCTGTCCCCGCCCCCTCTACAACACAAATTGCGTGCCCACAGTTACACCACAAGGACGGTGGAATGGAGTTAACCGATTGCAATTAAACATTAAAAAGTTTAGCGATCATGCATAACAATAAGATGTCAACAAGCAGCGACATACTCAACTTAAAAAATACTCAAACTATTTAATGCCCATAGACTAGGGCTATGACTTAATAGCAGATTGGGAAGTGGATGTCATGAAAGTAAAAATACGACATTAGAAAGGCAAGCAAAAATGAATGTTACTTTTTACATAGTATAATGAAGAAAACTGATGCCTTAGAAATGTCTCTGAAAATGTTTCTAATTGACGCATTTAACCGCAATTTGGATTACACCTGGCTTTTAACGGGCGGAAGTTTTTCACCGCAAATCAGACGTGCGCTGTTTTCATGCATATGGCGGAATACCTAATCAATCACTATTAGCACGTCTCCTCCCCTGTCTTTGCCATTCTGCGCTCCAGTGGCACACAAGATGCGCTTTGATCCATGTGCAATCAGATTTGTACAATGCCATGTTTTAATAGCCTGACACGTCATACTCAGATTCTAGTCAAAATATGAGTCTGATATTGCTCCATTGGGACGTAATTATGGGGCGTGTTTCAACCGATACAGGTGGGTATGCCTCTGCACTCAATTGGATAGACCTTAACCAATCAGAGCAACGAAATAGCTTACCGTGAACACACAAACCATCCTTCTTCTCCACAAATGCCTTAACATTGTTTTCTGGTCTTTTGTAAAAGTTATTCTTTCACACAAACATGGGTATTTGTGGGCATTTAAGGGCATTTTTGGGAGGTAATCAGGTACGCCATGCTGTTGGAGGTGCAATCAAATGCTACATCGCCATTGAGATCACATAGTAAGGAGCTGGCTCAAGGGTTATAAAAGTATTTTCGTGTTTAGTTGTAAAATGAAGGCACAGTTTTTATAGCCATACATGCGTTTTCACTTCTGGCTCCTTGGTTATCAATTTGGTAACGATGACAGGCTATTTGACGTCTTTAGAACACTAAACATATCGGAGGTGTCAAATGTTGAGTTACTCCAGTCTAGATTTTTTGACGTTAATCACTCCTATGATGTATTATATGATGCAAAAATGCCAGTTTTGATGGTTAAATAACCAAAAATCCGATTGTTTGCACCTCCAAATGGGCGGTGACTTACGTCTGTGACGCGAGTTTGTGTGAAAGAATTGTGCTGTCAATATCTCCTACAACACCCGATAGCGAAATCTAAGACAACTAAATACGTAGCAGGGTAGGCTATTCGAAAAAAACAGATATTTCCCCTCCATTTTTAAAAAAAAATCCGTTGAACACTGATGCTACGAACATGTTATAAACTGGGGACTGGTGTTGCAAACCCCTCGAGCAAACAGGTGGCCAATCAGAGATTTCAAACAAATGAGAGAACAACATGTCAATTGCAAACACGCTTTCCCTTAATGAAAGTGAAACCGGAGTTTTCCCACATATCAACTTTGGGCAAAGTTTTCAGAAATAATCGTTTTTGATGATGAAACCTCATGGAAATAATATGCATTTTTCCATATGGGGTCTTAGAAGCCATCTATCTCCTTCTAGCCACAGTGTTTTTGTCTCAAGCAAAATCAACCTAAGCATGCTCAGATGACGTGATAGACGAGGCACTGTTGCACACCTGTCCATCATCGTAAAGCCCAATTTGATTGGTCCTAAGAGCTCTGGTTTGAGCATAGTTGCTCCACAACGGGGCAATGCCAGACCGAACTTCCCGACCTCAAATGTTGTGGGCGGGCTAAGTTCGGCTGGCACCCAGGCTAATGTTTTAAGGTGCAAATAGTGTTAGCAACAGGCAGTAATTCTTAGTACATCTAGGCCTCAGTGTTGTAACTTCTTAGTTAAAGATGAGTCTTAACCTTTCTCCTCTATTCACACAGAGGCTCCACAACACAGCCAGCAGTTTCAAGATGACTCGTTTGGCAGTGAAGCAACAACTCACCTGCTGAAGTAAAACACACACGTATACTCTTACACACACACACACACACATACACAAGCATACACACACATATACACATACAGTATATGCATATTATTTTAACACTGTATATTAAGGGTGTCACAATCTCGGTTTAAGTCAATCATATAGCAAGATAACATCACAATCTTGAACTTAGAAATTAAAGCTAGATGATGATGATGATGCAGCCACACCCCCAATGTCACATCCAGTATGCATGGCAAGAGGGGAAAACACATGCATGTTGAAGTCCGGCACGTCAACATTATCTCCTCAAACTTGAAATCACCGGTTTTGAAGTTCATTTATTCATATCAGTTAACACTAACTTAGGCTACTCAACTTTGAGTCCAAAATTACATTAAGGCATAAAACACAACAATGTAATATTCTGTGAATACTTAGTGTTCTATAACAACAATCAGATTATAATTGTGTGTTATTTCATTTCACTATGTTCACGTCTATGTTTATGTCTGTTCTGTTCTGTAGCTTGCAGTAGGAAGGGTTTCAAAATAACTGGAAATAAGGCAAGAAAAGTAAACAATATTAGAAATGCATTAATAGTAATATAATTTAAAAAAAGATCGATATTCGAATCGAAATGAGGATTTGGAGAATGGTGACACTTCTACTGTACACTCATTTGAACCTAAAAAAAAAGAAGCAAAACCATCTCCTCCCTCTCTCTTCCTTTGTCTCTTTCTCTCTCTTCTCAGTGCTCCTCTGTTCCCCTCTGTCTCCCCTCCTCTCTCCATGACTGGTTTGGAAGACCTCTTCCCCCGCTATACCCGCTTGCACTCTGAACGCGCTCCACCGCCATTGTCAGGGGAGACACAGGTGTTGAAGGAGAGTCTGGAGCGTGAACGCACACGTCGAAAGGTACTGCCAGTTACAGTAACTGCAGTGTTTCCCGTACATTGACTTATTTGTGGCGGCCCACCACAATATCAACATTGACCACCACACAATGATTTTCCAGGTTGCACTAAATTGTGCTTAAATCTGGTTAGCATCATAACCACACTGTGCTAATTTGTTAAAAACTGTTGCATTCAAGTTAATTTTGCAAACCAACCACCACAAATGGAATTCAATTCTGTGGGAAACACTGAACTGACATTACAGACTCTGCACAAACTGTTATCTTAATTATGAATTGATAAAAAGACAAATAAGAAGTCCATAAGTAAGATACTTTCTGCATCACACAAGGACCTCTATTACTGACAATGTAGGTTAAAGTTGCCATAGCACTGTTGGATTGTTACGGCTTAAAGTATGTATCCATACAGACACTTTATGGAGACACACACATACTCTCTAATTCAACTCAAGCTCAAGGCTATCTTTGGCAAGGAATTCTAAATGTGAATGTCTCTTCTAAGAATTTTAACATCTTGGTGTAGTAATGAGTGTTCTGGCCCAGTTTCTAAACACGCACACACACACACACACACACACACACACACACACACACACACACACACACACACACACACACACACATATATACGACCTGGAACAGAGTGAGTAGGATTATTAGCTTACTGCTCAGATGGAAATAGCCACAGTAAGCTTTTTTGGCCACAAAGTATCTGTGTCTGTGTGCCATGATTTAGGACACAGGTACATTTCACCCAGCCAAATCCTTACTCTAATGATATTAAAGAAAAAGAGGTAGTGCACTGCCCACACACACACACACACACATACTCTGCCTAAATGATCTGTGTAACAGTTTGCCAGGTAGGACACCAGCTTGTCAAACAGTGGCACCTGATTTGCTTTATCAGTATTGCTGGGGCTACTCTTTGCGGTCACAATGTTGTGTTGTATTGGCAAAAAGATTGAGAGAGACGGGGAAGGAAAATGTTGGTGGAAGGAGAGAAAGTGAGATGGTTATTATGTGTGTAAATCCGTCTGAAATTATTTGATTATCACACAGAGAGAAGAAAGGGTGGCTATTTATTCTGACTAACGGGACATCTATGAAGTAGATCTGGTAAAAAAAAGTTTAATCACCGTTCCATATCAATGCTTATGAATAACTATAACAACAATAGTAGGAAGATGGTTGAGCCTGGAAGCAGTGGAATCAACTGTAAACAAGCTAACTGTAAGGGCCAAAGAAAGTTCTACAACAAACTGAACAAGTCGGCTTTTTTTTAAACGGAACCGATTGTTTCCTTTGCGTACTATTTTGGTGCTACTCGGCTGCGCGTCGGGGAGTTTTTTGCCTCGCTCTCGTCCATTAGGACACCTCAACGGCCGTTATTCCTTACTTAACCTATACTATGTGTGGAGAGCATTCACTCACCATCTTTATCTAATTTTTGATAGAGGTGGCGTTTAGAGGGTTTCGCATCTGAACTCTTTGTTTGTGTGTGTGTGTGTGTCTGTAGTGATGTCATTACTTAATGTCATTACTTAATTACTCAGTAGCACTCAGTAGCACTCAGTACAATGTTAATCGCTGGTGGTGTGTGTGGGAGGAATGTAGCAGCGGTATTTAACTCCTTAACCAGGCCTCAATTGAATCATCTAGAAGCTTTAGTTCTTACTCTGCTTAGCTGGCAGACTGAAAGTGTGTTTGTCCGTGTGTGAAAAGTGTAGTAGTTTAGAGCAGTAAATGTGTTGTCATTTTCAAGTTGTCAGAATTTGTATGGGCATTTTTACTCATCAAATCTATATTAATACTACTAATATGCCACGAAAGCAAAATCTAAAGGGAGCTCTTTTTAGCTAAAAAGAATATCTTCTCCAGGGACGTGCACAGGAATTTTGAGGGGCAGTTGTTCTGACCTGAAAGAAGCCGACTTGTTCAATAGCCTATGTTTTTTTAGATTACAATTATTTAGCATGCAGCTCTTTAATCCTGTACTTTCTAGCATGGTCCTCTCATCTCATATTTGGTGATCATCACTTAGGCCTTCCTGTCCTGTGCCTCCTCCTGGTCCACATTTTCCTCACATAGTCTGGAGGCTTGTGACTGCTCCTCACCTTAAATGTAATGTAATTATGAAACATTGCCATTAGTAGGCTAAAATATGAGTCTGATTAATTAATCAATTCGTCTACACAGTGTCATGTCATCTTTATCACAGTGCAAAGTCTCTGTCTCACCTGCTGGTTGGCTTTTTCGTCTCTCCCTCTCCTGAATCTGACTCTTTTCAGTGGGAATCTTGGCTTCAAACAATACCCAAAATACTAGTGATAGGATTTACGGATTTATTTTGAATAAAATAATGAATGTGATGCATTACTTCCATCATTCATTCTTCTTGCTAAAATGAAATGTGAGAAACTAACTATCAGCAGACATGTAACTTAGTTTGCCTAATGCCTACCAAAAAAATAGTAGCCTATAGGCTATGTGATAACGGGCTGCTTCTCTGCAAGCTATCTGTCTGATTATTTATGCTAAACGTGGCAAACTCAGCCTGGATTTATGAAGATTTTAATTCATTTCATAAACCTTGATGACGATGATTGTTCGTTTGTTATCACAAACTCACCTTTTCCGACAAAGGTTGAGTCGTCTCATATGACAACTGCGACAATCTCCTTCTAGGGCCGCTTATGCAGGCTCTGCTCAGGTGCTGGTCGCGTGCAGCGCTGCAGCCACGTAAACAGTTTGCCCTTCCCCTTCCCCTACTGACTTTCACTGACTTTTTTATCTAGGCCTACGTGAAATTCTGCATCCATTGTATGATTTATTTATTTATTTTCCCCATTGGAAGGGCAACATGAGTCAAGAAGGGCATATGGGCAGTTGCCCGGGCAACCTGAGCAACCCCCCTGTGCATGTCCCTGATCTTCTCACTATTTTTTCACTTTGTTTGAATTTCTCTCTCACTCTCTCTTTCTGTCTCTCTCTCAGCACTGTGAGCAACAGCTGTCGTTGCTGCAGAACAGGACTCTTGCCCTGCAGCAGAAGCTGGCCCTGGCCATCTCAGCTGACCGGAAGAAGGACATCATGATCGAGCAGTTAGACAAGGTAAGACACACACACACACACACACACACACGTTTTATAAATGCATAATAATGAGGTAAGGACTGGTACACATTTGAATCTCTCAAGTAATTTTTTGTATAGTTTGTACAGTTTCCTTCCTCAAAGTGCCAACGTCCCATAACAAACTATTTTCAAAGCATGTTATATTAATGATGTTGTCCCTCTTTCTCTCCCTCCCTCTATCTTTCCCAGACGCTGGCGAAGGTGGTGGAAGGCTGGCGCCGGCATGAGCAAGAGAAGAGTGAGGGAGTGAAGAGACTCCAGGAGGAGAAGGATGCGGCAGAGAGGGCTCAAACCAAACAGCAGGAGGTGACACACTATGCATTCATGTACACATAATGCACTGTTTAACCATCCAGAAACACCACATTAGACTGGCTAAAGTGAGGGTAGAGTCTAAAGAATGTTGTTTGCGTGCGGAGTAAGTATCGCAATGTCCCGACTATTAATCAAGGTTTATACATTGATTTAGCAAATATTCTTCGACTATGAGGTACACAATGCAAGATTTTCACCTTAACATAATTTGCCAAAATACATTAATACACACATATTTCCATGCAGAATTCATGTATATCTCATTATTAGCTTTACTGCTTGCTTAAGTGGTTGTGGTTAGCCTAACCTTGTTTATTCAACAGAATATAAAACAAAAATGGTGGAGGCAGCAAGGTAGGCAAGAGAAATACAGTACATTGCTGGTCAAAACGTTAGCATAAGAACTGGTTTATAATGCTGATTGAAGCACAAAGCTTTACTGAAGTTAAAGCACATACACTGTTTAAAGTCACATACACAATGAACTAAGGCAATTTTTATGCGCATACCAATGCACAAACCTACCATGACCTATACATAGATATGCCTGTGCTTAGTCTGTGTAATAGGGCTGGGACAACGCGTCGACGTAATCGATGACGTCGATGCAAAAAATACGTCGACGCAAAATATGAGCGTCGATTCGTCAAGCATAACGTGTGCTGCTAAATATTTTTCATTTTACACCTTCAGTGTTTTCCATACGTTGACTAATCTGTGGCTGGGCACCACGAAATCAAAACCGGCCACCACACATTGATGTTCTATGTTGTAGGCCTACTATTTAAATTAAAGTTAAGATAAAATAATTTCATTGAGCTGCACTTTTTACTCACACAGCCTTTCCTCGCCCCGCCCGCTCTCTCTCGTAACGAGCCCACTGCTCCTCCTCTGCATGTGCATTTAACAAAATATTCACGATTGTTAAAGGGACACCAGGCAAGCCTGATGCTTTTTCTCTACGAAACTCCCCCTCGCTCGGTCTGAAGCTCTTTTCCTTTTCTTTGCATCTTCTGTCAAGGGTTTTCGCTGCTTCTTCGCCGGCTCTGCCATTATACACACGTTTGCAACAATCGCTAGCGTTTCGTTAGCCTCCCTCTGTGCTGTGGATGCAGGATGGAAACTGAAACTGCTTCGGTCGCCGGGTACGATACACTGAACTTGCAAGCGGGATATTCTTCCTACAGGCAGTAGGGGCGGGCGAGAGAGTCTTCATTCGCCCTGTAATGAGTCATTTAACCATATACCGACTTACGAAGATGATTAATTAACACGAAAACGTTGCCTGGTGTCCCTTTAAAGGATTGTTGTTGCCACATAGAAGCACTGCATAGAACACAGTGGGCTAAATTGCTATTAAATCCGCTTAGCATCGTGACCACGCTGCACAAATTTGTTCAAAACTGCTGCATTAAAGTTAAAGTAAACTCTGCTAAGGTCTTATCACAACATAGTACTTTGAGGAGACTAAACTAAGTTAAGTTACAGTATGCAATCAAGCAGTATCTCAAAGCTAACGTTAGAATACTGTTTGGATGTCAAGTTTAGCATGCTTACTTGCAGCTGATTGTATTCGTTACTCATGCAGGGCTCATTTTATTGACTCTGAATGTTTGCAAAATCCCGATGTAAATGGAAAAGTGTTTTCCAAGACTCAAAAGTGCTTGTCCAAAGGAGAAGAACGAACCGTTATTTGAACTAACTACGTTATGTATTGCATCCACACATCAGCAGCCTTTTAACTGTGTTAATGTTAATAGCAAGGATTCCTACACGAACGTCTTAAAATGACAGGCACTCAATTAGACATACACTACTGAACTTTATTGAATGCTACCTCTGACTAAGAATGCATTACTTTGCACTTGTATAGTCTTTTATTTTTGAATCTTAAGAGCAATACACATATATTGCAATGTCAAAGAATTCATGTTTTTTTTCATTCAGTTTTTTTCATTCATGTAAATAAACATGTATAAGTTGCTATTAGTGAATTAATGGGGAGATAATCGAATCGAATCGAAATCGAATCGGACTGAAAAAATGAATCGTTAGATTAATCGATGCATCGAAAAAATAATCGCTAGATTAATCGTTTAAAAAATAATCGTTTATCCCAGCCCTACTGTGTAACATTACATTTATTCCTGCAGGTGCCCTTTACCCATGACATCCCCTATCAAATGCTCATGGCTGTAGGCTAAAAGTTTAATGTGGGCAGGTGGTAAAGTATCAGCATTATTTTACTGAGTGACGCGTTATTAGGTCTAGTGTATAATATAAAGCAATCTATTGCTTGCCTGAGGTCTGGGAATTGCACTTACTTGGTTTGCCAGTGCCGCGTTTGTGACGAGTCATGTTGGTCGTGTTTTGTGGCTGTCATACTTTTAAATGGCATAGAACGTAACTTGCACTACTCATCATCTTTAAGAACCTTTCCAAATATTTCCCATGTATCGCTTTTCCTGGAGGGGTGTCTTTATTATTTTAACTTCTCGCGTCTCCAGCTTCTTTACCGTCTCTATCTTCATCCTTCTATCACACGGGTACGTAGCCTATGTGGCAAGTAGCACTCTGTGCATGTGAAATGCGCTATACAAATAAAACTGACTTGACTTGACTTGACTATGTGGCAAGTGCTGCAACCAATGATCTTTGAAAAGCAATTATGAGTTAAATATTGATGTTAGCCTTCTCGTGATACTTTCAGTATTTGTAAAAATATATATATTTCATTAATTTTAACTGACCCGCCCGCAAATGACCCGAATATCATTAAAATATTTTTTTTATGACTCCGCGGGCAACCGCTTAATTTCGGGCGGACCGTGCAACACTGGTAAATGTAGAGGGTTAAGTAAACTGTTCAAAAACATTATGTATTAACAATCTAAGCATAGAATCTGCATTTCCATTAGGCTATAGTATACTGTAGTGGACACTATGGACATAATTCACCATACTGTGTTATTGACATGTATCCCCTCACTTAATTACATATGCTTGTGGTAAGTGTGTTCTGTGTTCCGTTTATCACAACAACTAGTATCTAATACGATCGGAAAGCTAAGATCGTGCTCTGTCAGGTGATATGCATGTGATATCAGTGTGATTAGAACTTCGTGCAATGTAGGTTGGGTGAATCCAGCCTGATCCGCCGGCAATTTCTTTTTCACCCTGCAGCTCAGGCTGGAAACCTGTTCATCTTTTTCTGCTACTTCCGTTACAATTTTGCCGAGACCAATCACAAGCTGGCTTATCCACCTGGCGCGCTATAGGCAGGTTTAAAGCGATGACGATAGCGGGAGAGTCTGGAGTTTTCACGCCGCTCTGCAAATGTCACCCGGTTCGTTGGTCAGATTGGTGAATGACTATCCAATTGCGTACAGTCATTTGAACTATTCCCGTTAATCACGCCTCTTGTGCAGTAGAAAATATATAGCGGACTCCCCAGACCTATGTTCAGTCTTAAAAGATTGAGCTTGGTCTGGTGAAAGCCAGACTACTGGCAATGATTAATGATGATCATTACTTATGTCCCTTCTATCGTAGGGAAACCAATCACATAGGTGTATCTGACATAGGCGGGCCAGAGGCGAGCTAAACAGATAACGACAGCACTGCAAGGTGAAGTCCGGAATCAGTCATTGGTTGTAGTATTATCCAATTGCGACGAAGTCCGGAATCAGTCAGTAAGCATTGGTCGTAGTGTTATCCAATTGCGTGCAGTGAGATTTTTCAAATGCATGCTTATGCATGCATGGCCAGACCCTTAATCTTTCTAGATTTCCAGGGTCTGGATTTCCAGGCTAGGTGTCATGTTCATTTTAAAGTTTTTTTGTATGAATGAATAAACGGCACGCCATTGCGTTGTCAGCGTGAGACACTTTCTCAACTTAATTTATTGCAATTTCTACAATACTGTAACGATTTGATAGCGACACACACAGGTGTTCAATCAAAAGGTTTATTAGCTCAGAACGAGAGCAGGGACACAGACCCAGAACATAATACACTTGCTATCGAACTCCACACAACAAACTTTTTTTTAACGGCGCCGGCCAACAGGCCAACTAGAACGGGCGCCCACACAGCACGGTGCCTCTCACACGCACCCAAACGTTTTAAATTTCAGAGTTCAGAGAGCCTTTCCGTCGAAGCTGCCCCACCGTCGTGAGTTCGCTGCCCCCAGCGTCTCCGCCAACCGTCCGTCGTCCAGGAACCTCTTTCTCGCCGCTCTCCCTCGGCTCTGCTCACGCGTCGCGGCCACCGCCAGCTCCAGCCTCGAACCGCCCGGCGCGGAGTCACTGCCCAGGCCAGCGTCGTCTTCTCCGCGAACGCTTCTTCAGGCCCCTCTTCCGGCAAGATCCCCTCCCATGGCAGCAGGCAGGTCCAGACGACAGCTCCTCTCCTCCAGCGGCAGTAACGATAGAAGGCCTCAAGCTCTTTAGCAGCCCTTACAAGGGCTCTCTCTGGATCCTCTTGCGTGGGCCTCCACCCAGTGGTATGGTCTTCCATTCCCAGCTTCTCTCGCTGGGCGGATGCCATGTTCGAAAGTCGCTTCTGACACCAATATAATGATTTGATAGCGACACACACAGTTGTTCAATCAAAAGGTTTATTAGCTCAGAACGAGAGCAGGGACACAGACCCAGAACACAATACACACGGGGCAGGTCAAGTACACACAAAAAGAAAAAAAAATCTGACTAAACCTATATGACCGCTGCTTCGCTGCGCGGCGGTCATAATAACGTTACAGTGAGCCGTTTGAGACGGGAGACTAAAAAATTGCCGTCGACTAATTTTCATGGTCTATTACGTTGACTAAGTCGACTAATATACACTATAAAGTGTGACTTATAGTTCGGAAAATACGGTATATACCATGTGGCTAATACACAGGAAATAATTGTATTGTCTGTGTTTGTGTGTTTCAGACGCTGGCTGAATTTGAGAAGTGCCTCTCTCAGGCTGCAGAGGCTTTAGACAGAGAACAGAAGCTGAAAGAGGAGCTGGAAAACTCCAACAAAGAACTGGTAATGCACACTCTGCACAAATTGTATGTAGAAACAACACAACCTCTCAGCCCAAAGAAGCACACATAAGGCACACAAGGCAAAGGCAGATGTTAAAAGCAGACTATTTTTTTTGGAGAGAATGTTTTAGAATGCAATGGACACACAATTGTGCATACAATTGCACAACACAATTACTAGCCGCCACTGATGCACATGTTAAGAGAGTGTATGTGTGTGTGTGTTGGCACGCAGGAAAAGCAAGTGTTGGAGCTGCGAACGTCTGTGGATCAGCTCCAGGAAGAGCGACAGCATCTGCGGGCAGAAGGGGAGGAGGTGAGGTCAGAGGCGGAGAGGCTCCAACTCCAGACCCAGGCCTCTCGGGCTGAGCTGGAGCAGCAGCGGGAGCAGAGCAGCCGCAGGGAGAGGGAGCTGCAGGAGCAAATCAGCCAGCAAGCGCGGGAGCTCGAGACGGAAAGGGTAAGGCACACAATCACACACACACACACACACACACACACACACTTACTCACGTATGACACACATACACACACTTACAAGCAGATACAATACTTGCATATATGCAAACATACTTATGTACACATAGACATGCAGTGGATGCGCATGCAGACACTCGCACAAGCACACACACAAGCATGTGGATTCACAGACCGTTATAGGCAAATGCTTGGATATACACTGACGTATACAGTGCAACGGAAAGTTTTCAGACCCTTTGAAGTTTTCCGCATTTTGTTATGTTTCAGACTCATCTTAAAATGGATTCAATTACAAATACAATACTATAATACTCCACAAAAAGCAGGTGCTTTGAGTGTTTTGTAAATTCATACAAAATAAAAGACTGAAATATCCCATTTACGTAAGTATTCAGACTCTGTTATGACGCTTGCAATTGAGCTCTGATGCATCCTACTTCTGTCAATGGTCGGAGTCCACCTGTGCCTAAATGAATTCACTGGACATTATTAGGAGAGGCACACATCTGTCTCTATAAGGTCTCACAGTTGATGGTGTATATCAGAGTGAAAAGCAAGCCACGAGGTTGGAACGTCTGTCTGTCTGTTCATCTGTTCGTTTGTCTGTTTGTCTGTCTGTTTGTCTAGATAGATAGATAGATAGATAGATAGATAGATACTTTATTGATCCCCAGGGGATCTGTTATTTACGGTGGCGCATTGCATTCACATCACAAAAAAAAAATAATCAGGTTATCTCATTATGAGATAATTATCTCATAATTACGAGATAGTATCTCATAATTATGACATATTATCTCATAATTACGAGATAATTATCTCGTAATTACAAGATAACTATCTCATAATTACGAGAAAATTATCTCGTAATTATGAGATAAGGATAGGATCCGTGCTGAGGATCTAAACAGCCTTTCAATAAAAGCAAGCACATATTTCCTACTGATTTCCTGCTTTGAATGACTTTCGTACTTTGAGAGATTAACATGTCTTTAAGTGGCATGAAAAATAAGCCTGTCAAATCGCCAACAACCCCAAAGCAAAGAGTATAGATGCTTCGATAGGCTACTCTTTGCCCAAAGGCAATACAATGTTGCACATTGACAGTCCTAACCAATAGGTGGAGGTACTACTACGCATAGGGCTACCTCCATCCACGTTGTCACACGCACGCCTATTGTTTATTTTGTGCAGCTAGGCTACTTGTTCAAGTGGCATTGATGAGTTAAACAGTCACATTTTTCCTACACCTATTATATTGAGAGAAAATAGTCAGTTGTTAACAAAGAACTCTTTTTATGTAACCCTTTCGTAAATGTTGGCTCTAAATATCTACTTTTATTGATTATGCAAACCGTTAGCATCTCTATGGGATTTCTCATATACATTCAGGGTTGGGTAGTAACGGATTACATGTAATCTGGATTACGTAATCAGATTACTAAAATCAAGTAACTATAATCAGCCCAGATTACAATAAAAAAATTGTGTAATCAGATTACAGTTACATTGTTGGGGACTACCTGATTACATTTTATCATGCAAACAATGCAACTTTTTTTATGATAGCCTAGCTATCTTTTAATTTGACAAGCAGTTCATTCGGATGTTCACTTTTTAGACTTTTTTAAGATATAGTTAAGAACAAAATTATTCATACTCCTGGCAAATATAGATTTTTCTCTTGACCAATATGTTTGTTCTTACTTAAAATGGCACTTGCACATGCCAAAAGGTTGCAAGACAATGTGGTAAAAACATGGAATAAAAAAAAGTGTTTTTATCTTTTTTTAACATTTTTATGAAAAATTGCGTGTTCAAAATTATTCATACCCTTTTTAAACAATCACTGGAAACATCTTTATTTACCACCACAGCTCTCAAAATGGTTCATATAATACCCACCAAGCCTCTTCATGTCTCCACAATGATTGTAGACTGCACCTTTTTAGCAGCAATCTGGGTTTTGAGGCAGGAACATTTGCCATCACTTTGGCCTTGTGTTCACTTTTTTGATCGATTGAGGTCCGCTCTAAAATGTTGATATTGTTCTCTGTTAACCATTTCTTGCCTTGTTTGGCTGTATGTTTTGGATCATTGTGTGGTTTAATGTTCAAATGCTGACTTTTGGGGCAGCCATGGCATACTGGTTAGGGCTTCGGCCTTTGGGCTTGCCGTTTTTCGACTTCACTAATTCACGGACTTGGATAGATGCAGAGACCAAATGTCCCTCACAGGATCAAAAGATATACTTACTTACTAACTTACATAGACTACTATTGGGGCAGGTCTCTCGGCACACTGCCTGATCTTTTCCTCCTAATCTTAATGTAGCCTCTTGTTTTAGTGTTACCGTTTACTTTGAGAAAGTCACCAGGTCCCCCTGGTTGAACAACATCCCAAAATAATAATTTTCTCACCCCCACAATTGAAACGGACATGGAGTCATTTGGGTTTAATGCTTCCCTTTTTTATTCCAATCTCAGGCCATGTCCCTGGGTCAAAAAAATCCAGCGAAAGCTAAATTATTTTTCCAGGTGTGCCCTTATAAAGGTTAAGCTGAGTTGTGCATGTTTGGAGAAGAGTGGAGAAGAAAAATAGAATGAGAATTCTTTCACCAATTCTGTGGTGGTGTCTTTTACTTAATGGGCATATTTATTGAAGTAATCTAAAAGTAATCCTAAAGTAATCAGATTACGTTACATGTTTTTGGTAATCCAACTGATTACATTACTGATTACAAAAATTGCCATGTAATTTGTAGTCAGTAATGGATTACATTTCAAAGTAATCTGACCCAACCCTGTATACATTAGCCATAAGCTAACACATTAGTTTCTATTCTGTAACTTGAAATGCTAGTCTACATGATTGCTCTTAAACAAAACATTGAAGGAAATAACTGAGATGTACTCTGTTGGTCTGCTTAGTTTAACAGTGAATCCTAAGTAAAGGTTTGAAAGGAACTTCAGCTTCAGACTGCTCTTGGGAAGCTGTTGTCTATCTTCTCTAATAGCTAGACTATGTCATTGCCACACAGTGGGGGCAGAATTGAAAATGAGTCATAAATCATAATTAGGCTATCTCGTAATTACGAGATAATTACCTCGTAATTATAAGATAAAATGTCATAATTATGAGCTACTATCTCGTAATTATGAGATAATTATCTCATAATTATCAGAACCTGATTTTTTTTTTTTGTGGTGTGAATGCAATGCGCCACCATAGTTATTCGCATATCTCTTGAATCGTTCGTCCGATTGATTTCAAACTTGCCAAGTTTGACGTTGTTTGGATAAGTAATGCAAAAGATATCGGTAAATATATCAGTAAAAGAAGCACACATTGGCTTTCTCCGCTCTACTGTAGCCACTCACACAGCACAGCGCAGGACCAGAGACAGAGGGTAAGCAGAGTTTTGGCAGCACTGAATCAGGGCACAATGTGGGTCAAGATACAAGATCTCTGGATGATTACCATGTCTGACCTCAACAATAAAGACTCCCTGTATGCAGTTTCCTTGCATAAAATGATTCTGCAGATTTTGCAACAACACACCAACAAACATGGGTCTACAGTGGCTATTCAAAATGACGTAAAAATTATGTGCAATAAACTGACACTTCGAATAGCCAAGGCTACTTTGGACTGACTTTAGACTTTGAATAAACAAACGACAATTCCGACTGCAATGTCCCAAATTGAAACAAGGGACCCCACAGCCACAAATCTTCTGAGCTGTCCTCACCACCCTTTGAATTGCTCTGCGGTTGTGAACAGCAGTTCCCATACCAGGCAGATATGCATCCGGTTAGTATGCTTTCAATGGTGCTTCTGTAGAAGGAACGGAGGACGCTGGGACCCATGCCAAATTTCTTGAGTCTTCTTAGGTGGAAGAGGCGTTGTTGTGACTCAAGGGCCTGACCTATCTGCCTAGGGTCAGTTACAGAACAGTAAGGTCTGTATACATGATAAATGCAAAAAAGTTAGTTAGATGTAGAGAATAGAACATGGTGTTTAAAGCCACCTGAGGTGTATGTTACAAGAGGTGGGATGGTTACATATCCTCTATGATAATGCATGAACCCTATTTAGTGTCAGAAATCAGAGTTCAATAGTATAAGTTGAATGCTTAGCTGGAATGATGTTTTTCACTATCATCCTATTTTCAAATCAGGCCTACCTGTAGGCATGTAATTGGGCTACAGGTTTTCTACAGGAATAGCATGTCTGAACGGGAACTGCACTGGCTTTTTAGAAATGTACAAAACACTCCAAACAGCTGCTTTTTTGTGGAGTATTAGAGTATTGTGTGTAGATTGATAAGGAAAGAAGAATGAATCAATTTAAAGATGAGTCTGAAACATAAAATGTGGAAAACGTCAAAGGATCTGAAAACCTTCTGGTTGCACTGTATGTAAATATAATAATACATGTATTTGTGTATTTTGCAATCTGCGTGTGCATATATTGATTCAATGTGTGTGTGTGCAGCTGAGTGGTGAGCAGGCCCAGCAGGACTGTGAGGACCTGAGGGGTCGGCTGAAGGAGGAGCAGGAGCAGCTAGAGGAGATGAGGAGGGAGAGAGACGCTGCCAGAGTGGACCGAGCTCTGGACCAGGTAACACACCAAGAACCTCATTACAGAAAAACATCTTTACTGCTTGACCTATCTTAGCTTAAGTTTCAAAGATAGGAAACATCCTATCTTCCTATTACAGAAGCAATTCCTGAACTCATGGCGGTGTCCTATAGTATCTCTGATGTTCTACACACACACACACACACCTCCTCCACCCCCATTGTAAACTGTCCCCTATAGCATAAATACTGTCTTTATATGTTATATATATTTTTTGGTGTTCACCAGCTCTGTCTATGTATGTCAAATAGTCTTTCTATACTGTATGTTACACGTCTTTTACACTCATTCGGATTATGTAAGATTTGTGGGGTTTTGTAAATATTTGTATAACCCCTATGGTAAAACTTAATTTTTTTTAAAAAGAAAAAAAAAAAATAATACTTGGTGTGTGTGTTAGGCTCGTTTTGAAGCAGAGCGTTCTCAGCTGGAGGTGGAACTGAAGCTGTCGGTGGAGCAGCAGGTTACTGAGAGACTTGTGCATATTCAAGAGGAGAATGCCACCAGCACCTCCAAGCTACGAGAACAACATAGGTAGGTACTTACACACACACATACACACTTACACACACACACACTTGAACTGCAGACATACACACCATCCATACACCAATCTGCCATGATGTCCTTATCAACCAACATTGCTAGCCAGTGCACAAACTTTGTGCCTTTTTCCACTGTCTGTGTGTTGAATATGATTGTTTGTGTGTGTAGGAAGCAGCTGCTGGACCTAAGTTGTCGGCACGACAGGGAGATGTCAGCCCAGCAGACCGAGTTCAGAGCCCAGCTGCAGGAGCGTGAGGACAAGCTGCACGCCTTCACACAACAGTGCGATAGCAAGTAAGTGTGTGTGTGTATCATTGCAAGGCTCTGTGTGTATGTGTTTTCTGTGCCTGACTCTTATGTTGTGGTCTGTGCATGTAGATTGTCAGTAATGCAGGAGGAGCTGGTTTCCATGGCAACCAGCAAGCGGAGGCTCGAGCATCAGAGGGCAGAGCTAGTGTCTCGTCTGCAGGGCATGATGCGCTCCCATTGGACTGAGGCTTTGAGATTGTTGGCCAACCAGGGTCAGGTATGAGAGAGCAGCTTAGCTTTGGCTAAAGCCTCATTACTGATTGACTTCATTATTTAGGTCCATGAGGTTAATGCTCTGCTGACCCTGTTTATGAATAGAACTGGTAACCTGTTGAATTTTCAGTATTCATGTCTCAGGTTTTGTGTGGAGCACTTAGATTGACTTTAACATTGTGTGTGTGTGTGTGTGTGTGTGTGTGTGTGTGTGTGTGTGTGTGTGTGTGTGTGTGTGTGTGTGTGTGTGTGTGTGTGTGTGTGTGTGTGTGTGTGTGTGTGTGTGTGTGTGTGTGTGTGTGTGTGTGTGTCAGTTGGAAGGCCCCCTCTCGCCTCACTGTCTGTGGGAAGGTATTGGGACCCATAACTTTCCAGTGGAAGAAAATAAAACAAATTGCAAGCGAATCAACACAGACAGCACACATTCAACAGGTACACACCCATATAGATCACACACACACACACACACTTGTAGCAGACAAAAAACACTCTCATGACTATCCTTTCCGTCTCTCACAGTCCCTCAGGCAGTGGTGCTCCATCTGTCCAGAGAGAGAGATGGAGGGATGAGAGGAGAGCGAGAGATGGGAGGAGGAGGAGAGTCTGATAATACCGTCTTTAACCACAGTCACATCTTCACTCCCCTCGAACCGCAGCTGGATGACACCGGCCTTACAGGTATCTCTCTCTCACACTCACACACACACACACACACACACACACACACATAGTATAAAAGGTAAATCTGCAGCTGGCTACAGGCTGACAATGTTGGTTGGCCCCCTAAATAAGGTGTATAAGCACCTTTACCCACCACAAAATCTGGTTCTCGCTTTACTTCTGTCACAGTAGCATGCTAGCTTAAAGCCAATCCCATGCTTCGCTTTATCATCTCATCTGATCTGTCATCTGTCAAATGAGTTTGGTTTGAATTTTTTTATTATGAGATAGTAGGGCTGCACAATTGATTTTTTTTTTTTTTATCAAAATCACAATTTCAACTAAATTAATGCAAAGTCGGCAATTAATCATGCAGCTTGAAACTCTCTGTGTGTGTGTGTGTGTGTGTGTGTGTGTGTGTGTGTGTGTGTGTGTGTGTGTGTGTGTGTGTGTGTGTGTGTGTGTGTGTGTGTGTGTGTGTGTGTGTGTGTGTGTGTGTGTGTGTGTGTGTGTGTGTGGCAAAGAGCTTATTAGAGACTGCTTTAATCTCTGACTGGCTAAATATATTTGCCCCTGGCTGCCTTGTAAGTCTGTTGCAGTGCTATCTTTAAATAGATACATGCTCACACATAAAGTGCCCAGGTAACATTCATGCCCTAGTTCTCTCTATTTTAAGGAGGGAGAAGTCAGCTCAGTAGTATTCTTGTTTTCTTGCATAATATGTTCTGCAGGTGTAACATGTACAGTTAGAAACAAAATTATTCATACCTCTGGCAAATATTGATTGATTTGATTGTTGTTAGACAATGTGGTAGAAACATGGAATCAAATTTGTTTTTGTTTTTATGAAAAATGGCATGTCAAAAATCATTCATACCCTTTTTAAATAATCAGTGGAAACATCTTTATTTGCATTCACAGCTCAAAATGGTTCGTATCATATCTACCAAGCCTCTCCATGTCTCCACTCTCCACAATGATTCTAGACTGCACCTTTTTAGCAGCAATCTAGGTTTTGCGGCATGAACGATTATTTGCCATCACTCTGGCCTTGTGCTCACTTTTTGGTGGATTGAGGTCTGGTCCAGACTCTGGGTGGGCCACCCTAAAATGTTGATATTGTTGTCTGTTAACCAGGTTTTGCCTTGTTTGGCTGTATGTTTTGGATCATTGTGTGGTTTAATGGTATAACGCTGCCTATTGGGGCAGGTCTCTCGGCACACTGCCTGATCTTTTCCTCCAGAATCCTAATGTAGCCCCTTGTTTTAGTGTTCTCGCTTACTTTGGTGTTACTGTTTACTTTCCTTGTTTCTCCGACATTGTCTTACAACATTTTGGCATGTGGCAGTGTCATTTTCAATCACCAGGTTAACATTAAATCAATATTTGCCAGCGGTGTGAATAATTCTGTTCCTAACGGTATATAACAGTATATGCTATTTCACTTATCCACGGGTCCATTGTTTTGACATGCACAAATGTGTGTCTGTGTGTGTGTTGACAGCGCTTGGCAACTGTGATCTGGACCTCTGGGAGAAAGTGCGAGGTGAAGAGGGGGATGGAGGGAGGAGAGGGAAGGGAGGACAGGAGAGAACAGACAGTGCAGAGAAAGAGATGAACAACAGGCAGCAGCAGCGGGAGCAGCAGAGTCACATTCATAGCACAAGTGAGATGCTCCACCCAGACCCTTTCCAGAGCCCAAGCCAGTTCAAGAGCTTAAGACAGTTCCACACATCCAATCAGTTCCAGAACTTGAGCCAGCTCCAGACCACAACTCAGTTCCCCACCTCAAGTCAGGCATCAAGTCATTTCCAGAGCTCAGGTCAGTTCCAGAACTTGACTGAGGCAGAGAGCATGGGTCACACCCTGGCCCAGAAAACTAGACCGAAATCTCAACCGTCCAGCCAGGATGGGCCTGAGCGTGCAGTCCAGGGCCAGCACAGCGGCCATGGCTCAAGGCCACATCAGCCTCCCAGTCACTTCAGGGGTCACAGTGCCAGTCAGAGCTCCAGTCGCCTCCATACCAGCAACCAGAGCCTCAGCCAGACAGAGGTTAGCTCCTCCTCCCCCGAACAACGAGCCAATCACAGTAGCTTCAGCTCGGAGGTGTACAGCAGTGATTTGGAGAGAGGACCTCCAGTTAAACACCACAGCCCGCCCCTGAAAGTAAAAACTGTGGAGGGGTCTTCATCATTGGGGCAAGAGAGACATAGTGAGCTCCAGTACTATATCACCAAGGTGAGATTTCACACATACACACTCCATTGTTTTACAAGAGTTTGCACATTTCTAACCAAAGAGATGCTTCAATCCAAAGAAATGTATATCAGTGGTAGGTGTTACATTCTACCATTGGTAGTGGTAATGGCAATGGAAGAACTTGTATATGTCTTGTGTCCAGGATTAGCCGTTATTCTTACAAATTCACACACACCTTCACACTCTCCCCTCAGCTTTTGGACTGTTCCCCTGGTGAGCCGTTCCTAGATGCGCAGGTGGCGGCCCTGTCCCAGAGCGCCAGAGGGCCAGCGGGAAGCCCACATTCAGACCCACTGAGCCAGCTGCTCAAGCAGCCCCAGGCCAACACCCAGACCATGCAGCACATTCAGCAGCTCTACAACAACCTGCTCAGGTGGGGAGTGTGTGACGGACAGACACACAGACAGACAGATAGTGATTTGGGCGTGGATACCTTGGGTATACTTCTGTGTGTGCCGTTTATTGCATTTATGTGTGTTTGGCTTGCATGACTTGTGTGTGAATGTGCCTGTGTGTCTCATCTTATAGTTTTGTCTGTAGATTCTTCTATGATTTATATGTGTTTCTGTTTGTTATGCTTGTCCTCCATGGTTAGTGTAGTAGGCTAACAATCCAGATTATAAAGTAATAATTAGTTATAATAGTAAATAGTTAATTTCTGTGTCCTCTGTCCGTCGTGCCAGGACTGAGTATGAGAAGAACATGGCTGCCGTCCAAAGTAACCTGGACCAGAAGCTTAGCAAGCTGGAGAAGAGTGAGGTGAGGACCGCGTAGGAGACCACTCACTTGAGTCTGCTGCAACACACTGCAGGATATTACATACAGCAGAAACAAATAGAGCAGCGGTTCCCAAACTTTTCCCCCCGCGTACCACCGCCTACATTCCGACTCGGCTCGCGTACCCCCACGTGCATTTGGTCAGTTAAAAAGTTATAAAAAGTAGCCTGCATAGTAGCCTAACTACATCCACATACAATATCTTATAATAGGCCTACAACAACGCCTGACAAGGATGTATTCGTTTGGACAACATTAGGCTATGCAGCCTAGAAAGGCTAAACTTAGGCTACCTTTAGTTTGTTAAATGTAAAGCCTAGCTTAATGTTACTGTGGCAGATTTTTTTTGAAGATGTCATGTGTTGCCAGGCAGCAGCCGAGAGATATATGTAGTAAAGTTCTTGAAGAGTTCATGTGCAGCCAGGTGGCCAGGCAGAAGCTGGGGGAGGATGTCATGCACGTGCGCGAACGTGACACAGGCCTACTGGGGATTATTTAATAATTTTTGTGGCAGCTCAGTGTCTACTGCCTACCTATATGATTTATTGAATATACATACATTGATGGGATGAAAAAGGGTCTGCCGATTTCATAGGGGGCAGACACTGGGCCAGGGTTGGCCATAAGTAAAAAGGAGGTGTTTTTGACCACATACAAAAACTTTCCCCCAAGAGGAAAATCCTCAGAACGTGCGCACTTTCTCCCCAAGGCCTGGGTCATGGAGTCTCCGCTGCAGAGGACATCCATCATTCGCAACTCCTGCCTGGCGACACTTAGTCTTTGCATTTTTCAGAGCTGTACCCAGAAGGACTTGTGAATAAAAGGCCACAAGCGGCCACTTCTCATCTCAGACCGTTCTCCGCTGGTTTTTGTTCAGAGTGCTAAGTTAGAGTTAAAAGTTAGTGATTTTTTCCACGACATTACCTTTCTTGCCCATCTGAAATAACTCCTAGCTTTGCTCCTTCCCTCCTTTCTGTTTTTGTTGTTTTCAAAAACCTGTTATATCTGTGAAACTTTCCCCCCACGGACCACGGACCATCCAACGCATTCAAAAGTAACGCATTCTATTAGCTATTCCAGGCGTCATGTTTAATAAGCTGCCCTTTTTTTGATGAACACATACAGAGTTTATAAATGATATCCTTTAATTTAATGTTTCCATATCATTATGACCTGATTCGAAATTATGTATTTATTCATGGATTAATTACAAAAGATTTAAAATTTTCATTTTACACCTGTCTGCCATAGCCCTTTTCATCTCGCGTACCCCCTAGAAGTCGCTCGCGTACCACCGGGGGTACGCGTACCACAGTTTGGGAACCCCTGAAATAGAGCATTCTAATGCAATTAACACATCACAGCTCTTACTCGTTTATAGGTGTATGCATGTTAATATATTTGTGAGAACCAGTGTGGACTAATATAATGTGGGAAGTACAACATTTACAATAGCAGGATTACAAAAATGCATAAATTACATTAAGACATTAATCAGACCGGTTATAAGAGTGCTAACCAGCCGTGGCCTACTGGTTAGCACTCTGGACTTGTAACCGGAGGGTTGCCGGATCAAGCCCCGACCAGTGGACGGCTGAAGTGCCCTTGAGCAAGGCACCTAACCACTCACTGCTTCCCGAGCGCTGCTGTTGATGCAGGCAGCTCACTGCGCCGGGATTAGTGTGGGCTTCACCTCACTGTGTGTACACTGTGTGCTGTGTGTGTGTTTCACTAATTCACAGATTGGGTTAAATGCAGAAACCAAATTTCCCTCACGGGATCAAAAGAGTATATATCCCTATCCTTATCCTATATGCTTTTACAAAATAGCTCATAGCCTTTTTGTTGTAAATGCCTGTTCCGGTCTTCACGGCTCTCCACGCTGAACCCTTCTTATGAGGTGTCAAAGCCTCTTCTACCTTTTGCAGTTAAAAAAAAAAAAAGCATCAGCAGCATATTACAGTAGGTTGTTAAAAGCAGTCTAATTTGGGTCCTATTGCTGGTTAACTGCTCTCTGTTCTGTTTGAAAGCAGGAGGCAGAGCCACCACAGCCCTGTCCAGTCACAGCCCCGCGGCAACCCCAGCAAACCATGGTCAACCGAGTACGCAAGGCCGGACCAGGCCAAGGTAACAGGACAGGGTCAACGAAGGTCACCGCATGGAGATGAAGGAGAATGAGAATAAGAAGAGAGAGAGAGAGAGAGAGAGTGTGTGTGTGTGTGTGTGTGTGTGTGTGTGTGTGTGTGTGTGTGTGTGTGTGTGTGTGTGGGTGTGGGTGTGGGTGGGTGTGGGTGGGTGGGTGGGTGTGTGGTCATATGGTACAACCTGTTTTTAGATGATGATCAATGATGAAAAGTCAGTTGACCACAAAACCAAGAAACAGACTACTGATTGTCCTAGTCTTGTTCAATGTGTTTTTAAATTAAGTGTTCAGACTTTTATTAAATGATGGTTGTTGTTTTTAATACTTTTGATCCATTTGTGTTTTCTTTGTTGGGGAAGTGTGTAAAGTATATTTGCTGAATTCCTTTACTCAGTTTGGCTAAGCCTTCAGCCGCTGAACTTAATTCCTTTAGAAGGATTTTGATATTCAGACATAAACATTTCAGTTGTTCAAGTGGACACAATTTGTTTTAGTTAGAGTTGCCACGTTATCCATCGATCTCATGACATTCCACAGTTCACTCAAAATATGTTTTTAACCAAACCACTACACTGGTAATTAGTCTAGACTAAGCTGAGGAGATATTCACCTCAAAGTGAGTTTGTTTGATTGATTGGTTAATTGATTGATTTGCCTTTGTTCTTAACCCTTGTAAGGTGTTTGGGTTTGTGGGACCCGTTTTCAATGTTTGCTTAAAGGAAAACTATGCCGTATTGGCAATTTCCTTACTGTTTTCTCGGTTTTACTTTTTCGCTGGCTCTGTCATGACGAAAGTCTGAGAAACTCCATCGCTACCTTTTTCTAGCCGGTGCCTGGCGTGTATGTGTATTTGAATGCAGTAAAGCAATTCATTACACTCGTTATACTTCCTGACACTGAGGCTGTCGGCCCACGGTTGAAAGGGTGGTTTTTCCGCTCACAGGCGCTAGGGGGAAGTGAGACGGCCACCATTCAACCCGAAAAAAGTCATATAACCATTCCAATGACTCTGAAGCTGTTAAATGAAGGTAAATTATGCATAGTGTGCCTTTAAAGAAAAAATATGCAATTTATTATTTCCCCTAACTCAAAGTCATTGGCCTTGACTCCTTTTCTGTGAAGAACACCACCCCCCCCCAACACACACACACACACACACATACAGCGGGGAAAATAAATATTGAACACGTCAACATTTTTTTCAGTAAGTATACTTCCAATGAGGCTATTTTCATGAAATGTTCACCGGACATTAGTATTAACTCAGATAATCCACCCATATAAAAAAATCCAAACATTAAAGTCCATAGGTAGAGTTATGTGTAATAAAGTGGGATGATACAGGAAAAAAATATTGAACACGCCTGCTGAAATTTCTTAAATACTTTGTGGAAAAGCCTTTATTCGTAATGACCGCTTCAAGGCATTTCCTGTTTGACGAAACTAATTAGTCACATTATTCTGGTGTGTGTTTGGCCCATTATTTTAAACAGATAGTCATTTAATATTGAAGATTCCAGGGGTCCCTCTTGTGAATCCTGAACTTCCAAAACTGTTCAATTGGATTGAAGACAGGGCCTCGATTTCCTTTCTCTGAAAACAATTGAGAGTTTCCTTTGCTAAATGGTTTGGATACTTGTCCTGCTGAAGGTCTAGCCATGTCTCATCCTCATCATCCTGGTGGATGTAAAGATTCTCCCGGAACAAAATGACTCCATGCATCATTCCTTCAACTGTATGAAGTCTGTTAGTACCATGAGATGAAAAACAGCCCACACCATGATGCCACCACCTCCAAACCCCACTGTTGATAGGATATTTTTAGGGTGTTGCACAGTGCCATTTCTCCTCCAAATATGGTGTGTAGTATGACATCCAAAAAGATCAATATTTGCTCTTGCCTGACCAGAATACATTCTCTCAGCATTTCATAGGGTTGTCCAAATGTTGTATAGCAAACTTTCAACAAGCTTTGACATGTTTTTCTTCAGCAATAGAGTCATGCGGGATGAGCGTGCATAGAGGCCATGGCGGTGGAGTGCATTACCTATGATTTTCTCTGTAACAATTGTACCTGCTGCCGAGCTGTTCAGATCCTGTGCATTGCCAGTTGATGATGCAGTGATGTTCCTTCCACTTGCAGATAATGGCTCCAATACTGCTTGCTGGATGATTCTGAAGTTTTGAAGTGCATCTGTAACCAGTTCCATTGATCTGTTTTGCAACAATAAGGTTGCAAAGGTCTTGGAAGAGCTCTTTGCTTTTACACATCATGAAATGTTTCTTGTGTGACACCTTGGTAACAAAAAACCTTTTTATAGCCCACCAGTATGTACTAACCCAGCTTATATCAATTTGCACAGATAGGAGGGATAATTTCTCTAATTACTTCTAAATTCCAGTTTGTTCCTTGCCATTCCTTGCCTTTGTGTACTGCTTTTTCTTAGCGTGTTCAATACTTTTTCCCTGTGCCATACCACTTTTTTTACTCATAACTCTACTTTTAGACATTAATGTTTGGATTTTTATACATGTGTGGATTACCTAAGTTAATACTAATGTCCGGTGAAAATTTCATGTGAATAGCCTCACTGGAAGTATATTTACTGAAAAAAATGTTGACGTGTTCAATACTTATTTTCCCCGCTGTACAACTATTCCATAGGAGGTATTTTGGGTCTACTGGACCCGAGTGTAATAATTGTAGGTGCTAAGTTATGTACAGTTGTGTACAGAATAATAGGGTGTTTTAAAAAAATCCTTAGAATAGCTGTTAATTCCAGTTAATTCCATAATATCAATGCATTGGGAACACTGCACATTCAATTAAAACATGACCAAAATTGATCAAGTTTGTGTTATACTTTTATAGAAAGTGAAGAAAAGGGAATGTTAGGCTGTTCAAAACATAGCAGTGTTTGCATTTTTCTTTAAAACTCAAACATTTACTGTATAAACTAAAACATGTGTTTACTTTAGCCCAGGACGATTGAACTAGATTCCACAATTCCTCTGCATTTCTGGGTTTTCAGAAAGAGCATTTTTGATGTCACCCCACAAGTTTTCTATAGGATTAAGGTCTGGGGATCGTCAATCGTTAGTCTGGAACCAAGACTTTGCTCGCTTACTGGTGTGTTTTGGGTCATTGTCTTGTTTAAACACCCATTTCAAAGGCATTTCCTCTTCAGCATAAGACAACATGACCTCTTCAAATACAGTATTTTGATGTATTGAAACTGATTTATGATCTCTGGTGTGCGATAAATAGGTCCAATACCACAGTATGAGAAACATCCCCATAACATTAATTGTGCACCACCATGCTTTACTGTCTTCACAGTGTGCTGTGACTTAAATTCAGTGCATGGGGGCCGCAGGCAGTTTGTCCAACGACCCACATACACATGCAAAACCCAGAAATGCAGAGGAATTGTTGAATGTAGTTCAATAGTCCTGGGCTGGAATACCTGTTCACAGGTGCCAGTTGGTCGACTAAGGATTTTAAGCTTTGTTAAAAATTTTAAATCACACTGCTATTATTCTGCACACAACTGTACCTTAACTGTGTCCTCCTAACTGGTCCTGCTGTGTATGTGTCTGTGTGTGTGCGTCTGTATGTATGTGTGAAGCGTTCCGTTCGCGACGCGTAAAATCCATTTAAGATGAATGGTCTATTTTTTTCGAACGTACACCCCACTGTCACGTCTGGTATAGCTACTTCCATTGATTTATAATGGAAGCTAATTGTTGCAGCAGACGCAACGCGAACGGAACGCTTCAGTTACGCGCCTGGTGTAGCTCAGCCTTTAGTGTAGGTGTCTGTGTGTGGAAATGTTGTCTTTCTGCACCTGCTATTCCCACACAAAGTTACAAAATTGTTATTTCAAGCACTTTCACCTGTTCTGATGAAGTTCTAAGAAATAAGCACCAATAATGATCAAAAATCTTGTTTCTATTTTTTTTTTTACATTTTTTAAAATGGAATTTCCTAATTTTTTCACAAAAAAATGAAAATGATCATTTCTCACGGGTAAATGGCAAATATGAACCATAAATGATGTCTATATCACTGGGAATTGAGCAAGTAAACATCTGTTAAGTATTTTTACAGAAATTGTTATGACTGTATTGATTTAAAAGCATAATGTGGTGGGTCCACCAGACCCGGGAACATTAGCTGTGTAACAAAAATATGAACACCTACAAGGGTTAAAAGATGACCTACTCTGAATTCCTCTCTACATAAATATCCAAGTGAAGACTCCACTAATGTATGACAGGTCAAGGGATACTTAATAGAACACAGAAGAGCATATGTGGATCAGCTGCTAAGAAGGATCATTGAAATGGAAAGTTGATGTGAGGACATTTAGTATTTGAATAGATCTATAACAGTACTTCATAATTGTTTTTTTACTTTGCCATTTTGATGATCTGTTTACCTTGCTAATTGATTCTTGGTTTGGTTTGTAATGATAATTGATGTCATTGTAAGTCACCTTGGACAAAGGCATTTGCTAAGAACCACAAACATAAACATGAGCAGGTGTTTGTGTATGTGTGTGGGATGGTGGGATGGATTGAGAGAATTGGTGTTTGTATAAACTGTTGAACTATCAATATTTTGCAAACCAAATAGCTGCATAAGTACTGCCTACTTCATTACCTTGTAGCCCTACCGGTGAATTGTTTGTATCTGAGACTATATTGCATTAAAGTTTATTGGGAGTATATAGTCTCGCAAAAACCACCAAAGCCGTATGACCGGGAGGTTATACTGGCCATGGATTACAGCCAGGAGACTTATTATAGCCCGTCTCTCCATGTGCTCTCTCTCTCTCTCTTTCTCTCTCACACACACACACATACACTCTGTCTCTCTTTCTCCCTCTCCCTTTGCACCTTCCCTCTACCTCTCTCAATCTCTTATCCTATCCTCTGCCTCTGTAATTCCACTGAGGTGAGAAGCTTGAAACCTTGATCCTGATCTTTGCACTAAAGCTGTTCGAGTTAGTTTTAGTGCTGCCCCGACCCTCACATATCCCCACATTCCACTTCCCTCAGTCACTCCATGAATGGTAGCAGAAAAAAAAGAATGTAGGCCCACTTGGATTTATTTGTGGTGAACTATGACTTTTAAAAAAAAAAAATTGAACTTCTTCTTTTGAACCTGCATTCTGGATTACCACTCCACCTGGGAATAGAAAAAGAGAGACTCCCAAAGGAGATTATCAGATCTGGATTACGAGGGGAGAAGGTCTGCCAATAATTATTGCTTTTTCATTTTTCTATTTTCCTGTGAGATTTTTCTGGAATGTTTCATCTAATGGCATAAGGTCTGTTCTAACATTCTGAAAGGTCTGCTGTCAATCACCGCACATTCAGCAATTGGAGGCGATGGCATGCTGCTGAGAGTTGACCTATAGCTGGCAGGTGAGAAAACCCTTTAAATTCTTCATTTAATGTAATGTAATGTAAACTTTAAATATCTTTATTGCCCCCTCTTTCTCCTCTCTCTCTCTCTCTCTTTCTTTCACACTTACAACAGGTGCACTTAACTGCATTTTATTGAAGGTAGTCTTTGCTTTTTAGCTTTACTTGCCTGTGAGGCTTATTCTTTGTAGATGTGTTTGAAGACTTCCAAAAGTTGGAGTATTGCATATGCACCACTGCATTAAACTTGCCTCCTAGGTCTCTGCAAAGCCTTTTGCTGAACTGTTCACACCATACTCCACTACACAGAGACAAATGTATTTGTTTGAACAAGGCTATCTGATAAGAGTATCGTGGGGAAGAAGGAGCTGAATCACAAGTCTAGGGTAGGGTAGCTTCATAACTGCTGATGAGCTATTGCAGCAGAGCAGACCAACCCTGGCCAGTGATATGAGGGAATGTATGTCATATTGGATGGTGTTGTGCTATATGTTGTTTGTCATGGTAGGCATTGTTGGTTAGCTATTACATTTTCATGTGTTTATGTGTCAGAGGAGAATGTAGATAGATAGATAGATAGATAGATAGATACTTTATTGATCCCCAAGGGGAAATTCAGGTGTATGCTGGATAGCTCTGCTATCTTCTCTGCAGAGTCCCTGTAGTGCAACAGGTAGAGTAAAGTTGAAGAGTATGCATTCAGTATCCGTGGGGCACACATACTGTACATCAGGTAGGTTTAGATCTGTAGTACTCGAAATGTTACTATTCATTAGGTTGTGTGTTTGTGTGTGTATGTTCATGCTCACCATATTCCCTAACCTCCATCTGTATAGAGTTTACAAACTTAATTCATGAGCTCTATGAAGTTCTAAAAGATGTGTCGAAATAGTGTGAGTGTAGTGTAGTCAGGTGGGGTAACGTTTTTGCATAAGGACATGGCCTTGCCAGGAGTGTGTGTGTGTGTGTGTGTGTGTGTGTGTGTGTGTGTGTGTGTGTGTGTGTGTGTGTGTGTGTGTGTGTGTGTGTGTGTGTGTGTGTGTGTGTGTGTGTGTGTGTGTGTGTGTGTGTGTGTGTGTGTGTGTGTGTGAGAGAATTTGGCTGACTCAGGGCCACCATCTTTAGTCTAGTCAAGTTACTTTTATATATATAACGCATTTTTGCATGCACAGAGTGCAACGCAAACAGATCAGCCATCATGTTGCCTTCCTCCTTTAATTTGCCAAATGAATGCCTGCTGTGATCCATAGGCCTATGTCCTCTCAACACACACACACACACTCTCTTTCACCTATAAGCACATGCTATAGCACAGCTATTCCGTAAATTCCATGATTTCCGATAATTACCGGTGGACAGTACATTATCCCGTTTATTATACGGCTACTTGTCAAAACGAGTCAAATAAATATTTCACATACAGAATTTGACAGTTTCAGGTGTTACGTGGCAACGTCTTACTAGCTGACTTTACCTTTCAATGAAATTCCATTGCAATAAGCAAACAGACTTCTTGCGGAATGATATGAAAGACGTGAATCAAAAGCACAAAACCCATTGCCATTGACAGTGATCATTAAATACTTTGCAGTGGTAATTATATAGATTTAACACACCT
Source organism: Alosa pseudoharengus (assembly GCF_046254945.1). Taxonomy (NCBI): domain Eukaryota; kingdom Metazoa; phylum Chordata; class Actinopteri; order Clupeiformes; family Clupeidae; genus Alosa; species Alosa pseudoharengus. Next base: position 38,475,683 of record NW_027468640.1, read on the forward strand.
CCGAACGTTGGGAAGGCCCTTCATGTAAATGGAACTTTCTGCAGCACTCTGAAGAGCCGTGTAATAAGGAGCATTAACACATTGACATATGTATCCGTTGCATCTTTTTCCATCCATTCCTGTCTGTACTTGTGGACAGGTTGCATGTAGAGAGACCGTACTCACCAAGGCCCTAAAGCATGTGGAATGTGGTATTTGAGTGTTCTGTTGAAGTGTCATATAAACAGACTGTTGCAAATCACTTTGGATAAAAGTGTCTACTAAATACTACTCAGCAACACATATATATATTTACTATCCCCAAGTTATTTCTTATTTTCCAATTACAGTATTTGCATATTTTCAATTCCACACATTGCTCTGTCTTTTCATCTCTTCATTTCTCTCTCTCTCTCTGTCCGTCCCTCTGTGTCTCCTTCTGTCTCTCCTTCTGTTATCATCTCCCTCATCATGGATAATCTACAGTGCAGATGGTCTTTGAGGAGATTAGGATACAAGCAGAGTTTCTCTTTCTGGACCCCTGCGAGGAGGAGAGGAGATAGAATGGGTATAGAGCTGGGGATGAGTGAGAGAGCAGTTAAGGCAAGGCATTGAAAGGAAAAAGAGAAAAATACAGCTTCAGAAAACAGGCGGACAAGGGGGCCTCCAATATATCCAGCTCAACTATACCTTTCTCTCTCTCTCTTGCTCTGTCTCTCCTTCTCTCCAGTCCTCCATCCCTTGCTCTCTTTCTTAATGAGCTTATTGATGGTTAAGGATCTGTGTTGGAGCTTATTAACTGCTCTACATCTGTTAGTAGTGATGGCCTCACTAGCACTGTGCGTTGCTCCCTGTGTGTGTGTGTGTGTGTGTGTGTGTGTGTGTGTGTGTGTGTGTGTGTGTGTGTGTGTGTGTGTGTGTGTGTGTGTGTGTGTGTGTGTGTGTGTGTGTGTGTGTGTGTGTGTGTGTGTGTGTGTGTGTGTGTGTGTGTGTGTGTGTGTGCGTGCGTGCGTGTGTGTGCGCGCATTATGTGTAATGGTGGCCTGAGCCTGCTATGAATATTTACCAGATCCTTTGCCTCACCCTGACTTGTGCTACCTGAACTGAACTGAAATCAGGTCCTTTCCTTTTCATCCTTTCCCTTTTTTTGTACATATTGTCATGACTTCCTGGCTCAAGGCCACCACAACATAAAAGGGGGAGACCACACCGGAGTATATTTAACGAAAAATAGGTTTATTAAATAAACTATGTACAGAAGTCAGTAAATGTATGCCAAAGTAAAACTGTGGTGTATGTCAGCATAATAAAATGTAATGCAAAAAGATGTGTCAGTGGGGAGCGCAGCCGCAAGTGTGATGTCGAGCAAGCCAGAGCAAGAGGTCTCTCGCGGACTGCGAGGTCCAGGTTTTATCCAGCTTCTAATTACGCCACCAATTAGAAACCTAGAGCTCCCCCTGCAGGCCGAGAGACAAAACACAAAAGAGCAGCCAAACAACTGACAGACCAAGAGGGCTAGTGATTAACCCAGCATGGTAAAGCTGGAGCGTCACAATATCCAATTGAGATATGGGGCATAGTGCAAAATTGGAACTTTGTAGGAATTACACTGCATGTATATATTCAGCATACTAATCAACAGAGCCTACGTTTTTATACTACCTCACAATTCTTTATTCCAATTTCTTATCAATTCATCCCTTTTAGCTATTTCTGTTCCCAGTCATTTTTAAACCCATACTTTTGTTTGGAGACTTAAATGTGCTCATGACTTACAGTTCATTGACAAAATATGAAATAACAATAATAAATGAACAAAATGTTAGTCTGATGGAGTTGACATTTTCGGAGCTGATGCATGTCTTACGGTGGTGACTTGGGTATACTTTGAATTAGTTACTGCACTGTAACAAAAATACTGGTGAACATATATTTTAAATATTTGATTTTTAAGTTATAGATAATAATCTGATGAAGTGGACATCTGAGAGATTTCCTAAATTAGGCAAGAAAGTGTATCAGTCAACTTTATCAAAAAGTGTAGCAATCATTTTGTGTTTTCTGTTGATGTTAGCTGCAAACAGACACCAGAATAAAAACAAAAACACTGTGTTAGTTGTTAGAGAAGACACTAGGTATCACAAATTTGATTATAAAATTACAAATACTGATTATAAGGATAATTTTTTTACTGGCATTTCTTTAATGATATTCATAAAATTTCAATGTCAATACAATGTTAATTGTTAAAACTGAGGGCCCCACAGTTGGTCCCATGTCTTAAAAATGACTACTGTATAATATCTCATTGTGCTTTTATTGGCCCTCGTGTTGTTATCTGTTTTTTTCCAGCTGTTTTTTTGTGCTTTCGTTTGTGTGGAATTTAATGACATTTCCTCATTATTTAAAATGTCTTCACTATCTTCATTATCTGTTGCTCTGTTCTTCATTCTTTAGAGAACATTTTCCTTCACCTCTATCTCTCTCTCAATTCAATTCAAGTGAGCTTTATTAACATGACACATATTTTTTGCATTGCCAAAGCAGAGGGGTATTTCATCAGCCTCGCTAAAGGCCAAACCTTGCTTATTTCGATAAGTCTCACTAATTTTAGTGAGAGTTCTGTTCCATTAGTGTGGTTTACGTGAATCCCAGCTTGGTAACTATGGGAATTTATGCCACAGAACTAACCTGGTCCGTAGCAGGTTAACTTTCAAGCTTAATCAAGCTGTTAATCAAGTCACCAATTTAAGTCGGAGGTCACCAAACAAAACTTCATCTCCGTGTGCAGGTTCGCGCAACAGATGTCTGACTCTGTAACTTTCTCTGGACCCCATACCCATTAGAAGAGGTGATGAAATGCTCAGCAGAATTTCAGACCTCAACCGCTGGCTGTCAGAGTGGTGTGCCGATAACAATGTGGGCTTCATAGATCATTTTAGCTCCTTCTTGTGGAAGCCTGGACTGTTGAAAGGGACGGTATCCATCCTACACTGGAGGGTACTGTTCTCCTTTAAAATAACATAGACAGGGTTGGGTAGTAACGGATTACATGTAATCTAGATTACGTAATCAGAATACAAAAATCAAGTAACTATAATCAGCCCAGATTACAAAAAAAAGTGTAATCATATTACAGTTACATTGTTGGGGATTACCTGATTACATTTTATCATGCAAACAATGCAACTTTTTTATGATAGCCTAGCTATCTTTTAATTTGACAAGACGTTCACTTTTTAGACTTTTTTAAGATAATGATTCATAACCCTGGCAAATATTGATGGTTAGGGCTTCGGCCTTTGGGCTTGCTGATTCGACTTCACTAATTCACGGATTGGGATAAATGCAGAGACCAAATGTCCCGCACGGGATCAAAAGATATACTTACTTACTAACTTACATACTATTGGGGCTAATCTTAATGTAGCCTCTTGTTTTAGTGTTACTGTTTACTTTGAGAAAGTCACCAGGTCCCCCTGGTTGAAAAAGAATCATTTTCTCACCCCCACAATTAAAATGGACATGGTGTTATTTGGGTTTAATGCTTCCCTTTTTTATGCCAATCTCAGGCCATGTCCCTGGGTCAAAAAAAAAATCCAGCGAAAGCTAAATTATTTGTCCAGGTGTGCCCTTAAAAAGGTTAAGCTGAGTTGTGCATGTTTGGAGAAGAGTGGAGAAAAATAGAATGAGAATTCTTTCATCAATTCTGTGGTGGTGTCTTTTACTTAATGGGCATATTTATTGAAGTAATCTAAAAGTAATCCTAAAGTAATCAGATTACGTTACATGTTTTTGGTAATACAACTGATTACGTTCCTGATTACAAAAATTACCATGTAATTTGTAGTCAGTAATGGATTACATTTCAAAGTAATCTGACCCAACCCTAAACATAGACCATCACTTAACCGAGGCTAGTTCCTGACGAACCAGAGATCCAGGAAGCAGAGATTATGTCTTACACAGATCTCTGCCGTCCCACAGTCACCCAGGCATACAGGGCCAAATAATAGAGAGGGTGTCTGTACCAAAATAGTCTACTCGTGCTCAACCCATTAGGGGAATTAATCATAGCAATTTTATTATGATAAAAACATCTTCGGTTAAGCAAACCCCTCCAAAAATGCAACTTAAGCTTGCTTTACATCCGATTACTATCCGATCACTGTCAAATAAGACCCCCTTGGTTAATGAAATTATTACTGACAATCATATAGATGTAACATGCCTCAATGAAACCTGGCTTAAACCAGATGAATATCTTCCATTAAATTAGTCTACACCTCCCTCCCATTTGAACTACCATGTACCACGCCACACTGGCAGGGGAGGTGGAGTAGCTACAATTTATCACTCTAGTCTTCTCACATCTCCCAAGCTCACACATAAGTTTAAATCTTTTGAAGTTCTAGTCCTCAATCTAGTACATCCAGACTGGAAAACTAATGGGAACTTACCATTGGCACTGCTCAATCCGAGGGGCGGGATAAACGGTTGTCTTTCAAATTTCCTCTGCAAGCAATAGGATAGCGCTACAACTCATGAGTCCCATGCATTTTCCCACCAGCGGAGCTAGTTGATCAAACTTTTGCCAATTTAAAAAAAGCTTAACCCGAATCGCGATTCAAAGACAGCTGTTCACCAGCAGCAGCATCCATCTTCATTGTTTTCAAGTAGCAGGGAATTCACACGGAACCCTCACCAACTCTATACACGATGTGATTGGCCTGATTGAAGTTTCATTTTTCCAGCTCGCAAGCCAACGGAGAGTTGCTAGACTACCCTTACATTTGCATAGTGTGCCAACTCTCACGCATTGGCCGTGAGACACACGCATTTGATTAGTTTCACACACTCACACGCCACACCCCCGATTTCTCACGCTGAAGTGTCAACCCAGTCGGTCAGATGCCTGAAAAATGAGTTTAGCCTATCTATAGATCTACCTGTTATGCCACGGTTATGCTTTCAGAGACGGTGAGAGGGTTCAAGAGCACCCCCTGTCTGTGTAATTTTCTAAATTTTCTCTCATTTGCGATGCTACTTCAGAAGCCGTCCCAGGCGCATTCCCCCCGCATTTCCCAGGCTTCAGGTATGCTTTGAGTATTATTGAGTATTTTTCACGCTGAAGTGTCAACCTGGTAGGTCAAATACCTGGCAGATGAGGTTTAACTAAACTAAACCTATACATATGATATCACACATCAGGAGAACGTGCGGAATCTAAGCTTTCCAATGATATTAGCGCCAAGTTGCTGTGATAAATGGTTCGCGAGAAAAATAACATTGAACCGACGTGCAATTTAGGCTAATCATATTTGCATTTTGCACACAGTGCACACCCATTACTCTCGGTTTAATATTTCACTAACCCTTCACACAACACGTGGCAAACCCAATATCACAATAAACAGCAAACCATACCGAATACGAGGATATAAAGCATGCACTGTGCAATAAGTGGTTCCTGAGTAATCCGGTTTTGAAATTGCAACACATTTCTACATAGCCTCATTGGGGCGAAATTATAATGTATTCTAATGTAAACTATTTGTCAGTAGGCCTACATACATTTTTGTAAATTGCTCAGCCATAGATTATATCATGGTTCTTATATTGTCAGGTTCCAGCCAATCCCATTACAGATACATGAATACATTTATATTGGCATGCTTCCTAGTGACATTAATGCAAAAATATGAAGAAAATCAAATAATGAGACACAGATATTGATATAAAGCCTGACATAAGCCATATGCAAACATTCACATCATGCAGATATAAGTACATCCTGAAAAAAGAATAGCATGTAGGCTATAGGCTATGGCCATTACAATGACCAATATATTATCTTAAATAAACTAGCTGAATAACACAGGTGACCACTTCTGCATAATTTCATGGAGTGCTGAAATGTACACACATTTTTGAACATTTCTGAACTGTGAAATGTAGCATATGTTTTTGTGGTTGTGAACTTATTGCAATATCACCATAACTATTCCACCTGTGTGTGCATGGTTATAATTCTGAAGTGCAAAATAGCTACAGCACAAATATTTCCATAAAAATAAGCAAGTCTGACCTCTGAATTTATTTTGCTGATTGATGCATTTAAAAGTTAAAATATACAAACATTTCTTAAATTCTTACAAAACACCCACCCACTTTTTAAAAAAAAAAACACACACACACACACACACTTGCCGTGCGAAATACCAGTGCTGTTTTCAGCATCTGTTTAGTGCTTCATTGTCATTTTCGTTGGATTCTCCCATTTGCGCGTAAATCGCTCATAAACTTTTTTTTTTTGTTACACGCATTCTCCCATTCCGCTTCTGTCACACACACAGTGACAAGCGCCAAATCCCCCGCAGTGTTGAAGAGATCAGTCATCCCCCTCACTTTTGATAAGGTAAAAAGCCTTATAGTACGCCAAATAAATAATAACCTATAGGTTTACGTTAGGCTATGTAAAACTCCCCATTAACAGCATCACGTCACTAACCACAGCTAAGACTGCACAATCTCTATTCACTCTGTTATCTGAAGCCAGTTTGTCTACTTAGATACTGTAAATCCTCAAATTATGGCCGGGGTCTTAAGACAAAGTACAGGCCTTTAGGGGCAGGATTGTATTCGAGACAGCCCTTTATTTCTTATGCGAGTTTTATTTTGAGACATGCGTTTCTTGGAGCGGCATACTGGTAGGCCTTCAAAAGCATGACATTTTCGGTTTAGTTTGATATTTAATTTACTTTTGGACTGTTTGATTATATTGTTAAATGTTGGGACTGATGGGCACTGAAATCTGGGGAGGTATTTGATGATCACTATTACGTTCCATGTAGTTGAAAGAGTGTCGGGATTTCAAACAAACCATCCGCTTTCATGCGTTCATTGAACGTCTGCGGTGCTGTAATGGAAACTTTATTGCGTAGCCAAGTAGCCTATTGAGTTATTTTTAAATTATGCATGATTTACTTTTTATTAATTTCGTAGGCTGGCTTTATTTTGTTATATAGAAGTATCTAAATAACCTATTAAAATGTACCAGAATTCAGGAAATTGCATCTAGTCCAAAAAAATTGCCTCTGACGCCCATGGTCCTAGTAGTAGGCTAGATCCCTTTGATACCAATGTTCATTTAACTCTGGGAGCGAGCTCACAAGCCAACGGAGAGTTGCTAGACTAGCCCTGGAAGCAAATGTAATTTGTAATTTGCTGCCGCTAGGCACCAGAATACAGGAAATCACATCAAACAAATGAAAAAAATTCTTTCCCCCCTTCCACATATGCAACAATTAGTGGGGAGCCCTTAATACATGTGGGCCCAGGGGCCCGAAAGTTCATAATCCGTCCGTGCCTGGTCCCTACACCTGAGAACCCCTGATGTACGTTTTTTTTACTGTACGGTATAATGCTGAATGAGCCAAACTAAATTTTGGTTGGCCCCACCAAATCTCACTCCAAGGTTTTTTGAAAAGTTGGCAGCCCTGCATTTGCTGCCGCTAGGGTGCATCTAGATTTCTAGGCTATAATCAGCCTGTAACCATGGTCACATTGTATAGACCCCCCAGCCCCTACACTGAATTCCTAAAGGAATTTTCTGATTTCTTTTCCACTTTAGCTGTCCAAACAGAAAAAAATACTTATATTGGGTGATTTTATTATTTATATGGATAATGTGAACGATTGCCTCACAATTGCATTTCAATCCCTAATTGACCATGTCGGTTTTTGCCAAAATGTTAATTCAGCCACACACCGAGATAACCATACTATTGATCTAGTCTTGTCTTACGGCATAAGCATCAAGCAGTTAACAATATTACCACAACACCCCACCTTAACTGACCACCATCTAATTACTTTTAAAATGACACTACACTATACAGTACCTAATTCAGCGGAATACTACAGTTACGGCCTATCTGAAAAAAATAATGCAGACTTTTTAGAAAAAATTCCACTTACGCTTGCCACATTCCTGACTCAGGAGGTATCAGAAGGCCCTTTCCTCAACTCAGCCGAGGCCGATCTGTTAACCGATAATGTGATGAACTCATTACGCTCAACCCTAGACTCTGTAGCGCCGCTCAAAAAGAAAATAAGAAAACATGTAAGACGTGCTCCATGGTATACCACACAGACCCAAAACCCTCAAACAAAAAGCGCGTAAACTAGAACAAAAATGGTGCATCACTAAAATGGAAGTCTTTCCCCAAGCATGGAGAGATAGCCCCATCACTTACAAAAAAGCACTCAACGAGGCTCAAGTCAGCCTACTATTCCTCGCTGATTGAAGAAAATAAAAATAATACAAAATGTCTCTTTAACACGATCTCCCACCTGATGAAGTGCCATAACGAAGTAACCCAATCTATCCCTATAAGCCTAAACAGTAATTATTTCATGAACTTTTTCAATGACAAAATTTAAACAATTAGAGTAAGATCAATAACCAATCAGTTTCACCAAATACCCATACTCCATTGCTGAATGATAGCGAAAACATTATAGAATCACAGATGAGACCTCGAACAACATTTAATTCATTTACACCTATTGACATATTAGACCCCACCTCCACAATTTCCTCATCAAAATCTACAACTAGTCTACTAGACCCTATTCCTATTCACCTTCTTAAGACTGCTCTCCCCTTCCTGGATAATGCTTTCCTCCAGATTATAAATAATTCAATGCTATCAGGACATGTACCGCAGTCGTTTAAGATCTGTTATTAAGCCATCCCTCAAAAAAACCTAGCCTTCACCCTAACATCCTGGCCAACTATAGGCCTATATCTAATATCCCTTTCATTTAAAAAATACTTGAAAAAATAGTGTCCAAACAAATTGGTGCCTTCTTACATATGAACAAAATACAGGAATTATATCAGTCTGGCTTCAGAGCTCACCACAGTACTGAATCAGCCTTAGTTAAAAAAAAATTGACCTCCTCATTGCTGCTGATAATGGATATGTATCAATACTGGTCCTCCTAGACCTAAGCGCTGGCCTTGACGCCATAGACCATGACATACTACTTCATAGGCTTGAAAATGTGCATCAAAGACTCAGCACTCGCTTGGTTTAGATCATACCTTCCTAACCGTCGACAATTTGTACAGGTCCATAATAAACCATCTACTCAGACTATGGTAAAATATGGAGTGCCTCAAGGCTCAGTACTGGGGCCCCTGTTATTTTCTCTTTATATGCTTCCTCTTGGCTCTGAAATTAGGAAACATGGCATTCATTTCCATTCTTATGCAGATGATACACAACTATGACTCACTTGTGATAGATATGGTTACTGACCCTGGAACGAATTTGATTACGAGTAAGGAAAACATGTTTGTGGAAGCCACTAGTTCAGAGAAACCTGAGAAAAAGCTGCAGATGTGTGTGTGTGGTTGGCAGAAGGTTACAAGTCTAAAGGTCCTGAAAATTCATCAAGGGAAAAAGAAGTGCTTGGTAGAGGGAACACAGGGTGAAGAAGTGCATCAAGTCAGTCGGTTGAAGTTTAAAAGGTGCAAGAAGTAATAAAACGTGCAAGGGCCTCTTCAGCCCCGGGACCTAATGGAGTGCCCTACCGGTTGTATAAGAGTGCACCAGATGTTTTAAGATTTTTATGGCAATTAATGAAAATAGTTTGGAAAAAGCAGAGTATTCCCAAGGCTTGGCGGAGGGCTGGGGGAATATTTATTCCCAAAGAAAAGGACGCAGTGGAGATTAATCAATTTAGGCCAATTAGTCTACTGAATGTTGAAGGGAAGGTTTTCTTCAGTGTGGTGGCACGGAGACTGAAAAATTACCTTGAAAGGAATAAACTAATTGATACCACGGTGCAAAAAGCTGGAATTCCTGGCTTCTCCGGGTGCTTGGAGCATACCAGCATGATTTGGCACCAAATTCAATTAGCAAAGCGTGAGAAGAGAGACCTGCACATTGTGTTCTTGGATTTGACTAATGCTTTTGGGTCTGTGCCGCATAGTCTGTTGTGGGAGGCCTTTGATTATTTCAGAATCCCAGGTAGCATTAAAAGCCTAGTAAAATCATACTTTCTGGATATTCAATTATGTTTTACTACAGCTGATTACACCACAGGGTGGCAACAACTTGAGATAGGAATCATGGCCGGATGTACCATCTCCCCACTTGCTTTTACAATGGCAATGGAGGTCATCATTAGGGCCTCAAAATGGGTAGTGGGTGGGGAGAAGTTGCAGGGAGGGCCAATGATCAACTCCTTTGTCAGAAAATGGCTCGGAGTCCCACGCTGCTTAAGCAGTGTAGCCTTGTATGGGAAGGGTATTGTAGAGTTGCCAATATCTAGTCTGACAGAGGAATTTAAGTGTGCTACGGCTAGATTGGAATTGACTCTTACTCAGTCCAAGGAGTGGTGAGGAAAGTTGCACCCACAGTTAATGCAGGGAGGAAGTGGAACCCAGAGCAGGCAGTTAAGCAAGCTCAATCAGCATTGAAGCATAGGGATATAATGGGCCATGTGCAGCACGGGCGGGGGGGTCTAGGGGTGGGTGCAAGTAAACCCTTGTGGAGTAAGGCTTCTGCAGAAGAAAAGAGGAAAATGGTAGTGGAGGAAATGCATAGACAGGAGGAGGCTGTAAGATGTACTAAGCTAGTGTCGCAGGCAAAACAAGGGCAGTGGGTGAACTGGGAAGGGGTGGAAAAAAGACGGATTAAATGGAAAGATCTATGGGGCATGGAAGCTGGTAAGATCAGATTTATGTTAGGTGCTACATATGATGTGCTCCCATCTCCCAAGAATTTAAGTCAATGGTTTGGTGAGGATGATAAATGCATACTTTGCTCGTGTGTGGGCAGTCTCCACCATATCCTATCAGGATGCAAGGTAAGTCTCACCCAGGGGCAGTATACGTGGTGTCATAACCAGGTATTGAAATGTGTGGCAGCGGCAATAGAGGATAAAAGGAGAGAAGTCAATTCATTAGCAGCTAGTAAAGGGGTAAGGCAAATTAACTTTGTATGTCAGGGGGATAAACCTTGTTCCGCGAAGGACAGGTGTAAAACCGGCCAGTTGAAAAATGGGGCGGGCTGGGAAATGAAGGTTGATCTTGGCCAGCAGATGACGGTACCTCCACATATAGTGAGTACTAAGCTACGACCTGACGTAATTCTATGGTCGGATTCAGAGAAGATAGTTTACTTCATTGAACTCACTGTTCCTTGGGAAGACAGAGTGGAAGTGGCCAATGAGGTTGGTTAAGGGTATTTGGATGTTTGTTGTGGTAATATGGTGGCAGCATGGGGCGTAAGCTAACTGGCTAATTTGTTTTGTGTTTGTGGTGGGGCCTAAGCTAACTGGCTAAGCTAACTAGCTAACTGGCTAATTTGTTTTGTGTTTGTGATGGGCTGTGCCTAGGTTGATGGTTGGTTGGCCAGGGTTTTTATGGTTTTATGGTTCAGTCCACGTCAACGGGACGGACCAACCTAGCCAACCTTGACCATGCCTGGGCTGGTTAAGAGTATTTTGGGTATTGGATATTTCAATGTGGTAATATGGTGGCAGCATGGAGGGGAGTGTCTCCAGGACGCTGGTTTCACTGTTAAGCCTTCATGAGGTGTCGTGGGCCTAACTTAACGAAACATCGGTGAATGAGGGTGCCCACTTGATTACCCCAATGACATGCCGCATACTATATACTGCTGTTGGGTGGGCCATTTGTATTGTGCTTGTGACCATTTGTTGGCGGATTTGTGGGTAGTGTGCTTTTTAAAGTTAAACTTGAGCAGGGGCTTCTGAATGTGTTTTTACCTTGGATTTTGGCACAAGGGATTTTAACATCTAATCCTGTGTATTAATGTAATATAGCTCTCCATAAAACCTGATAAATGAACCCCATTAGCCAAACTTGACACATGTATAAGAGATATAAAACATGGATGATGAACAATTTCCTGCTTTTGAACTTAGATAAAACAGAAGTACAGAAGAACAGAAGAAGGTTTTAGGTCCTAAAAACATGAGGGATATCCTATCCTCATCACAGGCTACATATAGTTATCTTCCAACGACCTCATCCACAAGTGTTAAAAACCTAGGAGTTATAATGGACCCGGACCCATCACTAAATAATCACATAAAACAGATCACCAAAACTTCATTTTAAAGATAAGGAAGTCCTTATCCTTACCAGATGCCGAGAAATTAATCCATGCTTTTGTCACCTCAAGGATAGACTATTGCAATGCTCTATACGCTGGCTGCAATAATACCTGTCTAAAGAACTTACAGCTTATACAAAATGCAGCTGCTCACACACTCACTAGGACCAAAAAATATGAACATATTTCTCCATCCAAGCATCTTTGCACTGGCTACCTGTTAATAGTAGCATAGGCTATGCCTATAATTTTGAATAGCCTATGCCAGAGTTGTTTTTTGAGTTTATACTATTTATTCATTCACTCGTTTTGTTCAAGAGTGAAGACAATCAAACTCACAATTGATTTCAAATCATGATCATTGTTCTTTAAATGTATGCTTTCATTATTTTCCAATTTATGTAGTCCTAGGCAACTATCTAATTTTTTTCTGTCGATGTTCAATTTGATGAAAATGAAAATTTGACTTTCAATGAAAATCCCGTAGATGGCGCTTGTAAATCGAACATAAATCCTCTAGTATTGCCTTCATTGTACATGTACATCAACATATATCCTCTTTTTGTCAATCTACTGTTTTGGTCTACTTTTCTACCTCGTGCACGAGCAGAGATGAAGCTGACCTAAACCTCGCTTGAATAAACGAGGCCAAGATGCGGCTAACTTCAGTTAATGGAACAGCTTCAGCCCCAAGTGAAAGTCTACGCTAGTTCAAGCCAGGCTATTTTTGTTAAGCGCTGCCTTCATTAGCAGCGCTCAAGGTTGATGGAGTACCCCTCAGAAACAAAAGTTTACAAAATAGAGAATGCTTGGAGGACAGTATAATGGAAACATCAATATGCTTTCTTTCTTTCTTTCTCTCCCTCTCTCTCTATTTATCAATCTGTTTTTCTTGAATGATGGATAATAATGTTGCAACTAATTTTGAAAAACTAAATGTAACAAAATTCACATTTATTTTCACTCTCCTCTCTCAGCCCCCACCCCCACCCCCCCCCCCCCACCCCCCGCTGACCATGGTGCTATCATTTGGAGCCAATCTGCTGTAGCTTCATATCTGTGCGCACACACAAAGACACACACACCCTCCCTCCTCCAGTGTCCTGCCATGGACGCCAGCTCAAAGCGGACAAAAAGACACATCTCACTCTTACACACACAATCTCACATGGCAGACACCCACTCACACACACACCAGCTACCCATCCTGCGGACGATGTTCAGCTGGCTATGGGTGTGGCTGTGGGTGGCCACAGCGGTGTTGTTGCCGGCAGAGGCGTGGGGCACGACCTTCAAAGTAGCGCTGGTGGGTCCCTGGACGTGCGATCCAATGTTTGCCAAGGCCCTGCCCGACCTGGCCGCTCGGCTAGCCATGGTGCGCATCAACAAGGACCCCCGGATCAACAGTGGCTACTGGTACGACTACACACTGGTCAGTGAGGACTGCCGGTCATCGCGCGCCCTCGCCCGATTTGCTGAGCTCAAAGGCTACGGCCATGCCTACTATGGCCCGTTCAACCCAATCGTGTGCTCAGCGGCCGCGCTGCTGACTAAGAACTGGCATGCTGGCTTGCTCTCACCCGGCTGCCTGGACCCTGGCACGCACGAGCCTGTTGATGACAATTCATACAACGGGCCCATGAGGCCGCGGGGTGCCTTTACCACTTTTGGCCGCCCGCTACCACTCTCAGCACACGTGCTTTTCCAGGTCTTCCGCTTCTTCCGTTGGGCCCACGTGGGCGTGATCAGTGCCCAGACGGACCTATGGGAGGCCACTGGGCAGGAGCTGGCCTCTGCCCTGCGTGCACTTGGCCTGCCTGTCAGCGTGGTGGCCACCATGGAGGCAGACGATGAGGGACCGCGGAGAGCCCTGAATGCCATCCGAGAGACGGACGCGGTCAAAGGTAAGTGATGCGGGATACATTTTTGTATCATTGCCTTAGTCTTTTTTGTATTCTCCTGCTGTCATTAGAGTTATGGGGCATATTGCTCTGTTAGTTAGAATTGCGCTAGCTGAGCTGCGCTTTAGAACCGTACTACTTAAAACGGAAGTTTTGGACTTCAACACACAGCTGAGATAGAAGTTGAACGTGATTGCTCTGGGTACACTTGCCATCACACCTCAGTCCAGCAGATGGTGGTAATTCACTCTGTTTGCAAACTGCTAAAGAAAATCACAGAAGAAGAAGGTTACTCTCCTATAGGATATTTCCCAAAGTCGAGCATGCTTCCTTGATAGAATGCTTACTTGTGAGTCAGGTTCTACGAAGATGAGGGTGGAGGCCTCCCTAGCATTTTCGGACTCTACTTTGTAACAGACTAGCTAGTGTGAACGTGCACATCACCGCGATCCATCTGAGTGCTTCCGCTTTTAACTGCACGCTTCTGTTTCAGTAGGGGCGCTGCTCAGATGCATGTCAACGCAGAGGATTATGGGTGTTTGACCCATCTGCCTAGGGTCAATACGGACAGTAAGGTCTGTATACATGACAAATGCATATGTCAGGTGTGGAGAATAGGACATGGTGTTTAAAGCACCTGAGGTGAAAGTTACAAGAGGTGGGATGATTACGTATCCGGTATGATAATGCATTAGTCATGATTTAGTGAGAGAAAGTGCAAATAGTTGGAATTGTCCAGGGAAAATCATTGGAATTGTCCAGGGAAAGGGAGTTGTCAGGGGGCAGGTGGTGGGTCGGCAGACAGGCCAGGAATCCGGGCAGAGTTGTCATAGGCAGGTGATGGGGCTGTACGGGCCAGGAATCCAGATAGGGGGACAGTAATAGGGCAGTCGAGGATGGGACTTCAGGTGGGATGGGTGAGAAGAGGGCCAGGCACACGGATGGTTGATGACTGGTGATGATATACCTCACAAGTGAGGTGGAAGAAAGAGAAATGTAGAGTGGGTTAGTATTACTGAAAATCAAAATGGTTAATGTCAATAAGTAATCAGTGGTACTATAAATCATAGTGAGAATAGGCAAGAGAGGGAGAGTTGAGAGAGAAGAGGAGAGGGGGGGGTTGTACGGCGTGGCACATAAAAAGTCCATGACAGCACTATGCTATAGCAGCATAACTAAGGCATGGTGAGGGGTAGTCGACACCAGCGCAGGTATGGTCAGTGACCACCATTGCACGTGTGACTGGGGTACCAGTCACACGAGGACTCAGCAGGGTGGTCCATTCCAAAAATCCCTGAGGTGGGTGAAGTTCCACACTGCACCATACCTAACTATGGGAGGCAGTAAAGAGGTATGTTTTAAGTCTAGACTTAAAAATAGGGAGGGTGTCTGCTAGTCGAATCGTAGCGGCAGGGTGCGATTTGTAGGGGGGGATGGTGAGGATTTCCCACCCTCTGGTTTTCCTATCCCTACCTCTGCTAAATTATTTTTATCGTCGGGGGGGACAACATTTATCCCCCTCTGCCCCTCATATTGATTAATGCTACTTCATATAAGTAAAGCGCTGCAACGTGAGAACAGTCTAGTAGGCTAGCCTAATAATCTGACATCAGAAACGCACCGTCACCGTCAGCACTGATGCTGCTGACACAGTGGCTGCGTGATAACTTAATTTGGCCTTGATCGTGCAGGACATTTCAGAATGACGAGTGTGTAATCCATCATAAATGGCTAGGTTCAATGGAAAAGTTAGCTGGACAAATGAAAGAAAACGAGAAGGATTCAGTGAAGCATAATAATGTTTTAGAACCTTCAAAATTAGAAAACTGATGCAACTGAGATGGAGGACAACTGCACGTAGAATGAGGAGATATTTGCTGAATGTCACAAAAAGTGTTACAGAAATTGCTTGGCATCGCTTATTCAATGGCTCTACCGAAACACCTGTAGTTTGCGAAGGACGAACGAGAAAGCACTCGTTTGATAAATCAGCCAGTAGTAGACAAATAACTTTTAGAAATAATCTGTACTGCAAAAACATATGTTGGTGGGTATTTAAACTATCTAGCGGGTGTTTTAACAGCTGCAAGAAATAGAAGCTTTATGGTCTTTATGTTCTGGTTCGTAAATTATTTTCATAAAACTTCAAGTTGCCCTATAACTTTACTCTCCAAACTCTTCACTGCACTGTAGGCAATTAACTGACAGTATGATAGGCTATTTATTTTCTGTAGGCTACAATAAACACATTTATTTTTTCAACTTTTGCAATATTACGCACTTGGCTACTGAACGCAAATCAGCAGGAGAGAGAATGCACGTAGCCTACGCAGCGTGTAGCGCAATGTGTAGGCTATTTGGTTACTAACTAACACTGTTAGCCAATTCACTAACTAAGACTTCAGTGCCATAATATACAACGTTTTTTACACAACAAATACAGAAAGGATGGAGGCAGCAAAAGTAGAGAAGTCATTTCAGATGGGGCAAGAACAAGGTGAATTTGTATGCTTGTCAAAACGTAGTCCTACCCTGCAATAGAGGAGCTGATCATCATACCAAGCACACTCGCTGTTTAAAGTCATACACCACGGTAAACTAAAACTAAAATGTTACAAAGGTGGCAAAAATAATATAGGCCTAGGGTATTATTAGCCATGACATTACTAGGCGGTTACAAACTTATTCAAAATCATCCCCCCCTCTGGTTTTTACACAAATCGCACCCTGCGTAGCGGTCTGGGTGGGTTATATGGGACTATGAGATCTTTAATATATTCTGGTGCCTGGCCATTAATGGCTTTGTATGCTAGAAGTAATATTTTGAAGTCAATGCGACTTTTAACAGGCAGCCAGTGTAGAGATGCCAGGCCATTTTTTAGTCCTAGTGAGTGTGCGAGCAGCTGTAAGCTCTTTAGACAGGTGTTATTGCAGCCAGCGTATAGAGCATTGCAATAATCAATCCTTGAGGTGACAAAAGCATGGATTAATTTCTCAGCGTCTGGTAAGGATAAAGACTTCCTTATCTTTGAAATGTTCCTTAAATTATAGAATGAAGTTTTGGTAATCTGTTTTATGTGATTACTTAGTGATAGGTCTTGATCAATTGTAACTCCTAGATTTTTAACACTTGTGGATGAGGATAATCGAAGGTCAGTAAATGTAACCTGTGATGAGGATACGATATCCCTCATCTTTTTAGGACCTAAAACCATGACTTCTGTGAGTTCAAAAGCAGGAAATTATTAGTCTCTTATACATGTGTGAAGTTTGGCTAACGGAGTTAATTCGTCAGGTTTTATGGAAAGGTATAGTTGTGTATCGTCTGCATAAGAATGAAATT
Source organism: Alosa pseudoharengus (assembly GCF_046254945.1). Lineage (NCBI taxonomy): Eukaryota > Metazoa > Chordata > Actinopteri > Clupeiformes > Clupeidae > Alosa > Alosa pseudoharengus. The sequence continues at coordinate 38,493,064 of NW_027468640.1, forward strand.
TAATGCCATGTTTCCTAATTTCAGAGCCTAGGGGAAGCATATAGAGAGAAAATAACAGGGGCCCTAGTACTGAGCCTTGGGGCACCCCATATTTTACCATAGTCTGGGTAGACGGTTTATTGTGAACCTGTACAAATTGTCTGCGGTTAGAAAGGTATGACCTAAACCAAGCGAGTGCTGAGTCTTTGATGCCTATCAAATGTCCAAGCCTGTGGAGTAGTATTTAATGGTCTATGGTGTCAAAGGCAGCACTGAGGTCCAGGAGGGCCAATATTGATATATGTCCATTATCGGCAGCGATGAGGAGGTCATTAAAAACTTTAACTAAGGCTGATTCAGTACTGTGGTGAGCTCTGAAACCAGACTGATATCATTCTTGGATTTTATTCATATGCAAGAAGGCACCAATTTGTTTGGACACTATTTTTTCTAGTATTTTTGACAAAAAGGGAGATTAGATATAGGCCTATAGTTGGCCTGGTTGTTAGGGTTTTTTGAGGGATGGTTTAATAACAGATAACTTAAACGACTGTGGTACATGCCCTGATAGCAGTGAGTTATTTATGATCTGGAGCAAAGCATTATCCAAGAAAGGGAGAGCAGTTTTCAGAAGATGAGTAGGAATAGGATCTAGTAGACTAGTTGTAGATTTTGATGAGGAAATTGTGGAAGTGAGGTCTAATATGTCCATAGGTGTAAATGAATTCAACGTTGTTCGTCTCATCTGTGATTCAATTATGTTTTCGCTACCGTTCAGCGATGGAGTATGAATATTTGGTGAGACTGATTGGTTATTAATCTTATCTCTGATTGTTTAAATTTTGTCATTGAAAAAGTTCATGAAGTCATTACTGTTTAGGCATATAGGGATAGATTCAGTTACTTCGGTGTGGCTCTTCGTCAGGGAATTGTGGTAAAGAGAAATTTTGTATTATTTTTGTTTTCTTCGATCAGCGAGGAATAGTAGGTTGACTTAGCCTCGTTGAGTGCTTTTTTGTACTGTAGGTGATAGGGCTATCTTTCTATGCTTGGCGAAAAACGTCCAATTTAGTGGTACGCCATTTTTGTTCAAGTTTGCGCGCTGTTTGTTTGAGGGTTTTTGTCTGTGTGGTATACCATGGAGCACGCCTTACATGTTTTCTTATTCCCTTTATGAGTGGCGCTACTAAATCAAGGGTTGAGCGTAATGAGTTCATCACATTATCAGTTAACAAGTCTCCCTCCGCCAGCAATCAGCATAGAAATGTTTTAGCCTACTTCACATGTTAGGCTTATGTAAAATATTACATAGGCTAGCGTTGAGGGTCCTAAAATCTTTCCCACTTTGCTTATGCAGCTTTATTGTGCCGTCGCACCTTTGCAGACATTGAGTGTAGCCTCATATTTTTCCATGTGGGGAAACAAAAATAACACAATTCATGGTTCACTGGAAGCAGTTTTTCACACTGTAAGATGTCTTCCAGGCATCTTAAAGTAGTGCAGAATCACAACAACTTCTTCTGCTAACAACACAAACAATGAATGCATTTTGGCGGGTATCCTGCAAACATGGTGGATACTGTGATATCTAGGGCGAGGCCATGACGACATCTCCGCATTCTCAGGCTCGGAAAGAGTTAGAAATTATGGCCGAAAAACGACACATTTCACATTTTCTTTCATTATCCGTCTCTTCTTCCATCACACTCATCCGCTCTTCTCCTCTTCTCAGTGGTGATCATGTGCATGCACTCGGCTCTGATAGGTGGAGAGGAGCAGAAACGGCTCCTCACCACAGCAATGCACATGCGCATGGTGGATCGTGGCTATGTGTTCATTCCCTACGACACACTGCTCTACTCGCTGCCCTATCAGGACGTGGAGTACCCGGCTCTGACCAATGACAGCACGCTGAGGCGGGCTTATGACGGCGTGCTCACTATCACGCAGGAGTCGGATGATCGAAACTTCTATGAGGCCTTCCGTGATGCACAGGCCAAATATGAGATCCGCACTTCTACAGCACCAGAGCAGGTGATGGACATGAGCACACACTCACACATACACACAGGAAAGTGTCTTAGAGGTTTAGAGGTACCTCCACACTCTATCGCAAACACACACATATTGAGTGTTACACTTCTTACAGTGTACACAAGACAAAATATACTCATTCATTGCATGCCTGTGGAGACAAATATTCACTCTGACATCCTTCTGTGCATGTGGTCATTGCAAATGTATTATCTGGAATTTTCTAAACATTCACTTAAATGTGCATGCATCCACAGGTATCCCCTCTCTTTGGTAGTATCTACAACTCCCTGTACTATATCGCCATGGCAGTGGAGCAGACACGCTCAGATACCGGCGGACGCTGGGTCACAGGCGAGGCGCTGGCCAACAGCAATGGTGACTTCGAGTTCAAAGGCTTTAACCAACAGGTGTACGGTGGACAGGAAGGTGCCGGAATGCAGGTCCGCTACGTGGTGCTGGACACAAATGGGATGGGTGGCCGTCTTCGACGTACACACATGCTGGAGGCGGCACACACAAATGCTCGCTTTGGTGGCCTGAAGTACATGGGCCAGTCCATCCACTTTGCTGGGAGCTCCCCCTCCAGCGAGTCTTACTGTTGGTTCAGTCCTTACATGGCCTGCAACGGAGGTGTGTACCATCTCTTTTAGCACCAGATGTCAATAAAGTAATGATTTGTTATTCATTTTTTCAATATGTATGTAGTAGAGTGTTGTGCAGTAAATACACTTTACTCCCTGAGACCCAGCAACACACCTTAGTTTCAACCTTTGCTAGCAAGCCTGCCTTCTATGTCCAAGGTGGAGGATTGTGCAGTATGCCCAACGCAATTTGTATATGACTTTTTCTCTCTCTTTCTTTGTCTCTGCAGGTTTAAGTGGAATGACCATCTTTTTCCTGTTTCTTTTTTTGTGTGTGTTGGTTGGTGGAGGGATTGCTTTTGCCATCCGCAATAGGTGTGATTCTCACAAGTACACTCATATGCACACAAGCACATAGAAGTTTAAACACAGGTCCATAAATAAACATGGTCAGATGTGAAAAAAGACATAATGGCAAAAATGATCCACAAATATACTGGTACTTTAGAAATATTTTAAGAAGTAATGTGTGTGTGTGTGTCTGTGTGTGTGTGTGTGTGTGTGTGTGTGTGTGTGTGTGTGTGTGTTTTCTGCAGGGACAAACTTGGTGGTATTGGTCCCCTCTTCGGTGGAGGTGATGGTGGACCTACCAAACTGATACTGACTCTGGATGATGTCCTTTTTATCAACACCTCTTTGAGCAAAAAGGTAATTTGTGTGTGTGTGTGCAGCACATACATATTTGTACAGTGTATACCTGCCTCTTACCAGGATGACAAGACCTGTTTGTATGGGGGTCATTCCGTGTCAAATCAGATAAGGTTGTTGCTGCACCGTCTCAGATTTAGTTCAAACCATGTCTACAACTATAGGAATCTTGTAGTATTTTGGGACAAAATATTATAGTAATCCTATAGGAATCCTATAGGAATACTATAGTATTTTGGGACATACTATAGAAGTACTATATGACTAGTATAGAAAATACTATAGCGGCTAAGGATATTATAGAGGTATTACAGAACATCATAGAAGTATTTTACACTACTATAGAAATCTTATAGGATTACTATAGTTCTTTTTCATACCTTCGTTACAAGGGCACACACTAACAAACTCTTATTTGGCTACTTTTACAACCTTTTGTGTTGGCATGTAAAATGTAAAAGTCCAAAACTAACACTGGCAGAATGATTGATGCTTGATTTGAACCAAAGATCCTTAGGTCAAAGCTTGCTCCTCTAACCACTGTGCTACGCCACATCTTGCACATAGTGAAATTGCAATAATTTTTAACACTTAAAGCCTCGTTTGCTAGGTAACGATAAACAAACTCAAAGATCGTAATTCTTGATTTCGCTTACAAACTGACGGTTTTATGCGTTCACTAAACAAAGATTATGGAAAAACGTTCAAACTAAATCCCAGTGGACAAATGTTTTTGACATGTGCACAAAATATTTCTGCAGGTAGGCCTTTTTTTTGCACACAGACAAATTAATTCCACAGCTACAAAACGGTTCTACACATGTGCAAATCATATCCTCAAAGACAATTTTTTTTTCGCACAAGTACAACGTTTTTGTGCACAAGCACAAATTGTTTAATACAGCTGCAAAACTCTATTTTACACATGTGAATATCTTTTCATGGGCACAAAATATGTATGCCGTTGTTTTGACTACATGTTTGAGCCTTGGTGTCATACTGAACAATACACTTTCATTTAGTGCACACATAAACAGTATGTCTCGAAATGCCTTTTTCCATCTAAGGAACATTGCACGGCTTCGCCCAGCACTCACCCAGCAGAGTGCAGAAGTCCTTGTCAATGCGTATGTGACATCTCACCTTGACTACTGTAATTCCATCTTGTCTGGAATCCCTAATAAGCTACTCCATCGGCTCCAACTGATTCAGAAGCAAGGATTATTATAGGCTCCAAATCCACTAGTTATGTAACACCATTGCTGATGCAACTGCACTGGCTTCCAGTTGCCTACATAATATGTTTTAAAGTCCTGCTCCTGGCATACAAGGCCCTACACAATTATACCCCCAGCTATCTCACTGACCTCCTGGAAGTTTACACCCCTGCCCGCTCACTGAGATCCTCCTCAGCAGGCCTACTGCATCCTCAGCACCCTGGGAGAGAGTGACTGACTTTTACTCTTACTTTTATTTTCATTTTATGAGATGACTATAATTATTATTATTATTATTATTATTATTATTATTACTACTATCTTGACAAATATTTTCCCTAGCCTTCCCAAATTTTGGTAGAAGACCAACTCATAAGAGGCATGTGTAAGCAATTTAAAGTCTGTAGTAGATATTGAGGGTATTAAATATTAATAATAATAATTTGGTATCAGTCACTATTTCCTCTTCAAATACATCAGTTTATTAATGTTTTCACACAATTTGAAGTCTCCACAACAAATGACCATAAGGATAAAACAAGGCATGTATTTGTGTCATTTTCATGCAACTGAAATGGTATGTGGGGTAGCTAGTAGGACCATGAAAATCTATGTGGAAATAGCTCATAAAGTATATGAACATTTAGTGTGTAAAGTACCAATATTGTACCTAGTCCCATTCACACAGAATGCATGCATGTAGTTACAGGTGTTTTAGGAACACCAAAATAAACATTTAAATTTTAGCGCCCCCTCAGGTGAAACATAGCATAACATTTTGCTCCAAGGCATTAACGCTGATTAGTGCTGGGCGGTATACCGGTTCACACCGTATACCGGTGTATATTTTCGTTATGATATGAATTTTTAATATACCGCCATACCGGTGTATTTGATTACACAACGTTTGGAACGCTGCGCCGCACGACAGTGTTTCAGACGGGACTTTTTTCACACGCACGCATGGTGCCACTGCGAGGCATAGTGAGGGTAAACACAAAACACCATACGTTTTTCCCCTGAAGTATGACCCTTAAGGCTTAATTTTTCCTCAGGTAAGGGGTTTATTTAAGGGTGTTGCACAGAATACCTTAAATTGTTTCTTTAGTTAAGGAAAAACGTTAAGGGATACTGCATCGAAAGGGATTTACTGTCACGGAAATTCTATTGAGATTGTCAGGGTATCTGCACATTTTCCAAGTGCAAATTTAAAGACTTTTAAGACCTTTTCAAGACATCTAAATGGAAAAATTAAGACTATACCACGGCAAAAAGATACATACAACAACTTAAAACTGTTTTATGCAATAGTTTTTTTTTTCCTACTAATTTTAACCCCCACCCCATTTTGGATGTCTACAGAAGTTACCACATATATTTTGGCGAAAGAAAAATAATTGTGTGTGAATTACCTTCAAAGCTATAAATGCCCAATTTTAGGGTCTGGGCTGCTTGCTTTTGAAGCTGGCTGTACATATCTGGTTGTGCTTACTGGCTGAGGCTGACTGTTCTTCACCTGTGTCTGTAGTAGCCTAGGCTACTTGCCAAAGACATGTGCACTGGACTGGATTCCCTTCAATATTTTTTTCAAAGTTAGACTAAGCTATTTAAATATTTTAATAGGCCTACTTTATATCATGTACTATGTGCATCTATTGTCCCATATGCAGCACAGCAAATTAAAGTTAATCCACGACTTTACATTTTGCATACCTATGCATACCTATATCTAAACCAACCAAAGCTTGACTGAAACATTGTAAAACCATTGACTTGTTTTAAATTAATTAAGAGACAGGTCCTCCTCAGATCCTGCTGGTTTCATCTCAAGCACGCACGTATTATGAACGCACGTTTTTTTTTTTTTTTTTTTTATGTAGCCAGTCGCCGACATTAAAAAAAATGCAGCTATATTTCACAACTTTTGCGAAGTAGGCCTACTGGGAAAGGCTGGCAAGCAAGCTGTTGACAGATATTACAGGTATTATAACTTAGACAGATATTTTCTTCCCTAGGCTAGGCCAGCAACACACGCTGGAAAGATGCAAACAGATCAACTTAACATATTTCCTCCTGATTGCGAAAACGTTTGTTTTCTTTTTCTGTCAGTCCGTGGTTCCTTCCTTCGCAGCAAATTATCAGACGAGTGACAGAATCACTGCGCATAATTTGACCAGCAGTCTTCACGTCCATAGTTTGTGAAACCATGATGCCCAGCGCAACTCCAAAAAGGACAAATATGCGTCCGGCTTATGGCTGCGCCGGACAGGGCTTTTAAAATCCATAGGCTATGTCCTGCCTAAATTCCAACGTATGGCCCTATCGCTAACTGGCTTACCAACTCTTTCTCCCGCTCATTCTACCTCACGTAGGCTACCTGCATATCTCTCAGGCCACGGCTACACCACGAAAACGTCAGGCATATTTGTACATATTATTACCGTTTTCACACCTTTAACCACACCCGTGAAAACATCTTCACTCTGTAACCACTACACTTCCTCCCGTTGCCTTATAGTCACTTAAACAATTGCGTTTTAAATACACGAAAAACCGGATAGAGACATTTCACTCGCTCTTGCACTTGCTGGCGGTCCCATACGCAAATTTAATACCTCCCTTTCAAAAATTCAAGACATCCCATACAATTTAAGACTTTTTTAGGCCTTAAAAACCGAAAGTTGTATTTAAGACTTTTTAAGACTTTTTAAGGATCCGCGGGAACCCTGGATTGTTCAACAGCTGTAACTAGCTGGCTAGTAGGTGATGTAGTTAGCAACCCACCGAACACAGTGAAGTTTAATGTTCTTATCATTCATCTCACCTTAAGAATATTCGCTGAAATTATCTAGGTAGCAAGTAAAGCATGTTATAGACATGCACTGAGCAATACTAGCTGGCTAGTTAGAAATGATCCTGACTGTCATCAGTGCACCAAAACAAACTTTTTTGTTAATGTTTTGCCTAGCGAACCGAACCGAAGCTCATGGCTGGCTAACAAGACATCCACATCCACATGAAGTTAACGTTAGCCAACCACTAACGTCATGTAAACCACACAATAACAATAAGGCATGTTTCTGCTAGGCCTATTTGACAGAGTAAGCATATTAGCAGAGAGGTTTTATTTTAAATTGTAGAATTTTCAAAAAAGTATAATTATTGCAAGTTGCACTACTTTTTGTATTGGTTTTATACAATATGTTTGTGAAATCTGCACAGTAAAAATTCTGTATTTTGACTGCAATTGTCTTTGCATTCTGATTAGATTCTTCATTAGAATCATGAGTGGCTCTTTGTAAACAGCATCATTTTCTGGGGCCATGCAAAACTGCATTACCCCTTGTGTGGAGTTATTCTACATCATGACAGTACAATAGACCATCCTTAGTCAATGTACTGCAGCAATTTAAGATTCAAGATTCAAGATTTCTTTTATTACATCTCATTATAGGTTTATAATAGAGTAAAATTCGTTGTGTTTTTTTTTCTCCTCAAAAAATAAATAAATGAAAGGGTGTGTGTGTGTAGGGGAAAAAAAAAGTGCCTTGTTGTCTTCAGCGTGAGTTCAGCAATCTAATTGCTTGGTGGAAGAAACTACTTTGGAGTCTGGTGGTACGAGCTTTCAAGCTTCTATATCGTTTGCCAGATGGTAATAGCTCAAATAGTTCATGGTTGGGATGACTAGGATCATTCAAGATTTTTTTTGCCTTCCTAATGCATCTTCCCTCAAATTACATCTATGTGCTGGAAGTATTTGGGTAGTATCTTTCTCAGAGATGCGTGGTTGAAGTCGCCTGCAATGATAAAAGCAGCCTCTGGATGTAAGCTCTCCGTTTTGTTGATAATCGCGTACAGTTCTTTTAGCGCGAGCTCTGCATCCGCTTGCGGTTGAATGTATACTGCGGTTGCTACAACAGCCGTGAATTCTCTTGGCAACCAGAATGGACGGCAGAGAATGGTGAGATATTCTGTCTGGAGAACAAAATGACTTGATCGAGTGGATATTCTTACTGTCACACCAAGCACAGTTGAAACCATGAAACACACCCCTCCACCCCTGACTTTACCCGATAGTTCTTTTGACCTGTCGGTCCGAAACACAGAGAAACCAGTGGGAGAAATAGCATGGTTTGGCGCATCTTCCGATAACCAAGTTTCCGTGAGACAGATGATATTACAGTCCCTAATTTCTCTCTGAAAGGAGATCCTTGCACGCAACTCGCACATCTTATTGTCCAAAGACTGAACATTGGCCAAAAGGATGCTTGGGAGCGGTGGTCGATTTTCACGCCGTCTCAGTCTCACTAATACACCGGCTCTCCTATCTCTTCGGCGGCAGCGGCGTCTCGTCCATGGCAACAGTGGGGAAGATGCGTCCCGAGTGAGTGCGGGGTCCCAGTTTAGAAACTCCGGCAGTTGTTTATGTCCAGTAATGTAATTCCTCTCTCAACCTGTAGAAAATGCTGTGAACATCTGATTATGCATGAAAGAAAAAATACCGTCATATACCGTGAAACCGTAAGAATTTTGAAAATTGTGATATAAAGGTGATATACATTTTTGGTCATACCGCCGGGTTATGGTGTTTTGTGTTTACCCTCACTATGCCTCGCAGTGGCACCATGCGTGCGTGTGAAAAAAGTCCCGTCTGAAACACTGTCGCGCGGCGCAGTGTTCCAAACGTTGTGTAATCAAATACACCGGTATGGCGGTATATTAAAAATTCATATCATAACGAAAATATACACCGGTATACGGTGTGAACCGGTATACCGCCCAGCACTACTATGTGTAATAGGAATGTGTGTATCTGTGTGTTTATTTCTACCACTGTGTCTCAAATGGCGTACTTTTTTCACTTACAAAACCTAATTTGAGTGTGTGAGGGCGTTCACACTGAAAATTCTAACGACACAAAGTGCACTGCTAGTCCCCGGATGGTGCACTCATAACGGTCACAGACATCCCAAGTCTCCCGGAAGTTCCGGGAGTCTCCCGCATATTGATAGCGGCTCCCTGACGCCCGCAAATTAGATAAAATCTCCGGGAATCTAGAGTGAGCGATCAAGAGCGCGCATGCGAGACCGCGTGTGCATCTGAGTGTAGCACGCACACGACGGGAGAGAGAGAGGTGGTGCGTGTGTGTCTGAGCGCATCCAAGACCGAGAGCATCCTGATTGGCCTGTTTCGCTAAATCAACCAATCAGTTTTCAGTGTAGGCGGGCTTTTATCTCTTTTCTCCCGAACTTAATTAATCAGTTCAGGAACAGGAGGGTCATGGCAGAGTCATTGCCTCAAAAAAAGGGAAATGTAAGACCCATTTCAAAGTGTAGGCTACCCTTGTCTCATAAGAGTAAAACATAATGATGGACCTAGTCTTGCACCCTGCACTGTTTGTAACAGTGACTTTAGCATTGCCATAGCGGGCTAAATGATTGCAAAAGACATGTTGAGATGAGTTTAACAAGTGTCAATTCATGTGCATATTATTCAGGCCTATAGCCTACTAGATGGCTAGTTGCCAAGGCTATAGGCTACATGAAAAGACCAAACTACCAAAATCTACATATTTTATTTTCACAATTTATATCTATAGGCCTTCCTTATTTATTGTCCTGACTAGACATTATTGACTTTTTGGAGGTTGGGATGTCTGCGGTCAAAAAACTGAGTGTGGAATGCTGGACACTTTTTGCCCTCAACGGACGCCATCTTGGCCACATAGCGGAATGGAAGAGAGCATTTTCAAACTTGTGGTAATCACGGTTGAGAAAGCTGAAGCAGCAACAGTGGAAAACACACTTTACAGAGGTACAAGCAAGACATACACATAAACTGTTATTGTTTTGACACAGTACGACCGTGAGTCTGTCTCAATTGGTGTACTTACGTGAGTGCACTTTCGTGTAGTACCCTATGTGCACTGTGTGCTTACTCGCGGAGTACGCACATTTTAACAGAATAGTATTGTCTCATATCAAACACTAACTCAGTGCACTTCACGGAAATGATGATCGCAACATTTAAATATAACTTTATTGGCATCCTCAATTCGACAGTGACATTGTCATACTGTGTCAAAACATGAACCATTTATGTTATAACTTGCTTGTACCGTATTTTCCGGACTATAAGTCACACTTTTTTTCATAGTTTGGCTGGTCCTGCGACTTATAGTCAGGTGCGACTTATATCTGAAAAAAATTACACTGTAAAAAGTTTCTGTAAATTTACACCCAGATTCTAACATTATTCACCGGTTTTCTTTAATAAACAGGACTTTCCGGTCATTAGTAAGACTAATATGTAAAATCAGGCTCCAACACTGTTATTTACCACGCCCGTAATGTTTATTCTGGAACACACGTACTTCCTGTTATCTATTAACGTTACCTTCGTTCTGGTGATGGGAAGCTGTCTGCTGAGAGAAGACGATACGTTGGAATCATACCCAAACCCATCGAAAGCCATCAACACAATAAGGTGAGTTTATCTGTCACCTTTGACCAGAAATACAACGTTTGAAAGCACACTGGTCATGTTTATATTAAGTTGTATAATACATCTCTGAATGTTACCCTGCTGAAACGAAGTTAGTAGCAGTGCTATTCAGCTAGCCAAGACCGCGCTTTTGCCCTTCTTAAGCCATGCGTTATCGTTATCACTACACTTGTCGATCAAATTTTACGTTTCTTCATTGCAATCTGGAGCCATCTAAATGTATTGGTATGTGTAGGGTATGCGTAGTTTTTGAAAGTTTGACTCGTGGGATTTACCTGCTATAACACGTGCTTGCTAGCTAAGTCTGCTTAGCATCATCAGTTTAATAAACCAGTGGCCAAATAAACAATATGGCACAAACGGATCAGTGTTGACTGCTGCTTTCAGTGTTTACTTGTATGCATGGATTTCGTCCGTGCTGGTATTTACTTAAAGTTGTGTTAAGTCCTTCAGTTTAGAAAGCTAATGCTAGTTAGTAGCCTAGCTAGCTCTCCATAGCAGAGGTGGTTGCATGACACGCGTATGGTATTCCTCCCGAGTTCATATGAGCTAGCGGCATGCAACAGGAAGATGTTTACATGTCAGATATGTGGGCATCAGTCCACTGCGTCTATTTATGTGAGCCATACCTAAATTCATGACAATATACCCAATATAGACCTTCCATGCTGTGTTCCAGATTGGCAAATAAAATTTAAGAGACATGCAGGTCTTGGATTTCCCCTGGGGATCAATAAAGTATCTATCTATCTATTTATCTATCTAGGTCTTTAGACGCACATATATAGAAACCATAAACAATGTGGTTTTGATAAGACGGACACTATTTCAAAAGCAAGCCCCCTTACTTTGCACACACATTCCTCACACAAACATCTTATCACACCCGCCTCATCACTTTTAATCATTCAACGGCAGACACACACACACACACCTTTCATACTCACCTTGCAGACAACTCACATTCACTCACTCCTTACATACATACACACACACACACTCAGAGATTACATTCACTTTCTCACTCACACACATACACACACACACACACACACACACACACACACACACACACATCACAGAGTTGTTGAGTGCCTTTCTTTTCTTTTGCTAAGGGATGTGCAACCGTAGCTGATGTTGAGTCTTCCAAGCCTACCTGTGACGCCTCGCCTGATATTACTAGGTATGTTTGTTTTCATTCACTAGAGTAATAATGATCAACATATACATATTTAAATCAACTTTTGAATACTAAATGTTTTTTTTTCTGTATTGAATTTTGAATCTAATCTAAAATGAATATAATCATAGTTGACATGTGGATCTATATCTTAAATTGAATATGATAAATTATTTTTTTCAGGTGAACGACAAGGTAATCATCAAAAGTGGATGGTCAGCATTGAATCCTTAATCGTTTGTGAAGGGTCCAACCTCGCCACATTTCTAACAGGCCTTGCGACATGTTTCTCCACCTTCTACATTCTGAATCTGCAATATCAGGAGGAGGCAGCGTGCACCCTTGAATTCATCCAGAGGTAAGTTCATGTCACACTTTCGAACCAGAATTTGTTTTATGTGTGGTATGTATTGGGGGGGGTTGTGTAGTAGTCTACTATGTAGTTTTAAGCACTACTATGCAGGATTACACCCTCTGTAGAGAGCAATCATGCATAGTACTGCTGTAATAACCACAGAACACTATACTTCTACTTCATACAACTGATTAAATCAAATATAAATGCAGTTACAGTAAGTAATAAATGTCAGTTAATTTCATTGTGAGAAAGTGTGTTAACGTTACAAATTCACATCCGATTCATTCACTTTGGCACAATTTTCCTCTACATGAATCCTAGTGTACCCTATCAGTTTTTGTAACTCTCTCTTTCTCTCTCTCTCTTTCTCTCTCTCACAGAAAAAAGGCCCAGAAGAAGCCTAAGAACAATCACTAATAAGTAAAGTGAATGTTATACTTGATTTCTCATGAATGTTACTTGATTTCCTCCCTGATTATCATTTATACTCATCTCTGTACTTTAAATTCTTCTGGACATAATCTGTCAGTTTATTCATTCTCACATGTACACAAGCCCAATGCGATGCAATGATATTGATAATTATCTGTGATAATTATTCTGTATCTTATTTGATTTTGCAATAGTACTACTGTAGATAACATGTCTACATTTTACATACATATGTGATACACAAGCCTAATGCAATGTTTTTATTTTCCATGATAATTCTTTTGTACCTTATTCACGATTTTTGAAATACAACTAGATCACGTGTCTACATTTTACATTCATACGTGATACACGAGCCTAATGCGATGTTTTTGTTTTTCATGATAATTCTTTTGTACCTTATTCCTTGTTTTTTGAAATACGATTTTCAAAATACAACTAGATAGCGTGTCTACATTTTAAACGGGCCTAATGAAATGTTTTTGTTTTCCATTGTAATTCCTCTGTGTCTTATTGCCTGTTCTTTGAAATCCGATTTTCAAAATACTACTATGTATCTACATTTTACATTCATACATGATACACGAGCCTAATGCGATGTTTTTATTTTCCATGATCATTCTTCTCTGTCTTATTCCCTGATCCTGAAATACGATTATAGTCAGTCTACATTTTCCAAAATTACTATTTATCTTGCTTCATGTCCCTTCATCTTTCAAAAAGATTACTTTACTGTTAGACTGTCAAGTAAGTGCTGTGAAATAAAATATCTGTTAAATTACAAATAAGTAACTGATGTGAAAACATGGATTTTTATCTTTAAAATGTTGATTTGAGAGTGGATGAACTCAATATATGGCACTTGTTTCCTGTAATTGTAAAAAAATAAAGACCTGTTGTGTAACTAACGCGAAGATCACATTTTTTTCTTGTTACCCAACATGAAAATTATGTTCTACAGGAATTTAATGTTATGGTAGTCTGCCGTTAAACAACGGGAAGCTCCTGGAAATCCTGCCAGTTGTTTCCTGTTAATTTACAGGAAATTAATGTTGTTATTTTACATTAACTTAACGTTAAACCAGGGCACCGTTAAATAACAGGAATCTCCTGGAAACTCTGCTGCCAGTTGATTCCTGTTTTTTTACGGGATAATTTCTTACAGTGTATATAATTGAACATGTTTTTAAATGTTAATTATATTAACTGACATGAACCCTACATGAAACATTATCCTCTACAGCCTTGAGAGAGCGCTCTCAAATGCACAAGTCGTGAAACACATGTGCATACTTAAATCCTCAAATTACTGCTGGGATTCTATTTATAGCTGGGCCTCAGATTCTGGCAAATAAAAGCCAGTATAATTTTGTTTCAATTTAACTCATAAAATAGCTCTTCTTAATAATGTATATTGTTAGTTGGTTTAATATTGTTGCCAACGAAGTCATTGTCCTACACCATGAGTCTCCAACACATTGCTCTCAAGCTACAGTAGCACGCAGCCCCAGGTTAACCTACATTTAAACACAATTGTTGCTGCCAGGCATCAGCCTACGAATTTTATAAAAAAGTAAATCATGCATAATTTAATCTTAGACCTCTTTGGCTATACGGAATAAGGTTTCCCTTGCAGCACAGCACACGTTCCATGAATGAATGAATGAATGAAAGCGGATGCCTTATCTCGCAATAAGCGGATGGACATCCCGACACTCTTTCATACATGAAACGTAATAGTGACCCAATGCCATTGATAGCCTACCGGTATGCTGCTCCAAACGAAAAGTATAGGCCTATGTCTCACAGTAAAACGCAAGAATTGAAGGCCTATAGCTGACTCGAATAGGCTACAAGCCATGGTCCAAATAAAGGTGCTGTGCAGCCATAAATTCAGGATTCACGATAGTCTGTCCCCTAAACATTCCTCACGTTATCTGGACATGCATGAAAACATTTGAAAACAAAGCTCACTGCCATGTAATATTTGATCGCTGTTTTGCTACTAATTATCTTTCACGTGAATACGCACAGAAAGTGAAAGTAGGCCTACGTGTCTGTAGCTGTCTGTTCACGCCCGCAATCGATTATAACGTTCCTCAAATGGAGAACACATCCATGTTCTCTCGCGTTATATTATAGGCTGTCATGCTTCTGTGTTTGCGGTTCCTGATCGCTAAACGTTTGTTTTCCTTTCCTGTCGATAGCGGTTGATGTAGAAGCACGTAATAGGCTATAATAATTTGACTTTAGCGGTGACAAATCCTGCTGAGAGAGAGAGAGAGAGCAAAGAGAGAGAGGCACCCCCAAAGTGGTCCTGCGCGCGCGTGTGTGTCTCTGCATGGGGTTCAATTGAAGTCAGAGTTGGTCCGCTTTCAGGCCGCTCCATTATTAGATTAACGTCAGACAGCACTGTAAAATGTGTGGGAATTTCTCGCATTATGATGGCTAGCGTTGCGGGACTTTTATTAGTATGCTCAATACCAGGGACGTGCACAGGAATTTTGAGGGGCAGAAAGAAAAAGAAAAAAAAAAAGAAAAAAACTCAGGGCCTATATTCAGGACTGAGAATAACAGCGTCTTTAAAAAAATATATAGGCTACACAAAGAAATAAAACACTGAAATACAGCACTCAATCACATTAACTTATTATTATTTTAATGCCCTTAGTGGTATTTATGTTCTGCTCAGGCAAGATCTTTGAAATTACCTCTAAAATAGATTTTAGATTACAATCATTTAGGATGCAGCTCTTTAATCCTGTACTTTCTAGCATGGTCTCATCTCATATTTGGTGATCATCACTTAGGCCTTCCTGTCCTGTGCCTCCTCCTGGTCCACATTTTCATAGGTGCCAACTCTCACGCATTGGCCGTGAGACACACGCATTTGATTAGTTTCACACACTCACACGCCACACCCCCGATTTCTCACGCTGAAGTGTCAACCCGGTCGGTCAGATGCCTGAAAAATGAGTTTAGCCTATCTATAGATCTACCTGTTGAGCCACGGTTATGCTTTCAGAGACGGTGAGAGGGTTCAAGAGCACCCCCTGTCTGTGTAATTTTCTAAATTTTCTCTCATTTGCGATGCTACTTCAGAAGCCATCCCAGGCGCATTCCCCCCGCATTTCCCCGGCTTCAGGTATGCTTTGAGTATTATTGAGTATTTTTCACGCTGAAGTGTCAACCTGGTAGGTCAAATACCTGGCAGATGAGGTTCAACTAAACTAAACCTATACATATGATATCACACATCAGGTGAACGTGCGGAATCTAAGCTTTCCAATGATATTAGCGCCAAGTTGCTGTGATAAATGGTTCGCGAGAAAATTAACATTAAACCGACGTGCAATTTAGGCTAATCATATTTGCATTTTGCACACAGTGCACACCTATTACTCTCGGTTTAATATTTCACTAACCCTTCACACAACACGTGGCAAACCCAATATCACAATAAACAGCAAACCATACCGAATACGAGGATATAAAGCATGCACTGTGCAATAAGTGGTTCCTGAGTAATCCGGTTTTGAAATTGCAACACATTTCTACATAGCCTCATTGGGGCGAAATTATAATGTATTCTAATGTAAACTATTTGTCAGTAGGCCTACATACATTTTTGTAAATTGCTCAGCCATAGATTATCCCACTATCATGGTTCTTATATTGTCAGGTTCCAGCCAATCCCATTACAGATACATGAATACATTTATATTGGCATGCTTCCTAGTGACATTAATGCAAAAATATGAAGAAAATCAAATAATGAGACACAAATATTGATATAAAGCCTGACATAAGCCATATGCAAACATTCACATCATGCAGATATAAGTACATCCTGAAAAAAGAATAGCATGTAGGCTATAGGCTATGGCCATTACAATGACCAATATATTATCTTAAATAAACTAGCTGAATAACACAGGTGACCACTTCTGCATAATTTCATGGAGTGCTGAAATGTACACACATTTTTGAAAATTTCTGAACTGTGAAATGTAGCATATGTTTTTGTGGTTGTGAACTTATTGCAATATCACCATAACTATTCCACCTGTGTGTGCATGGTTATAATTCTGAAGTGCAAAATAGCTACAGCACAAATATTTCCATAAAAATAAGCAAGTCTGACCTCTGAATTTATTTTGCTGATTGATGCATTTAAAAGTTAAAATATACAAACATTTCTTAAATTCTTACAAAACACCCACCCACTTTTAAAAAAACACACACACACACACACACACTTTTGCCGTGCGAAATACCAGTGCTGTTTTCAGCATCTGTTTAGTGCTTCATTGTCATTTTCGTTGGATTCTCCCATTTGCGCGTAAATCGCTCATAAACTTTTTTTTTTTGTTACACGCATTCTCCCATTCGTCTTCTGTCATACACACAGTGACAAGCGCCAAATCCCCCGCAGTGTTGAAGAGATCAGTCATCCCCCTCACTTTTGATAAGGTAAAAAGCCTTATAGTACGCCAAATAAATAATAACCTATAGGTTTACGTTAGGCTATGTAAAACTCCCCATTAACAGCATCACGTCACTAACCACAGCTAAGACTGCACAATCTCTATTCACTCTGTTATCTGAAGCCAGTTTGTCTACTTAGATACTGTAAATCCTCAAATTATGGCCGGGGTCTTAAGACAAAGTACAGGCCTTTAGGGGCAGGATTGTATTCGAGACAGCCCTTTATTTCTTATGCGAGTTTTATTTTGAGACATGCGTTTCTTGGAGCGGCATACTGGTAGGCCTTCAAAAGCATGACATTTTCGGTTTAGTTTGATATTTAATTTACTTTTGGACTGTTTGATTATATTGTTAAATGTTGGGACTGATGGGCACTGAAATCTGGGGAGGTATTTGATGATCACTATTACGTTCCATGTAGTTGAAAGAGTGTCGGGATTTCAAACAAACCATCCGCTTTCATGCGTTCATTGAACGTCTGCGGTGCTGTAATGGAAACTTTATTGCGTAGCCAAGTAGCCTATTGAGTTATTTTTAAATTATGCATGATTTACTTTTTATTAATTTCGTAGGCTGGCTTTATTTTGTTATATAGAAGTATCTAAATAACCTATTAAAATGT
This sequence comes from Alosa pseudoharengus, assembly GCF_046254945.1. Classification (NCBI taxonomy): domain Eukaryota; kingdom Metazoa; phylum Chordata; class Actinopteri; order Clupeiformes; family Clupeidae; genus Alosa; species Alosa pseudoharengus. The sequence continues at coordinate 38,511,170 of NW_027468640.1, forward strand.
ACCAGAATTCAGGAAATTGCATCTAGTCCAAAAAAATTTTTTTGGGGGAGGACCCCCATACCCCCCCTCTGAAATGTCCCACCCACTTTCACAATGCTTCCGACGCCCATGGTCCTAGTAGTAGGCTAGATCCCTTTGATACCAATGTTCATTTAACTCTGGGAGCGAGCTCACAAGCCAACGGAGAGTTGCTAGACTAGCCCTGGAAGCAAATGTCATTTGTAATTTGCTGCCGCTAGGCACCAGAATACAGGAAATCACATCAAACAAATGAAAAAAATTCTTTCCCCCCTTCCACATATGCAACAATTAGTGGGGAGCCCTTAATACATGTGGGCCCAGGGGCCCGAAAGTTCATAATCCGTCCGTGCCTGGTCCCTACACCTGAGAACCACTGATGTACGTTTTTTTTACTGTACGGTATAATGCTGAATGAGCCAAACTAAATTTTGGTTGGCCCCACCAAATCTCACTCCAAGGTTTTTTGAAAAGTTGGCAGCCCTGCATTTTCCTCACATAGTCTGGAGACTTGTGACTGCTCCTCACCTTAAATGTAATGTAATTATGAAACATTGCCATTAGTAGGCTAAAATATGAGTCTGATTAATTAATCAATTCGTCTACACAGTGATTGCTGCCTCCCTGAATTGTCTCTCCCTCTCCTGAATCTGACTCTTTTCAGTGGGAATCTTGGCTTCAAACAATACCCAAAATACTAGTGATAGGATTTACGGATTTATTTTGAATAAAATAATGAATGTGATGCATTACTTCCATCATTCATTCTTCTTGCTAAAACGAAATGTGAGAAACTAACTATCAGCAGACATGTAGCTTAGTTTGCCTAATGCCTACCAAAAAAATAGTAGCCTATAGGCTATGTGATAACGGGCTGCTTCTCTGCAAGCTATCTGTCTGATTATTTAGGCTAAACGTGGCAAACTCCGCCTGGATTTATGAAGATTTTAATTCATTTCATAAAACTTGATGACGATGATCGTTCGTTTGTTATACATCACAAACTCACCTTTTCCGACAAAGGTTGAGTCGTCTCATATGACAACTGCGACAATCTCCTTCTAGGGCCGCTTATGCAGGCTTTGCTCAGGTGCCGGTCGCGTGCAGCGCTGCAGCCACGTAAACAGAGTTTGCCCTTCCCCTACTGACTTTCACTTTCGGTGCCCGAATGGAAGTAAATGAGGCTTTGCGATTTTTTTTTTTATCTAGACCGTCGGGCCTTTATGCCTATTGCCTGGCTTGCCTCAGCTTCGGTCACGTCCTTTTAAAACCGTCTTTTTCTCTATCATGAGCATTTAATCTGCTGCCAGCTTGTGACTCCACATCGCCCAAAATGCTTGATTGCATTGCATTCTCCACATTTTTAGCAAAATTTTCATGTATCATATCAGCATTTTTGTTCAGTGAATCTTTTGTAAATTGCTTTACAATTACCGTCGGGCCTATAGGCCTATCGCCTGGCTTGCTTCAGTCACGTCTAAAACTGCATCTTTTTCTCTCTTGTGAGCATTTAATCTGCTGCCAGCCTGTGACTCCACATCGCCCAAAATGCTTGATTGCATTGTATTCTCCACATTTTAGATACATTTTGGTGTACCACATGGTATTTTCTTTCAGTGAATCTTTTGCTTTGCAATGACCTTCCTGCCCTCCTCTTGGCTGCCTTCACTCCTTCGTCTTCATTAACATTAATCTTTTTGGCCTCAATAATCCAGTTACATAGTCTCTGTTTTTGGTTATGCACTCAGCTTTTTGACCGTTATGAGTGCACCATCCGGGAACTTGCAGCGCGCTTCGTGTCGTTGGAATTTTCAGTGTGAACACCCTCATGCACTCAAATTAGGTATTGTAAGTGCAGAAGTACGCGATTTGAGACACAGTCATGTCACTGTCATATAGAGGACACAAATAAAGTTATATTTAAATGTTGCTAATGTCATTTCCGTTAAGTTGTGTTGGTTGGTGTTTGAGTTGGTGTTGGTGTTGGATATGAGATGACACTATTCTGTTAAAATGTACGCACTCTGCCAGTTAGCACACATGCATGAAAGTGTACTCACGGAAGTACGCCATGTGAGAGACAGCAAAGGCAGAAGATTGAATGGAGGAACGTGTGTGTGTGTGTGTGTGTGTGTGTAGATTGTATGGTTGTGCATATGTATGTGATAACGTAATACATGGTCTTTGTTTATGTGTGTGTGTGTTTGTGTGTTTTTGTGCAACATGCCTGCTACTTTTTTGTGGAATCCTGCTTCCAGAAAAATAAACAGGCAAAAATCTCATTGGTGGAGGTAATGAAAGATGTTTCTAACCCAAGTGGGAATGTGTGTGTGTGTGTGTGGGGGGGTGTCATTGCAGAAGATGAATGAAGAGAGTATGACGAAGAGCTTGGTGGATGTGAAGACCCCTTATCGGTCTGTCTGTGGCCGCAGTTACATACAGACTTCACCTGACTCAACAAACATTGCAATGTATGAGGTAAGCATTTGAAGGACGCACACACGCATTCTCACACAATCTTGCACAGTACACACACCCACCCACCCACCCACACACACACACATACATGCACACACAATGCTTTTTGCACATGGCTTGTGATTGTCTACCTCAGGTCTCAATGCCTCTATTCCCACCCCATCTGTTTGCACTTGCTATTGATATTAATGATCTATTTATCATCTTATCTATTTACTATCTATTCACCACAACTGCTACCTATTTACTATTGATTATCTGTCTGTGGTTTAAGTGACCCCCATTTGTTGTACTTGCCATTTGATATTATCTATACATCAACTTTTATCTATTTATCAGCCATTTACTCTAGTACCAACCATTTTATATCAACTTTCTGCCTTCAAGCAATTACATGTTTACATTCTAATCCTCGGCTCTGTAAAAAAATGTTCTGAATTGTATGGTGGTTATGTTGTTGCCAGGGTGACTGGGTGTGGCTAAAGAAATGTTCCAAGGGAGACCAGGTGATCTCTGTCACCCAGAAAACGACAAACCTCATCAACCAGGTAATGCTAGAATCCACACCAGAGGCAAATCAAAAATTTATAAAGAAAGTGATATGGATCTTCCCCAAAATTGGGAATAGGGTTCTGCCTTGGCCTATCCTCAAACTTTCCACCACAAACTTTTCAAACTTGCCTGGTCTTTATTTTATCCTGTTAACTGAGAACAGAATTGCTGAAACAGAAAATCTGAAACAAAAGCAACCTCCTTGGTGGAAGTAATGAAGGATGATTCTAACCCATGTGTGACTGGTTGTGTGTGTGTGTGTGTGTGTGTGTGTGTGTGTGTGTGTGTGTGTTTGTTTTATTACATAGTTACGGGACATGAGACATGAGAATCTCAACCTGTACATTGGGCTCTTTCTGGATGTGGGTATCTTTGCTGTGGTGACAGAGCACTGTAGCCGTGGCAGCCTGGAAGACCTGTTGGCCAATGAAGACATGAGACTGGACTGGATGTTCAAGAGCTCCCTACTGCTAGACCTTATCCGGGTAACCACCCCCCCCCCCCCCCACACACACACACACACACACACACATACAAACACACACAGACACTGTACTTACACGCATACACAAACACACACACATAGACACAGACACACACAAAATAAAGAAACACACAGAGGGTGCAAGTCCGTCAAGGCTGGGACTGGGTGAGACCTCTGTTGAAGTGAATTTAAATAAACCAATCACATGCAACCAGCCTGAAATTCTGATCTGTCTATAGGCAAAAACATGCAAACATCCCTTTAGCTATGGGACATTCTGCTGTCCTATGTGAAAAACTAAGCAGGACGGTATCCTAGGCTATAGCCAAAATACCTAGGCGATATTTGCTGCAAATAGCTTATCATTTACACGTCATGGCAAAACAGTATACATATGTCATTGTATTATTAAAGTAATGTGTTGAATTTATATTTGGAGTTCAGAGAGGTTTCACGTCTTTATTCAAACTAATCTCTAATCTCAATTTAATGTGTGATGATCGTTAATTAAATAGGCCTATCTAACCAAACTGACAGTTCAAGTTCATGAGAATATTAGAATAACAGTAGGTCTTGTAGGCCAGCGGTCCCCAACCACCGGGCCGTGGGACATTCCTAACCGGGCCGTAGCCTACGACATGAGTTTTAAAAAAAAAATGCATGCAAACTAAACTAAATTTAATTCGCAATAATGTCACGTTTTTACATGGCATAGGCCTATATGCAGTTGTTTGATTGCACGCATGTTTGCATTTCGCAAGGTCTATTTTCTTACGTCTGTCTGTCCCGCCTTCAACACTTTACATATTGCCTTCAGCGCTGCGCAGCCTCAGGTCAGCTCACTTCACTTGATCAGTTCTTGGCGAACGATAGTGTCACACGAAGTTAGCTAAACTGCTAGAATGAGCAACAAAAAACAAGCATCTTTAGCACTGGCCAGAGTGTTTGAGTTGCGAGAGCCGCTGCAGAGATTTCTTACAGAAAAAAAAGTCACCGTTAGCTGCACATTTTAGTGATGAGGACTGGGTGTCAAAACTCGCTTGTGTGGCATATTCGGGTTGCTTAATGACCTCAACCTGTCACTCCAGGGGAGAATGACGACTGTCTTTAAACTGGCAGATAAAGTCACTGTATTTAAAGCCAAGCTTGATTTGTGGGGACGAATGGGAACGGGGTGTATTTGATATGTTCCAAACAGTAGTGGGGGTTTTGGGAGAGACTGAGGCAGGGCCCTTTCTCTCGCAGCTGGTGCGCAATCACCTTGTTGCGCTTTCAAATAAGTTTGAGCGTTAGGCTACTTCCCATCCTCCAAAGATCCACGGCAAACCAATGAGTGGGTCCGCAACCCATTTGTCAATATCCAGAATAGTCCTAACTTGTCAGCGCAGGAGGAAGAGCAGTTGATCGAAATTGCAAATGACGGTGGTCTTAAAAGTGTGTATGAGGAAACCTCTCTGGCGGGTTTTTGGATCAAAACCAAAGCAGAATATCCCGAGATAGCCGTAAAAGCGCTGAAAACGTTGCTACCATTTTCCACCACGTATCTGCGAGGCCGGGTTTTCTGCAATGACTGCAACTAAGACCAAATTGCAATCGACTGGACATTTCAAACACACTGAGGGTGTCACTGTCTTCCATCACCCCCAGATGGAACCTTCTTGTTGCAGGGAAACAAGCACAGGGCTCCCACTGATTATATTCGTAATGCACGTTTAGTTCCCATGTTTTGTTCCCATATTTTGTTAAGCATGTTCACACTTGATAGATGTAGCTTCAAGTTGTTCAATTTTCATAGTTCATAGGCCTATTGTTACATTTTTAGCCTACTTATTCAAGTTCACGTTTTTCACATTTTTAGGAGTTCGTTACCTTCACTGTTCATAGGCTACATAACTGGAGCTTGTTCTTTTCAAGTAATGCATGCACAACACATATGGAACATGGAACCCCCGAAACCCCAACCCACTACCCCCCCCCCCCCGGTCCGTGACAAAAAAAATGGGAATCAAACCGGTCCATGGCACATAAAAGGTTGGGGACCCCTGTTGTAGGCTACTGCTTGCTGATGCTCCCGCTCTATTAGTAGCCTATATTCTCACCCTCTGTTTCCAATATAAGATAAGTTCAAGTTACTTTATTTGTACCCAGAGGTAGATTTTGTTTGCAGCACACCATATTGCTGGTATAACTAATAGGCTAATGTGCAATCGGTTGCCCATTTTGCAAGTTCCAAATATATGGATGAATTATTGCTTGATGGGAAACGGAAAGGCTACAAAACCCATAGGCCTACATAGACAATGTCAGTTGGCTACATTATTTCCAACCATTACAGATAGTGAAAGTAATTGTGGTGAATAATTACTTAATATTAATCTTAGACTGGCGAACTTCAGGAAAAACTCAGGAATCAAGTTTATTCTGTTACAAGCAGAGAGGGTACAAAAAAAGGGTCTATGGTCTATGTAGGCCTAGCCCAGGCCTGAAAGGCCTAGGTTGGCCTGTAGCCAACCTCTCCTCTCTTCCGCTACATCCTTAGTCCAAATCTAGAAATCTAAATCTGACAAACCTTGCAGTTTAGTTACTTTTAAATGCTTTAAACAAAGAAGAAAATGGCGTCAAAAACAAGCCCATTTGGTTGGTTCTCCACTTGGTATCAGACACACCTACTCACACCCACTTCACACCTATCCATTCTTATCAGAATAGCATGAGGAGAGATATCATATATATCAGAAATATCACTTATAGAATGTTCCAAACATTCTCACAATCAAATCATTACAATCCTTGTACTGAGACTATCAGAATGATACCAAACATGAATACATTTACATTTCATGACACATGGATACATTATATCAAGGTAATACCCTTTGTCCTGTGTAACTGATAGGCCTTGGACCAGCACATTAGCATTCCATTGGGGGAGGGGATAGTGTCTTTGTTTAAAACCAAGAAGGGTTACATGGCTAACTAAAAGTAGTCTTGAAGTTAAATTATTATCCATTTTAACCATAAATTTATTGCTATCAATTGTAGACCTAATTTAGTATTTCCATGCATGACCAATATGAATTAATGCAAATAAACCAATCTTCCTATGTATTAAAACTCAAATTTCTAAATATTTTAGTAATTATAACCGCAATCGGTAATTGTCGGGGTCCAAGCAAAATGGCAAGAAGTGCCCTTTAGCAGAATGAACAGAATGTCATAAAATAGTATTGGACCTTTACAAGATATGGTATAAGCATTAGAATCATTATAGACCACTCCCCAAAAGTGGATTGATACGTAACTTTGAAACGGAGCGACAAATCAAAAAACGGAAAAAAGCCAATGTCTGTCTACAGTGTAGCCAAATGGTGAATTGGATGCAGGATGCGGGAACTCTGTAGCCTGACGAGCCAGACCCACATTAAAATGTAGGGTCTGGGCACTCACCGTTCGCAGTGCTCAGTCCGAGGGGCGGGATAATCAGTTGTCTTTCAAATTCCCTCTGCACGCAATAGGACAGTGGCAGCGCTATGAGTCCCATGCGTTTCCCACCAGCGGAGCTTGGCTAGTTCAAACGTTTGCCAACTTAATAAAAGCTTAACTCGTGTCACACTGTTCGCCAACAGCAACATCCATCTTATTTGTTTTCAAGTAGCAGGGAATTCAAGCCAAACCGTTGCAACTCTGCCATCAATCATTATGTTAAGCCCACCTAACGACTCTATACACAATTTCATTGGCCTGATTGAGTTTTGATTTCTGGAGCTCACAAGCCAACGGAGAGTTGCTAGACTAGCCCTGGCAGCAAATGTAATTTGCTGCCGCTAGGGGCGCGTCTAAATTTTCGAGGCTAGGAACTCTGAGATATGAGCTAAAACGTAAATGTGCTTATTATAGTGCCCCCAATGGACAGAAATGGGTAATTTCTGTTTTCTGTTTGCTGTGGAAAAATAATAATGATAAATAAATATAACCACACGCAGTGATTATTGGGGTCCAAGCAAATTGCAAATCCTGCCCTTAAGCAAGTTAAAGGAGGAGTGTGACAAATTTCACCTTTTTATGCCAAACAGTTCTTCAAGTTTTTTTTGCTCGAAATTATATGTTGTATGATTATGAGTCACGTTGTAGCTGGTTAGCCCATGGCATGGTCTAAAACTCTCTCTTTCCAGACGTCGATTGGAGAAATGAATGGGAAACTTACTTCCAGAAACTAAGCTCTCTCGGAGGAGGGGCGAGACTGTTGAGCTCTATAATGACAACTGTAATTTGGCCATTTTGGCAGTGGCAGATGATGTCATGAAATCACACCAGGTATACATGTGGCAAATTGTGTCAAACAGTTCATTAGATATTGACATGTGGCAGTTGTAGCGCCCCCTATGGATTGAATTTTACAAACATCAGTGTGCATCCAAAGAATGTTGTTTTGATGAGGTGTACCTCAATAGGAATTTAATAGGATTGGCCCTATACAAGATAAGATAGAATAAATATAATAATTATAGGCCATGCCCCAAAAGTTGGTTGATGCGTAACTTTAAAAACCAAGCGACAAATCAAAAATCGGAAAATTGCTCTGTAGATGATGTGTACAAAATTTTGTGAGAATCGGATAAACGGTCTAGGAGATAGATTAGTTTCACTTTGGAGTTTTTTGAAAATGGCTGGAAAGCTCCATGACGGAAATGGTCGTGGCTAGGTTCATTGGATGCAGGTGCTCTGAAGGAACATTCAAAAATCCCATACGGTTCTTGAGATATGAACAAAAACTTACAGTGCTCCCTATAGACTGAAATTGGTAACTTCTGTTTTGTGAGATCATGCACTAATTTGGGACCTATGGTGAAAGTTTGGTGTCTGGACCTATTAAGGTTTTGGCTGCAGATACACTTCTGCTGCGGAAAAATAATGATAAGAAGGAGGAATAATCAGAACAAACACAATAGGCTTCCCGCAGCTTCGCTGCTTGGACCCCTAATAATAGGGAAGAATAATCAGAACAAAAACAATAGATAGATAGATAGATAGATAGATAGATACTTTACAAGGATACAAGGAAGTTTATTGTCACATGCATAATAGTTACTGGATGTAAGAAATGCAGTGAAATTATGTCTGGTGTCAGCCTATTTGTGCATTTATGGGGGGGGGGGGGGTAGTAGGGTAAAAAGTGCAGTAGAAGAGGGGTTAAGTAGATTAAGTGGCAAGGGCTGCATAAGAAAGGTGGGGGAGGATTGGGATTGGGGGGGGCACCAACAAGGAGCACCCAAGAGCAACAGGGGCAAGGAAAAACTCCCTTACTAAGGAATAAACCTTTATTGGGAAAAATCAAGGTCTCATAGCATACAGACATCACACACAACATTCACCAACAGCAGAAAAAGTAATAAAAGTATATAATATAAAAAACAGGAAGACAGTAGAAGATAAAGAATATACTAAAATAAAATACAAATTATACTAAATAACACTAAATCTAAATAAAGTCTAAAACAGTATCCACATAGTGTGCTTAGGGGTGATTAAGCATGAGGCGCTTGCAATGACTGAGGCAGGGCCTGTGATTCTCTGTGCATAGTAAGGTTAGGTGCTCTGTGAGAGTGAGTGGTGTCATGGTGATGGTGCAAATGAATAAGTCCAACAGTGCAACAATAAAGTCTAGAGATCAGCATAATATAAATATGGACATATAAGAGAGTAGGCAAGGTAATATATAAAAAAAACTATATCAGTGCAAGAATGGGTTGACGTAATAGGGTTACAGCCATTATACAAGTATCGATTATAAAGCATTAAGTATTAAATGTATAAGTGTGGCCACAATCCAGCTGTGGGATGGAGGGAGGGGTTATGCATATGTGCTAATATAGCACACAAACAGTGAAGTAGTAAGACAGTGGGAAAAAGTGGCTAGTGGACAGACAGTACACAAACATGGAGAGGGTGGAGAGGCAGACAGATTATGCGGAGAAGTCTATCTCTCCTCTTCCCTTAAGTGAAGCATTGAACAGTTCAATGGCCCTGGGGACAATTGGCTTCCTCAGTCTGTGCAAGGCAGTGAGCGAAGTCTCCAGCTGATCAAGCTCTTTTGCTTTTTAATAGTGCTGTGGAGTGGATGACAGTCATTGTCCAAAATGTTGATCAGTTTGTTCAGTGTCCTTTTGTCAGATATTGAAGTGATGCACTCCAGTTCAGGGTTCCCGCAGCTTCGCTGCTTGGACCCCTAATTAACCTAGGCTTGACTCTGCCCACTTTGTGCATCTGACTCGCTTTGTCCACAGTGCGCATGCACTGACGTCAAAATACGCTGCCAAACTCGGGGCCAAGAGTATGTTTTATTTGATTGGGCAATGCAAAAACAATGTAGGACAATAATTTCTGAGATACAGATAAATTATTCAAAGCAGTAATAAAAGGTGTGATCTTGCTCAATTTGAAATCTCTCACTCTCTTTCTCTCTCTCTATTTTGGGGTCTCCTCAAAGGGGATGAGGTATCTGCATTGGCGTGGGATCACTCACGGGAGGCTTAAGTCTCGTAACTGTGTGGTGGATGGCCGCTTTGTCCTGAAGGTGACCGAGTACGGCTACGCCAGCATCATGGAGGCCCAGGGTGTCAGCATAGAAGACACCAACCCTGCTGGTGAGCCACACATAAAACACGCACGCACACACACACTTACCTGGTACACCAATAAGCCTACAAGGTTAAATTAAATGGGTTTTCCAGAAAAAAACTCCCATCACACCAGCTTTGTATTTATGCTGTATCAAGCTCTTATGTTGCATTTGGACATGCAGTAACTCAAACACAGAGAGAGAGAGAGACACAGACATTCACCCTCTTGTAATGCTGTCTGTAGACATGCTGTGGACAGCTCCAGAGCTCTTGCGGAGCCCCAGGGCCGGTGGAACGTTTGCTGGAGACGTCTACAGCTGTGCCATCATCATCCAGGAGGTCATCACGCGTTCTGCCCCCTTTTGCATGATGGACATGCCTGCCAAAGGTGAGGGCATAGGCGTGTGTGTATGACGCGTATATGGTGCGTGTGGACCTTATATATGTGTGTATATCTGGGTTTATGTTGAGTGGGAAACTGTGTGTGTGTGTGTGTGTAGGCCTGTCACGATAACAAATTTTGCTGGACGATAAATTGTCTCAGAAATTATTGCGATAAGCGATAATATTGTCGTTCTGAGAATTTTCCTCGGGAAGAGGAAGACGGCCCACTTGTTGTGTTTTTTTTTCCCCAACTGGGAAAACTGCAGCGGATGATTGTGTTTTAGATGCATATGCATGTTTGTTGTGTTGCCGCTTTTAATTGCGACTGTTTTCCAACAAATGCGACACACGACTCGCACACGTTCAGTGGTTCACCACGGGCATTCGGTTTAAATCCGAAATGCTCTCACACTGCAGCTGTCGCGTTTGGCTTAGAAACCAATTCTATCTTTTTTGTCTTTATCAGGCGTAGCCTACCGGTATACTTCTCGCGCGGCTCTTTAGCTGCACTCTGTGGTAGGCTACGCCAGTAGTCCCGCCTCCCCACACACCATGCGACTGACAAGTGACTGACATGAGGGTTCACTCATCGTTACTCTAAGGACCCGAGAGAGAGAGAGGGAGAGACGAGGAAAACAAACAAGCATGCAAATGGCATTTATCGCGGCCAGAAAAATTATCGAGCTAATTTTAATTATCATGCGATTAATTGATTAATTGAATATCGCGACAGGCCTATGTGTGTGTATTTCATGTTAATTGTTTGGTGAGTGTTCTGTGTGTTTGGGAGGTGCATCTACAGTAGGCAGGTTTGTGGATGGTGTTTGAGAGATGATTCATTAGGAAGTGTTTTCATGTTTGAGGTGTTCCTGGAGTTATTGATAGATTTGTGCATAGTTCATTGTCAATTGTGTGTGTGTTTGTGCGTGTGTGTTTGTACTTGTGTACAGTATGTGTGCATGTGTATGATGTGCATTCATGTGTGTGTGTGTGTGTGTGTGTATGTATGTATATGTACCGTATGGATGTATCAGAAGGCGTCTAAAGACTTATCCCATAAACAGAAACGTGTGTGTGTGTGTGTGTTGCAGAGGTAATTAATAAGCTACGCTCCCCTCCGCCGCTGTGTCGACCGGAGGTGTCGCTGGATGACGCACCCCTGGAATGCATCCAGCTCATGAAGCAGTGCTGGAGTGAAGATCCTGATAAACGACCCACATTTGAAGAAGTCTTCAAACAGGTAATGCACACACATACACACAGACAAATCACAGATCACACACATTTGTACATGACTACACAAACACATACACCCAAGCACATTCTCCCATAGAGACAAACCAATTGTCTTGCACACTTGTATTCTTCCTGAAGGATTCATCTTGCAGATATTGTAACGTGTGTGTGTGTGTGCGTGTGTGTGTGTGCAGTTTAAGCAGGTTAATAAAGGGAAGAAGACGAACATCATTGACTCCATGCTGCGGATGCTGGAGCAGTACTCATCTAACCTGGAGGACCTGATCCGGGAGAGGACCGAGGAGCTGGAGGTGGAGAGGCAGAAGACGGACAAGCTAGTGGCAGCGATGCTACCCAGGTCTACACACACACACACATTACTGACCTTTCTGTTCACAGAGGTGTTGATAAAAATGACATCAAGATTCAGTATCAACTCCACCTCCTTCCCTTTCTCTCCCTCTCTCTCATTCCCTCTCTCCCTTACTGTCTCCTTTCATTTTCTCTCTTATTTTGTCTCTCCTTTTCTGTTTGTCTTTCTCTCTCCGAGTCCCTTTTTCTAATGCAAAATGGTAATTAATTAAAGGACTGCTTTCCAACTGATGACAGGTATGACCTGGTCAATTCAAATAATTGGAACATAGACCTCCTGACAGGGGCGCCGGGTTCCATAGTATGCACCATGCGTGGCCCAGGCCACTAGGGATGAGTGCGCCACCATTGCTTCTGTCCAAAAATCCTCAAGTGGCTTTCTTTTTCCACAAAACTATATTGTGCCAGATATTCTGGCTGCCCGCAGGAAATCACGTGCATTGTGAGTAGCTTATTTTTTAATGAAAACATAGCCTACTATAGAATTTACAAATGATTTCCTTTAATTTCACATTTCCCAATCCCAATTATTTACGGTATTTATTTATTAATTAATTACATAAGATTTAAAAAGTTAATTTTAACACCTTTCCAGCATTGCCCTTTTCATCTCACGTACTGTACCCCCTAGTGGCAGCTCACGTACCACCGGTGGTACACGTACCACACGTTGGGAATCCCTGTGATAGAGAAAACACAGTTAGATAGATAGATAGATAGATAGATACTTTATTGATCCCCAGGGGAAATTCAAGGTCTCAGCTGCATACATACAACATACACATTCTTTAACAGCAGAAAGAGTAATTAAAGTATATAATATGAAAACACAACTAAGCAGTAAGGACAGTAGAAGATAAAGAATATGCTAAATATACTAAAATACAAATTATACTAACACTTAATACAATATATAAAAATATACTAAAATACAAATTACAAAATACTAATCTAACACTTAATCTAAATCAATTCTAAAAACAGTATCCACATAGTGGTGATTAATAAATCAGAGGCGCTTGCAATGACTGAGGCAGGGACTGAGCCTGTGATTCTCTGTGCATAGTAAGGTATGGTAAGGTGCTCTAAGGTGCTCTGTGTGAATGAGTGTGAATGAGTGTCATGGTGGTAGTGCAATGGTGATAGTGGTCATGGTGATAGTGCAAATAAGTAAGTCAACAGTGCAACAATGAAGAAATAAAGTAAAGTAAAGTCTATATATCTATATATTTAACTATTTAAGAAAATGTGGCCACAGTTCGGCTGTGGCATGGAGGGGGGGGTTATGCATATGTGCTAATGTGCTAATATAGCACGCAAACAGTGAGGCATAAAGACAGTGGTACAAGTGGCTAGTGGACAGACAGTGCCAAACATGGAGGGGGTGAAGAGGCAGACAGACTATGCCGAGAAGTCTATCTCTCCTCTTCCCTTAAGTGAGGCATTGAACAGTTCAATGGCCCTGGGGACAAATGACTTCCTCAGTCTGTCCGTTGTGCAAGGCAGTGAGCGAAGTCTCCAGCTGATCAGGTTCTTCTGCTTAACAATAGTGGTGTGGAGTGGGTGACACTCATTGTCCAAGATGTTGATCAGTTTGTTCAGGGTCCTTTTGTCAGATAGTGAAGTGATGTACTCCAGTTCACCTCCCACTACAGAGCCAGCTTTCCTTACCAGCCTGTCAATTCGCCCCGTGTCCTTCTTCCTTGTGCTTCCTCCCCAACACACTACTGCATAGAAGAGGACGCTGGCAACAACAGACTGGTAAAACATCCTGAGGAGCTTACTGCACACATTGAAGGACCGCAGCCTCCTCAGGAAGTAAAGCCTACTCTGCCCTTTCTTGTAGAGTGCATCAGTGTTGGCTGACCAGTCCAGTTTATTGTCCAGGTGGAGACCCAGATACTTGTAGGTGCTAACCATCTCCGCATTGACCCCATCAATGTGGACTGGTAGCAGAGTGGGCTTAGACCTGCGGAAATCCACCACCATCTCCTTGGTCTTTGAAGTATTAAGTTGAAGATGATTGAGTTTGCACCATTGCACAAAGTCCTCCACCAGGCTCCTGTACTCCTCCTCCTGCCCGTTCCTGATACACCCCACAATTGCAGTATCATCAGAAAACTTCTGCATGTGGCATGACTCGGTGTTGTAGCAGAAGTCAGATGTGTACAGGGTGAACAGGACTGGAGAGAGCACAGTTCCCTGTGGTTCTCCGGTGCTGCAGATCTGGTGCTGCAGTTATGGTAACCTACTAACAATAGGCCTTTTCACACTGCCAAAATCGCCGCGATTTTATGTACCAGAATCGCGGAACGACTGTCCCTTTCACATAGACCGAGGCGGAACGGCGGGACAAAGTGTCTCGCCAAATTTACTACCAAGCCCCCTAGACAATTTGCCGAGTTTTTTCGTTCCGGCACCAGTGTGAATGGGTCAAGGCCAGGGACGTGCACAGGGGGGTTGCTCAGGTTGCCCGGGCAACTGCCCATATGCCCTTCTTGACTCATGTTGCCCTTCCAATGGGGAAAATAACTAAATAAATCGTACAATGGATGCAGAATTTCACGTAGGCCTAGATAAAAAAAAAAATTGCAAAGCCTCATTTACTTCCATTCGGGCACCGAAAGTGAAATTATGGGGTCGTATGTATGTGTAATTTTTCTCAGTCATTTCAAATTGGTGTTAAAGTTTGGTTTTCACTTCTAAGTTGAAGTGAAGGGTCTATAGAACAATTTGAGTCCGAGTGTCAAACACACAGATAACAAAATAGCCTCTAGGGGGCGCTGCAAAATATTTAAACTGCTACAACTTTTTAGCCTAGAAATCTAGACGCACCCTAGCGGCGGCAAATTAATTTGCTCAGCTTGTACGTCTAGTATCGAACCATAGGAATTTCTATTGGCTTAACACCGTGGATGACGGCCAATCACAGCGCTCTATTTCGTTAGAGAGTCTTAAGGCGGGCTTAACAGGATAACGACATCCTGCGACGGTGAACAACAAGGAAGGTGGCTATGGCAAACGAAGAGCGGTTGTTTGAATCGGCGTTGGCGTCAACTTTGGAGGAGTTGGACTTGTGCTTTTCTTTGAAAGTAGATCAACACAATGCACTTAAGTCATTCCTTTCGAAGAAGGATGTATTTGCCGTTTTGCCGACCGGATACGGATATGGTCGTAGCGCTGGCCTATTGCATGCCTAGGCAGTTTGAAAGACAATTCTCTGCCCGCCCCTTGGATTAAGCGAGGTGAATGATTCGATGCCAGACTATACATGTCAATGATATAGAATGGCCCGCCAGGCAAACAACTTTTGACTAGTTTAACCAAATATAACATATGAGGTATGTATGGATTCAGAATTAAAAGGAGAAACTGGTGAGCTAAGCACTGGTTACCAGATTAAAAACACACTTTATAATAAACACACTTTTAGCCCATGGACAGAAAAATTTTGCTTTTTTTTTTAGATAATTAGGAAATGCCCTCAAAGTTGCAATGAAACATCATTTTTAAAGTTATTGTAAATAAAGCCTGGGTAATCACTCAACTCGATTTAAGATCGTTGTTCAGAATATCCCTGAAGCACAAAGATACCTAGGATACCCATACACAAATATGGCTGCATAAAGCCGATGTGATATTAAGCACCCAACTTGCAACTTTGAGTTTATGAATTTAGGATCATGAGTACCAACTTTTTTCAATCAAGCCATCATTTTATTCACAAAAAAAATCACAAAAGAACTTTATATCTGGAAGAAAGTAAATCAATAATAATGTGCGTGGAATTTTGAGGAACCCATTGCGTAATACAGGCTTGTGAAAAAGGCTAGAGGGCTATTTTTGAGTACATAAATCAATGACCAATGACACAGTTTCTGAATAAAGACGGTTTTAGGTAGTCATGAAGTAGTCGTGATAGCCTAAAGTAGGCAACAGACCCATTACACAGCTCAGTCATCATCATGGGCATTGCCTAGCTCTCTATATCAGGGCCGTGCAGAGACCTTTGGAGGGCCAGGGGCTCAAATTGAAAAAGGGCCACATGAAACAAGATTTTTAAACATATGTCAGCATAATTTACAGTTCAATCCGTTAAATTATAGCGACCCATATTGAAACAAAATTCAACATGGAATCTTACAACAAACATAGTATATATCATTTACCCCACCAGGTGAAATCTTTATCTATTTGTTTGTATGTGTGGTGTGTGTGTGTGTGAGAGAGAGAGATCCACTGCCTTTTGTGGCTTTCTTTCTGCATTTGTCTACTGTCTTTGAGGCATCTTGCACTGCATAATTCAATATCATGATTTATAAAACAAAACACAATTTAACTTTGTAAAAACCAACCTGAATTGACATGAATCTAGCTTTTAGTCCGTTTTATAGCTGTAGTTCAGCTGTTGTTCAGTTGTTCAGCTTTGAATCAGAAAATATAGTTTAAAATTATAGCAATAATTATAGCAATTATATACAGTACCCTCCAGAATTATTGGCACCTCGGTTAAAGTTGACTAAAAACTTTAATTTTAATTTAAAAACTTTAATTTATTGTAATCTCACAATGAAAGAAATGAGGAAAAATCCAACCTTGAAGGGAAGCAAATTTATTTGGAGAAAAAGGAAAATCTCATAAAGAAATAAATATTTGCAAAAACACATTGCTCACAATTATTGGCACCCCTGCTTGTAACTTCTTAAGCCTCCCTTTGCCAATAAAACCCCATAAAGTTGGAGAATACAAAGCAAGGGATTTAAGACCGTTTGTCTTTACAAAATCTCCCCAGATCGTCCAGATTCCTAGGTCCACACTCCTCTTTGACTCACCCCACTGTTTTCCTATGGAGTTTAGATCAGGGGACTGAGATGGCAATGTCTGGAGCATGATTTTGTGTTCAGCAAACAATTTAGTTTTGATCTGGACATTTGCTTTGGTTCATTGACCTGATGAATGATCCAATCATGACCAACTTTTAGTGTCTTGGCAGAGATTGGCAGATTTCCTTTGAAAATGTTCAGGTTTTTCTTGGTATTCATGACACCATGCACCTTAATTAGGTTCTCAAGGCCTTTGGGAATAAAAACAGCCCCACAATAGCACAGCCCCTCCACCATAATTCTCATTAGGCATGGGGTTCTTTTCAGTATAGCCATTCTTCTATGTACACCAAACACATCTAAAGTTTCTAGCCAAAGAGCTCAATTTTCATTTCATCTGACAATAGACCACACTTCCAGACAAAGTCACTGTACCATTCAGTAACTCCTGCCGTTTACATTAGTAGTTAAATGGCTGGACAGGCTTTTACCTGCATGCCCTCTAAATAAGCTATTAGCAGTGAGGTCACTTTTGAAGATTTTTTGGGGACTTGGTGACCCTCAAGATGATACATCATCGGTTTAATACCGCTATTATCTGGCCCTATAGCCCAGAAACCCCCATTTAACCCCATCTCAAAATTGTACAAAGTAAAGAGGCATCATACAGGCCCCTCTGATTGGACAGACAGTCTATCAGTCAATCCCCGTCAACAACCATTTCCATTGATTAAAAGGAAAAGAATGTTCCTCAACAATGCAATATTCTAAAAATCAGATATTCTAGAATGCTTATTCTACAACATTCTAATGCAATTTTTGTCAGTATTTGCTGAAAGATAATGCATAAAACAACCCTCATTTTAACATATTTCCACCAACTGGATTTTCATGGACTTTTACTATGGTGTTTAAATCACCAATTGAAATATAAAAATGTGAAAATAAATTCTGTTGCAATAAGTTTTGGGTCAGACCTTACTTTGAAAAATGTAATTTCTTGAATTTCCCCTAGGGATCAATAAAGTATATCTATCTATCTATCTATCTATCTATCATGCATGGGATATCATAGGCCTAATGTTTGTTTGTGGCAATGCAAGGGATTAGGCCTACGACAGTGTTTTTCAACCACTGGGGCCGTGAGAGATCATCAGTTGTGCCGCAGAAAATTACCCAAATGTCACTCACTGGTCCAGAAAAGCAACTGTTGCATCAAAGAATTTAGTTAAAAATTATGTTTCATTGCAACTTTGAGGGCATTTCCACCCTTTATCTAAAAAAAAAGCACAATTTTGCTGTCCATGGGCTAAAAGTGTGTTTATTATAAAGTGTGTTTTTAATCTGGTAACCAAATGCTTAGCACACCAGTTTCTCCTTTTAATTCTGAATCCATACATACCTCATATGTTAAAATTGGATAATCTAATGGAAAGTTGTAGCAGTTTATATATTTTACGGCGCCCCCCAGAGGCCATTTTTTATCTGTGTGTTTGACACTCGGACTCAAATTGTTCTATAGACCCTAAACTTCAACTTGGAAGTGAAAACCAAACTTTAACACAAATTTGAAATGACTGAGCCTTAAACAACCTCACTAAAAGTCAGTAGGGGAAGGGGAAGGGCAAACTCTTTTTACGTGGCTGCAGCGCTGCACGCGACCGGTGTTACATGGCAACTGGCACCCATGTTAACTGGCTGCGTTGGTGACGTTTCACGAGTAATGACGTTACTTTGACAGATGTGGCCGCTTGCAGATTTGTCACTTTCTGATAGAAACTGGAGACGAACAAATACAAATATGCATGACATATTTAAATGTCAAAATTGTCTGTAGTAGGCCTATACGCTACATGCACTAGACCATGAATATGCCACCAAAATAGCCTTATAATAACTCCACGTGGGTATCGAACCTGCTTCCTAAATGAAACCTCTTACATGATACCCATTCATCTACGTACTTGCGCCACGAACCAGCTGATAAGTCAGTGAAATTTACTTAACTTAGTCTATGCAATTAGAAGAAGTCAGCTGATGATTGTAGCAAGTTAACACGGCTGATGGTGTTGCAGTTGCCCAGCAGTTGCAGTTGCCCAAGCCAGTAGGTCTTCAAAGTATCAGGTTAAGTTTTCAAACATTTCACTGACTGCTGGTCAGGCTCTCTATGGCCGCCTACTAGTCTATCTGTAGCCTAAATTGAGGAAGCGTTGCTGGTCTATAAATAAATAAATAATAATAAAAAAAACGTGTGATGGGGAGGATTGAACCCACGTCGACTGCGTGATAAAGCAATTTAGTCATGAACCTGTTGCGCCACAGGAGAAGCACCAACTTAATAATTGGGAAGTCAAGTATCAAAAAAACATTAAACCCATGTTTACGTGTCAGCAACATTAACGTTAATAGCCTATAAGCCTAAGAGTTTTGACTCTCCCTGTGCGCAAATTTTGTGTAAAATATGGACACGTTATAGACTTCTCCTGCCCATTGCTGTGTGCGTTTTAATGCCTGTGTTTCATGAACTGAATTCTTAAAAGAATAGGCTGGACAAAAGGATACACAATTAGGCAACACATTTTTTTATTTGATTTATTTGCTGAGGTTCATGTTCATGTGCCTCTACAGACACTTCAGGTAGGGGCGGCCACAGCCTAACCTCAGAGAAACGTTTGTAAAACTTAACCATGATACTTTGAAGGCCTACTAAATGGCTTGGGCAACGGTAGCATGATAACATGGTAGCCAGATAACATGAACAGCTATGTTAACTTGTTACAATTATAACTAGACTGCATTTCCGGCGGGAACTGCAAAAGTGTGCTTGCCTTGGTTTCGGTCACCAACATGAGCAGACAGTGGCATACGCTATTCTGAACCTGGCTTGATCCAAGCATTCTAACAGTGCCTTTCAGTGTTGGAGCAGTGGCAATACCGCAAAAGCTCTAGGAGAGGGCTATTCAACTATTGACTTGCAGGGTGAATGCGGCTCGTTGGATTTTACCTGTGGCCTGCCTTTGAATTTAGCTTCTATGACTAAGATCAAATCAATAAAATAAAACAACAGCAGTGATTGGCTGCAAAAATAAATAATGTCACGTGTCTTGCACCTCTCAAACTGGGCTATCAGGTAACCTAGAAGAATTGAAATGATGAAATATGACTAAGGAATTCAAATGCTGCTTGTTTGTCAGGATACTTTTTCACTGATTTATTTAAAAAATATGAGCTATGAGTGTGAATGTTATATATTCCATCCCCTAATTCTGTTTTACTGGTTTATTTGACAAATAATCTATATGGATTTGCTCTATAAAGACCTTATGTCTGTTTAGGATTGTTTTGAGAGCCTATTGATGTATCTCAGAATAAAGTAATGTCCACAACATTAGTGATGTTTTTTTTTGTGTGTGAATGTATTTTACTTAACTAATTTAATGTAGCTGAATACTCATGAACGCATGTCTCTAATAGCCACAATAGGAGTAATTTTAGCAACACCGTATTTTGTGTGGCCCATAACGACCCAGTGGATCATGAAAACGTGCCAAAATTCACATTCCTTGCTTGATGTTGGTACATTAATCCCATTCAGATTGCCACTTATCTGTGATGTAAGAGTTCAGTATAGGTTTAAGGTCTGGGGCACGGATTTGACATTCTGTGACTTCTTCATTGAGGGCTTGCTTAGCAGCACTGTCCGCTTTCTCATTTCCCCTCAGACCAACATGGCCTGGGACCCAGCAAAAAACTACACTCAAGTTCTGGTTCTTTAGACGTTGTAGTTGATCAAGCTCAGCTTTGGTTGTACTTTTTGCGTGACATTAAAGCCTACTGGAAAGATTTTTAATTGCAATTTAATTGAATGCAATTTACTTTTACGATTAAATAAAATTAATCACCCATAGTTTTCTATTTATTTACAAATGTACATAGGCCTACTGTAATTACATTTATACATAGTTATTCTACTGAACTATTCATCCTGCACATAGACTTATTCTTACTACTCTTATAATGTTGTTTCTGCACTACAATGACACTGTTTCCACACTGCACATAGCTGTATGTTATGTACATATCTGTTATATATTTGTCATATTGAATATCCATAATTATTCTGTTTTATTATATTCTGTTAATACACTGTATATATCTATATTATTATTTCTACTATTATAATGTTACTGCTACATATACATACATTATTCTACTTATTGTATGAGATAACTGCTACACTGCACATATTTATATTTAATTCATATTACTCTAAATCACGTTCTGTAAATCAACTGTATACTACTGTCTACATTGCACTATATTTCTTGACCTGTCTGTATATTTCATCACCTTTCTATACTTTGCATCACATTGCATGCATACTGTAGCTACATGAATCACAGCTAAGATCCTTGGTTGCTATGAAGGCCAGTCGTTCTAAATGGATGGTTGCTATGGCCAAAGGCCAGTTATCTCTTCCGTTGTCAAGCGGGCATATCCTAACTTTATCTTATTTTAAACATCTCTATTTTACTTAGCCTACTTCCATACAGTGAGTCCCATTAAGAAGTGGCCACTTCATTCGTGCTTACCGTGATTCACGCAGCAACATTATTAAATTAATCTGTCACCATATGCCTATGCCAACGTTTGCAAAGAGGAGAATCTTTTAATTTGATTCACAATGAAACGTTACATTTAATGTACATGTAAACAATGAGTAGGCTAGTTTTGGTTGTTGTTGGTGGTGTTACTGCATCCCTTAGTTATGCCTACAATGCAGAATTGTTCCCTCGTGATTGTTAGACGCATTTCAAAACATCGCAACGTGAAATGCCAACACAAAACATTGTTTGTCTTATTCTTAATCGGTCTTATTAGGAGTCCTCACTTAAGCTGTCACCGACTCAGGCGCTACTTTTAGGGCTAAAATGCTTCCTGAATTACTTTTAGAAAAAAAAAACTGGAGTCCTAAAGTTTAAAGTGACGAAGTTATGAGTACAAGCATCTCATATCAAATGACCATGGCATTACGCTAAGCAACATAAATCTCATAACGTTACAGCAACATCTCCTCCCTATGACCTAGCTAGCTAGCTTCTAGCCACACAAGAAATGAATGATGTTAAAATATCCGCTTAGCATTCTAATAACAGAAGGGGCACATTAATGTGGACCACTACAACATGACTCATTATGTCTGTAACGTTAACTGTATAAAACACACATTATACACATGGAAACCGATATTTTAGGTACTTGGCCACGAACTAAAAACGTGCCTCTCTGAAGCTCTGTTCTAGAATCTTTGCTCTGAAGTCTGTCCCCGTTGCTAAGCAACATAAAATAAACGAAATGACAGTCTTCCAGTATGAAATGTGTACAGTGATTACAGAACGGTGTCTCTGTCTCAAAGGGCCTAGGCGCTAGAGCTGACAAAAAATTAGGGAGACGGGAATAATAATAAATATAACCGCAAGCGGTGATTTACGGGGTCCGAGCAAAAGGAACATGAGGTAGCATAGCTTTTTAGTTTTACATATGCTTTGATTGTTTGGGCACAATTGTTCAAAAAAACGTGATTGGATTTCGGTTATCGGATTTCAGTTACCGGATTGGATCAAATCTTGAAAATGGGTTGTTCAAAGGGAAACAAGGAACCTGAAATTGAATAAGATCACAAAATCTATTCTTGGTTTTGATCTGGATAAAACCTTCACTTTGTGTTATTCAAAACTTTTGAGTTGGATTGGAATAAATTTGATGCATAAAATAATTAGGATTACCCTGTGCTGTAACATTATAGTGTGCTAACCTCCACAACCTAATAGTATTCTAACAATACCCTATTCTAGTGTGCTAACCTCCACAACCCAACAGTATTCTAACAGTAGTATTCTAGTGCGCTAATCTCCACAACTCAATAGTATTCTAACAATACTCTATTCTACAGGACTATGCATTTGTCATGGGTAAGATGAAGGGTCTGATAATGGAAGGCAGTGTTTCCCACAGAATGGAATTTTATTTGTGGTGGTAGGTGAAGGGGGGTGGGGTGGGTTCTGTGTTGGAGTCAATAAGATGAACAGCCTATAATTATACAGTTATACTTGCCTTGCACGACAAGTCCTGACTAGTAGCTGTAACGTTATAGTGTGCTAACCTCCACAACCCAACAGTATTCTTAACAGTATTCTATTCTAGTATGCTAACCTCCACAACCCAACTGAAGGAACTGTAGGGGGCGATGTGGGTCGAGGTAGAGTGAGTGTGTTGCGAGCAGGCAGAGCCTCGGTCAGAAGGCTCAATGGTATGGAGTGATGACACGGAGATGGCAGGTTTCGGTGCAACACAAGTTAACTTTATTTGAGTTTCAATTCATCTGTTCTTTTGTTCTTTACTTCTATGTGTGCTGCATCAAAGAGGAAACAAACAGAAAATGGAGTAATCAGTGAAATGGGGTAAATCAGTACAGATCCCAACTCACAAACAAACCAATTGACATTTGAACAATAAACTGAAATCATATGGCTATATAAGGTACAACTAAACAATACTTGACATCCCAAGTCAACCAACATCACTTAATCATCTCTCACATGGGACTCCAACACACCAAACCAACAAACAAAGACCTTAACTTTACACATGATGGCAGAGCTACTCTACAAACTGATAAACATCACAAAAGTCATAGTGAGGGTCATTAAAGTGATGACTTACTTTAACTCAAAGACGCACACAGAGCAGGACACACCGGAGTGCTGGGTTGAGATGAACAAAAGAGTGAACTGAGAGTGAATGATTGGCACAAACCAAAAAAAAGAGCCAAACAATCCTGCAATAGACCTCTGAAGTTAACTACCTATGGCAAGTTGCATTGAAAGTTAGCTCTGGGGTAGCAAAAATCTAAGTGTGCCGCCTTCACGTACTGGAGATCACAATATCCACTCGAAGGCAGAGGACAAAAGTGTGTTCAGGAAAACGTCTGCATTTCAGACTTTTTCATCCCCGCGAGAATTTAGCAGGTGCGATAATTCAAAATCCCCATGTTATTTTCCCATAGGAAAAATCGCCAGATACCGGATGTCAAAGATGGCAGCTTTTTTTGTAGGCGAACTTCAGAGGTCTATTTCTCCACAGCACTTTCACCTCAAGCCCTCCTTACACTGACAGACTTTGGAAAGATTTGCAAAGATTTGGAAAAGTTTTTTGAAAGACTACAGTCTCAGACTCTCTCACATCAAAAGACAAGTAGTAGAGTTTTAAACACACAACATCAAGAAAATTCCTAGCATACATTTGACAAAAGAATTAAGGGCTTTATAAAAAAAGAGTACAGATCTGAAAATGTGCACTGTTAATGGTATACACCTAATGATGGTTGTTATCCAAGAAAAAAAAATACTCATATAGGAATATATAGGTGATATAGGATAAATGGGCTGAGTGGTCGAACTTTATTGGCCTATATCTCTGAAATGGAACAACATATCCAAATGATTTTGATAACTTGTGAGGCTTTGTCCATTGTCTGTGAGAATTTTGGTGAAGATTTGATAATTTTTGAAGCCTGTGAAACTTTTTATGATGTTTGGCTTTTCTCTGAAATTGTGGCAAAAGTAAACATTTTTAGAGCATAAGACCAGGGTGAAAAAGATGCATCTGAATGTAGAAGACTAATATGATGAAAGAATTTTGAGTCTTGGTCAATCTGGTAAGGAGAAATAAGCGTTTTTGACAAGAGCGCCACCTTTGGGTGCAGTACCCCAAATTTTGGGTTATGGGTAGTGGGGGGTACTGGTAACAATACTTGAAAATGTCAAGTTTCTAGGACTTACGGTTTATAGGAATATAGGTGATCTAGGAAAAAAGGCCTAAGTGGTCTAACTTTATTGGCCTATATCTCTGAAATGGAACAAAATATCAAAATTCTGAGCAATAACTTTTGTGAGGCTTGGTCTAAACATCTTCCGTGCAAATTTTGGTATAGATTTGATTATTTTTGAAGACTTTGAAACTTTTTATAATGTTTGGCTTTTCCATGAAATTGTGTCAAAAGTAAACATTTTTAGACCATAAGACCGGGGCCAAAAAGATGCATCTAAGTTTAGAGATTAATATTATGAAAGAATTTTGAGTCTAGGTCAATCTGGTAAGGAGAAATTAGCATAATTAACTTTTTTTTCCAATAGCGCCACCTTTGGGTGCAGTACCCCAAATTTTGGGTTATGGGTAGAGGGGGCTACTGGTAACCATACCTGAAAATTTGAAGAGTTTTGGAGTTACGGTTTAGGCTGAAGTATGACTTTTACAGGATTTTGGCCAAAAATGAACGGTACAGAAACAATAGGGGTCCTGCAGCTACGCTGCTCGGACCCCTAATAAAACTTAAGAAGAACAATAAGTGTGCTGCTTTGCAAGCACACTTAATAACGTTAACTGACTTCTTTTAATCATACAAGTCAATTTCTGTGAGTGCCGTCAGCTGGTTCGTGGCGCAAGTGGATAGACGTCTGATTACCAAGCAAACAGGTCAATTTATTCGTGGATCGATCCCCACGTGGAGTTTATTTATGCTATTTAGGTGTTTGTTTTTTGGGTGGCATATTCATGGTCCAGTGCATGTAGTACTACATACAATTTTGACTTTTAAACATGTCATGCATATTTGTGTGCGTCTCTATATCAGAAAGTGACAAATCTGCAAGCGGCCACATCTGTCAAAGACTCGTCATCAATCATGAAACGTCATCAATGCAGCCAGTTAACATAGGAGCCAGTTGCCATGTAACACCGGCACCTGAGCAAAGCCTGCATAAGCGGCCCTAGAAGGAGATTGTCGCAGTTGTCATATGAGACGACTCAACCTTTGTCGGAAAAGGTGAGTTTGTGATGTATAACAAACGAACGATCATCGTCATCAAGTTTTATGAAATGAATTAAAATCTTCATAAATCCAGGCGGAGTTTGCCACGTTTAGCCTAAATAATCAGACAGATAGCTTGCAGAGAAGCAGCCCATTATCACATAGCCTATAGGCTACTATTTTTTTGGTAGGCATTAGGCAAACTAAGCTACATGTCTGCTGATAGTTAGTTTCTCACATTTCGTTTTAGCAAGAAGAATGAATGATGGAAGTAATGCATCACATTCATTATTTTATTCAAAATAAATCCGTAAATCCTATCACTAGTATTTTGGGTATTGTTTGAAGCCAAGATTCCCACTGAAAAGAGTCAGATTCAGGAGAGGGAGAGACAATTCAGGGAGGCAGCAATCACTGCAGGGTTGGCTGCGAAAAAGCCAACCAGCAGGTGAGACAGAGACTTTGCACTGTGATAAAGATGACATCACACTGTGTAGACAAATTGATTAATTAATCAGACTTATGGCCGTTGTCTAAACATATCCCACCTTCCTCGGCAAAACGTCGACATGTGAATACATTGAGCCAATCATGTGGTGTGTTGTGAAGACATTGTGCCAATCGTGTTGTGATCTCGCCGCTGGAGCAAGATTGGTGTCGTGAAGCCTTGCGCACGCGCATTTCTGCCGAAATGGATGCCCGACAAGTGCTCAAAAAGCGTTGTCATATGGCCGCCGAGTGGAGGGACTTGCCTAAAAGGACTTTGATAATAAGCACTATCAATCTACACGCCCCCTGTTGCATGTCACATTTTAATTTGCTAGCTGATCCTGCCTCCTGGCTCCCCAAAATGCCGCATCATGTGAACAGATCAGCAGGCCGGCAAATTTTCACCTCGTTTTCAGACACGTTGCGGCAAAAAGACGTCTCCTCTTCCCGCAAATTTAACGTAATCTCTGTGTGAAAAGGCCTAATAAGGATTTGCTTGCAACATGCTAAATACCTTGCACTGCTGTTTTGGTTGTCCCAAACTTTTAGATGATCCATACTCTGCACATTAACTGAATCTTATCAATCTTGAAACCCAAACGGCGAAATATTCCAAACAGAGTCACTGTAGAGGATGCAATGCCTAATCTCACTGTTGACAGCATCACCGCTAAGAACAGTGTGCCTTCTACTGTTAAACAGCTGAAAAATATTTAGCTGATGTTTTCTTTTCATGATGAGCACTATAGGCTTGAATGATTTATATGTCTGAATGGAACGTTGCATTTTTAAGCGCCAAAATTGCTTATCATGTCGTGACAAAGTTTACACCAATCATCATCATCTAATGTATCCTGTTGCTGAGAAGTCCGCTCTTTTTGCCCCACACATAGGCTATCGTTTGTGCACGAAGCATGTTTCACATTAGACATTACACACACTATTTTTATTGTTGTAGGCCTAATACTGAATGATTGAATGATAAAGCGGTGAAAAAAATGTACGCACAGTGCGTACAGGATTACGGCTTGCGGTGCCAACGCCTCCTGATGACATAAAGTTTCAGGAGGTCTAAGCCTTTCTTATCACCCCATCATTCTCTCTCTTTTTTTTGAGGTGGGGGGTTATCTGTGATGTTGGGGAGGGTGGTCCCAGTAGGCCTCCTGGGGATGTAATCCATGTGGGTCTAACAGGATGCTTGTGCTGTTATCATGTGGTCAAACGGAGCTGTGATGCCATGGTTTGATGATTGATTCAATAAATGGGTAATAAAACCTCTCTCTCTTTCTTTCTTTCCCTTTCACAGGAGTGTGGCCCAGTCCCTGAAGCTGGGGAAGCCGGTGGAGCCAGAGGGATTTAACGACACCTCTCTCTACTTCAGCGACATTGTGGGTTTCACTACCATCTCGGCCCTCAGCGAGCCCATCGAGGTGGTGGACCTGCTCGGTGATCTCTACACAATCTTTGATGCCATCATCGGCGAACACGATGTCTACAAGGTGTGTGGGGAGTGATACCAGAATGTGTGTATGTGTGTTTGTGTTTGTTTGAGTTTTTGTTGAGTGATATGTGTGTATGTACTATGTGTGTATGTGTGTGTGTACTGTAGATATATTCATACATATTCTTATTTCTGGTTGTCACACCATGATGTAAATCTGTGTGTATAGATAGTATATGCAAAGCAATTTTGTCTATTGTTTATAATGTGAAGGAATGAAATGTAATAACTTTATGTGTGTGTGTGTTTGTGCACGTGTGTGCGCGTGTTTGCTGTTTTTGTAGGTGGAGACAATTGGTGATGCATACATGGTGGCTTCTGGTGTTCCAAATCGAAATGGGAACCGGCATGCAGCGGAGATATCCAACATGGCTCTGGACATCCTTCATGCCATCGGCACGTTCCGTATGAAGCATATGCCCGATGTCAAGGTCAAGATCCGTATCGGACTGCACTCAGGTACCTCCAAGACCATGTCCGACCACATGCCCCGTCACTTCACATGATGAATTAGTTTGTGTCCATGTTCTCACACATGAGCAACTCGAGCTAGGTAGAACTGATTATTTCATTTTTTTCGTACTGACAGTACTCGGTGACCTTGAGAAACAGAGATCTATGTGAAAAATGTCTCATCATTCAGTCATAGGGTTTTTGGTATGGTACGGTATGGTTCAGTCATAGGGTTTTTGGTATGGTATGGTTTTTGGTATGGTACGGTATGGTTCAGTCATAGGGTTTTTGGTATGGTACGGTATGGTGTTGGACCCCAGCCTGTTTCTGCCCACCTGAAGAAGGCTGTGTTAGAAGTTTGTGTTAAATTGTTTATTTTAGAGCAAACAACGGTGTGCATACTATTTTTACAGCCTGTTAACCCAAGTCTGGACAAAATCCTAAACAAAGTCCAAAAGTGGCTTAGAGGCAGTGTTGGGAGGGTTACTTTCAAAACGTATTCCGTTACAGAATACAGAATACATGCCCAAAAATGTAATCTGTAACGTATTCCGTTACGTTACTCAATCTGAGTAACGTATTCTGAATACTTAGATTACTTCCGCATTGAATTGGATTTTATAAGTGTAGGAATGCGGCCATCAAATCCTGCTTAGGCCTACTAAACAGGCCTATTCTGGTGTGTTCTTCTGTTCCAAATGGCTGAAGTGTTAGGCCCACATAGGAGAATGTAAAGTCAACTAAGCTACCTGATACAACTTTAAAATAGCAAGGTGACCACTAAAACTACTGTACAGCAGGCGACTAGGCTAATTAAAACAAACTAAATAAATAGGCTACTTTAAGGGCGTAGCCAGAAAATATATTAGTGCCTGTGAGATTTTTCGGTGGCATCAACCCAGTACAAGTGAGGGGCGCATATGACAGGTGGAACGCAAATGACCTGTAAATGTAAACACTATCTAGGCTACTGTATATCAGTGCTCTCAAAATGAACGTGATTGCGTAATGACAATCAAAAACCGCACGTTAAAATATGCTAGCCTACTCGCAAGAATAATTCTTCAGAGGCTCCACCATATAATTCATTTTAAAACGTAGGCTAGATCTAATTAGAAAAAAAAATAATCCATAAAGCTATTTTAAGTTAGAATAAAAAACTTAGAATGCAGTGCCTATTTTAGAGATTGGTTTAATTGTAGGCCTAGGTCTAAATCAACACGTGAACTATAGGCTCTGTTTATTGATTAGCAAACTGTGTAACCGATTGGCCGAAGTAGCCTGAGCTATTAATACTTGGGAAAATATCCTTTGAACAGACATCAGGAACCGCGATCAGTGAGGAACAGGAGTTACCTCCACTTACTTTACTCCTAATTTGCTGTGCAAACAGTCATTTCAGGGTCTCCGATGACGCGTCCATAATGCGCGCTGGCTGCGTTTTGAGGCTAGTGCAAGACGGCGGGGCTTGGATTTAAACATGGAAATCATAGATTGCTTTTAGGAGCTTCTGAGTTGCCTTTATTTATTTAGAGAGTGAATAAACTTATGAAACAGAGAAGTATCGTCATGTAATCCATTGGTTTCAACAATGTAACTGTATTCTAAATACCAACTATTTAACTTGTAACTGTATCGGAATACAGTTACTCATAATTTGTATTCTGAATACGTAACGCCGGTACATGTATTCCGTTACTCCCCAACACTGCTTAGAGGTACCACACAAAGTCCAAATAATTGACCAGCATCCCTTCATTGGGGGAACATAGGCCTACCACTTCCTTAAGGCACAATGGAGTGTGAAAAATGAGGTGCATGCAGCACTGTTATTCGGTATCTGTTGAAAACTTCTTAGGTTAAGGTGAAAAATAAGTGAAATAAAGGCTTAGATCTAGATAAACCTAAGCAAGCGTTTTCCCTCTTTTTCAGGGCCTGTGGTAGCAGGTGTGGTGGGATTGACGATGCCACGCTACTGTCTCTTTGGAGACACAGTGAACACCGCCTCCCGAATGGAGTCCACTGGACTGCGTGAGTGTCTACACCACCTGCAGCAGTGCATTTCCTCAGTCTTCTCTTAAACAAGTAGTGTGTGTGTGCGTGTGTGTGTGTGTACAGTATGTGTGTATGTAATGAGTGGTGTGTTTGTGTTTTTATAGCCTATAGGATCCATGTGAATCAGAGCATAGTGGATATTTTAACAACCTTGAAGCTCGGCTATAAGATTGTTGTCAGAGGGAGTACAGAACTAAAGGTATGTATGCACAAAACACACATACACAGACACACACACACACACACACACACACTTGAGTATATCACATTGTATCATGTGTCATATGGTTATGCTTGCACAATATCTCTCTCTCTCTCTCTCGCTCTCTCTCTGTCTGTCTTTTTCTCTCTCACACACGCACACACACACACTCACACTTACACTTACACTTAAATGAGTAAACTAAAATGTAAACACGGAAGTGTATTGATGTGTCACTCTAGGGGAAGGGTCATGAGAGCACCTACTGGCTGGTTGGGAGAGAGGGCTACACCAAAGAACTACCTGTACCACCAGACCTCACTGGAGGGTATGGCACACTGAAAGTGTTTGTGTGAATGGAAAATAGAGATTTGATGTGATGTCAGATGATATTCTTTATCTCTGCTTTGTTTCTCGTGAGCAGAAACCTGCACTACACTTTAGGCCAACACCCACTGGCGAAGACATTTGCATCTATGCATTTGACGCTAAAGAATAGAAACGACAGACAGACGCGACAGACACTGCCAATGGGCTTTGCTCCGTTAAATGTAATCGAGTTCTAATAATAATAACTAGAAAAGCATTTCCTGAAGGAAATACAGTGCATGAAAATGCAAAAATATGATGTAAAATATCATACAGAGTAAAAACAAACTATATTGGTTGCTAGGTAGATGTTTAATATAGTTGGAATGACTGAACAGTTAAATAGGTGGATAGTTTAAATGGTTAAATTATTTAGGTAGATAGTTGACGATAACTGACAGTTGGAATGGCTCTAATGTTTGCTAGCAGTTATGTTAACTATGTTAACAAAGATAATAATGTTAACCAAGTTACTTAACTTAGTTAATTTAGCTAATGTTTTCTAGCAGTTTTTAAAAAAAAGGTAATAATGCTAATGCTGTTAACTATGTTAACAATGCTAACTATGTGACTTAGCTAACTTAGCTAATAATTTATAGCAGTTATGATAAAATATTAAGAATGCTAACATGCTAACCATGTGACTTAGCTAACTTAGCTAATGTTTTCTAATAGTTTTGTCAAAAATGATAACTATGCTAACTAGCATGTTAACAATGTTAACATGCTAACTATGCTAACCATGTTACTTAGCTAACTTAGCTAATCATTTTTAGTAGATTTGCTAAAAATGCTAACAATGCTAACAATGTTAAAAATGTTAACTATGCTAACCATGCTAACTAGCTACAGTGGGTAGGAGTCATAGTTGATGACAAGTAACAGTTACAATGGCTGAACAGTTAAAAAGTTCAGTAGTTTAAAGTGTTAAATTGTTTAACAGTGAAATATTGTAGTGAGGACTTTTATTTTGAAACAGTTTTTGGGAGAGGAAGCAGTTGAACAGGATGTGTAGTCTTAATAGAGCCAGTTTGTATGCTTAAAGCCTGAGACTGGCAGTTGATCCAGGTGGCCTGACCACCTGGCATAGGATTCTAATTGCTTAACGGCTGTATTGTGATGTCATCAGCCCATGTTAAGTCTATGGGGAAATTTTGAACAGTTTTTAATTCATAGTTTAAAAAGTATAAAAGTTACAAAGCTGAAAAATACATAGCACTCTTGTCCTAAGTAAGACCTACGTAACATAGTTTGAATGAAGTTTCTACGTTAAACGGTTGAAGCTGCATTAAATGCGTTAGAAGAAGAAGAAGAAGCCTAGGAAGACAGTACAGTGCATTTTCATGCACTGTAATAATAAAATGCCTTGGAAGAACAGTACAGTGCATTTTCATGCACTGTAATAAAATGCCTTGGAAGAACAGTACAGTGCATTTTCATGCACTGTAATAATAATAATAAGAAGCCTAGGAAGAACAGTACAGTGCATTTTCATGCACTGTAACTAGAAAAGCATTTCCTGAAGGAAATACAGTGGATAGATGGATAGTTTAAATGGTTAAATTATTTGCGAGGTAGATGAGGTTTAATATAGTTGGAATGACTGAATAGTTAAATAGGTGGATAGTTTAAATGGTTAAATTATTTGCTAGGTGGATGACGTTTAATATAGTCTGAATGACTGAACAGTTGAACAGGATGTGTAAGGCAATGCAACATTTATTTATATAGCACATTTCATACCAGGGCAGTTCAAAGTGCTTTACATAAAAAGAGATGCCATATATACATCGAGGTAATTTGGATAAAAATCTAAGTTATAAAAGTTAATACATATCATACCCAGAGAAATCATAAACAATTAAAATAAACATATGAAAATAGGTAAATGAAAAATGTATTATATATAAAATTATGGGAAAATAGGGGAAGGATTAGATAAAATAAAGTTAAGGGAAAGCAAGGGAGAAAAAGTAGGTCTTTAACTTGGTTTTAAAACAATCTGTTGAGGGTGCGGCCTTTATGTGTTCAGGAAGCTGGTTCCAGAGTTTGACTGCATATGAGCTAAAGGCGGCTTCACCACATTTAGTTCTAGTAGTTGGTGGAACCAGGAGTAGTCTCTGTTGCAACCTGAGTGACCTAGGGGGTGTGTAGTGGTAGAGTAAGTCTTTTAGATAAATGGGGCAGCTGCCATTCAGAGTTTTAAAAACAAGTAGCAGTGTTTTAAAAGCGATTCTGTGACTCACAGGGAGCCAGTGTAAGCGTTTGAGTAGCGCTGTGATGTGATCTGTTCTTTTGGCTCTCATCAGAATCCTTGCTGCTGCGTTCTGGATTAATTGGAGTTGTTTGATTTTTTTCTTGGGAAGGCCTTTGAAGAGACTGTTACAGTAGTCCAATCTGCTCGATATAAAGGCGTGAATAAGTTTCTCAAGATCTGTTTGGGTCATTAGGTCCCTAAGCTTGGATATGTTTTTTAAGTGGTAAAAGGCTGATTTAGTAACTGTTTTAATGTGACTGCTGAAAGAGAGGTCGCTGTCGATTTGGACGCCTAGGTTTTTTACCGTTGTTTTAACTTCAAAACCTTTGCTGTTGAGAAATGAGGAGATGTTATGCCTAGTATCTTTATTCCCAAAGGCAATCACTTCAGTTTTGTCCTTATTCAAATGGAGAAAATTCTGACACATCCAGTTGTTGAGATCACTAACGCAGCTAAGCAATGTTTTAAGCGGGCTAATGTCATTAGGTGAGAGAGCGAGATAGAGCTGGGTGTCATCTGCGTAGCTGTGGTAGGAGATCTGGTGTTTTTGTATGACCTTTCCGAGGGGGAGCATATAAAGGTTGAATAGTAGAGGGCCCAGGATGGATCCCTGGGGGACACCGCAGCACAGGGGAGTGATAGAAGAAGTCCAGTTGCCTATAGAGACAAAAAAGTTTCTGTCTTTAAGGTAGGAGCAGAGCCAGCTAAGTACAGCGCCTGAGAACCCAACCCAGTGCTCTAATCTATTTAAAAGTATGGTGTGATCTACCGTATCAAATGCAGCACTGAGGTCCAGAAGGACTAGGACTGATGCCTTGCCTACATCCAGGTTGAGGCATATATCATTTAAAACTTTAATCAATGCTGTCTCAGTGCTGTGATGAGCCCGAAAGCCTGACTGAAAACAGTCGAGACAATGATGAGATGTTAAAAAGTCATTAAGCTGGGCATAGACTATTTTCACAATTATTTTGCCAATAAAGGGCAAGTTTGAAATTGGCCTATAGTTGTTATGAGTGGAGGAGTCAAGGGTTCTCTTTTTTAATATGGGCTTTACTAGTGCAGTTTTTAGGGACTTAGGGAATACTCCAGACTGCAAGGATGAATTTATAATTGTGAGCAGATCTGATTCAAGAAAGGGGAGGACAGATTTAAAAAAGTTAGTGGGAAGGGTATCAAGACAGCAGGTGCTGGAGTTAAGTTTATTTACAGTCTTACTTAGAGTTTCTAAGTCTACTGGAAGAAATTGGGACATTGTGCTCTTAGGACCCTTCGGTGTAGGTTGTGAGTCTAGTTCGTGGGTTGTGAGTGCATAGGGTAAGATGTTAGATCTGATTTGGTCAATTTTGGCTTTAAAGAAAGAGGCAAACTCGTTACATGCATTAATCGAGAGAAAGTGAGATGGAAGTTGTGAGGGAGGAGTTGTCAGTTTCTCAACTGTAGAGAATAGTACCCGGGAATTGCTGATATTTTTACTGATGATGTTGGAAAAAAAGGATTGTCTTGACTTGCGGATCTCACTATTGTATGCAAAGAGTTTTTCTTTATAGTTAGTGTAGTCAGATAGATGTTTGTGTTTACGCCATTTTCTCTCCTTCTTTCTACAGTCCTGTTTAAGGACTTTAACAGAGGGGTTGAGTAGCCAGGGAGACCTGCTTTTGTTGGTGGGCACCTTAGTCTTTAGGGGAGCAATGTCGTCAATAATACAAGCCACTTTAGCATTGAAATGGTCAAGTAGATCATCTGCAGTACAGGATGACTGTTTGGTGATGGGTGGGAGTAGTGCAGGGGAAGATATGAGAGCCTGCTCAAATTGGGTGATGGTACTGGCGTTAATCATGCGCCTCTTGGTCACCATGCGCCCATTTTGAATTGGTAGAGGGCTAGAAACAGAAAAGAATACACAGAAATGATCAGAAATAGCCAGATCTTGAACACTTGTTGAAACAGTGAGACCTTTTGTAATTACTAGGTCAAGAGTATGGCCATGGGTATGTGTCGGCTGTGTGACATGCTGGGTTAGAGCAAAGGTGTCAAGTAAAGTAATAAAGTCTTTGGTTTAATTGTTGCTCAGAACGTCAAAGTGGAGATTAAAGTCACCAGTTACGATGAGACAATCATATTCAGTGCAGATGACTGATAGGAGATCACTGAGTTCATCCAAGAAGATGCGGACTGACTGCTTGGGCGGTCTATAAATAGTCAGTAGTAGGATGTGAGGAGGGCCCTTGATGACGGTACCAAGATGTTCAAAAGAGGAGAATCCATTAATGGAGGATTGTTTACATTCAAAGGTGGATCTAAAAAGTGTGTAGTCTTAAGAGAATGAGACTGTATGCTTAAAGCCTGATAAACTGACAGTTGATGCAGGTGGCCTGGCCACCTGGCACAAGATTCTAATTGCTGTGATGTCATAAAGGCCAATGTTAAGTCTATGGGAAAATAGAGTACCGAAGCCATGACGCAGAGTTGTCAAGGCAGCGATTTCACTGGATCTAAACAAATCAATCTACCATTAGAAATCACCATAGCGGTGGCTTTCTTACTATATTTCAATCATTTTACAACGTTTCTAAGACATTAGTATATATTTTTTACACTGTAGGAATCACATATTACAACATATATTCATACCAACACAATCACATTCGTGACTACAGAGTTTTATTTTAGAATGGGTTTCCTCCGTAAAAGAGACCTGCATGTAACTTCACAGCATGCGGTTAAAATCCTTAAATTCACGGACGTGTTTTGGCTATATTTTTTTGGCAAAAAACGTCACTCTTAACAGCCGCCAGTCTTTGAGAAGACATGAAATATCCACTGGAATTTTGTTTCTTACTATTACACCTGCCAGGGAATCCGTGCTATGTGGCTAAGCTGCTGCCTAGCAGGTAAAGCACGTTTAAATGGCTATAGCCTACATTTAAAACAATTTATTAGCTAGAAATTATGCCACATGTCTACATTCAATGCTATTTAAGCCACTTCGAAAGTTTGTTTAGATCCAGTGATTCTGCCGTCATGGAAACGCTACGTCACACTTCGGGACTCTATTGTAATAGTTTTTAATTAATAGTTTAATCAATCAATCGGTTTAACTGGCTTTTTGATGGGGCCTAGTTGAGCAGCTGGAAGTTGATACAGGTGCAAATCAAGTTAATTAGCCCATTGTGATGTCATCAGCCTAATGTTAAGTCTATGGGGAAATTTTGAGTAGTTTTTAATAAATAGTTTAAAAAGTATAAAAATTACAAAGATGAAAAATACAAAGCCCAGATGTCATAAGTAAGACCTACGTAACATAGTTTGAATGAAGTTTCTACGTTAAACGGTTGAAGCTGCATTAACTGCGTTAGAAGAAGAAGAAGAAGAAGAAGAAGAAGAAGAAGCCTAACAGTACAGTGCATTTTCATGCACTGTAATAAAAAGAAGCCTAGGAAGAACAGTACAGTGCATTTTCATGCACTGTAATAAGAATAAATCGGATAACAGTAGAGTGCATTTTCATGCACTCTAATAAGAATAAATCGGATAACAGTAGAGTGCATTTTCATGCACTCTAAAAAGCCTTGGAATAACAGTACAGTGCATTTTCATGCACTGTAATAATAAATATAGCCGCAAGCAGCAATGTGGGCGCCTAGCAGTACACTAGCAGGCATGGCGTTGCCATGGCATGAGCAAGCACTTTGATGGCAATTGGATAAAGAATGGCTGAAATATAAGCTCGTTTACTTTATTACAGCGCCCCTAGTGGCCAAAGTACAGCAATTTCCGTGCATGTTCTCACAATCAAGTACTGAGTCCCTGTACCAGTAGTTTGGCTTTAGTACATCAAAGCATTGCTGAGATACAAGCTCACCTCCTGTATGGCAGCGCCCCCTAAAGAGGCCAAATGGTGCCAATTTCCTAGTGCGTCATTACAACCAGGTACCCTGTACCAAATTTGGACTTTGAAACGACAATTCCGACTGCTAGGTCCCAAATTGAAACAAGCGATAGGCTATTGTTCCCGAATTTAACAAGGTTTCAGAAGATATGCCACACAGCTAGACAACAAGTGGCAGACAGAGCGACGTCACTTATGCTACCAAAGACAGTTTCTGAGTCACATCGTTGCAAATGTCAAACGATATTGCATCATTCCACAAAATGGCTTGTCTTTATTATCAGGAAGTTATTTAATACGCTTAACTATAACCTTAACTCAAAACAGTTGTTAGGCTTATGTCATTCTGATCTGAAGAAATGTCACATGCAGCCATGCCTAAATTCTGCTTACTAGGCCTACACATATAGGCTACTATATTATAATATTCAGTATTCATTATTGAATGCTTAGCTGGAATGATGTTTTCCCCTATCATCCTATTGTTAAAGCAGGCATACCTGCGGTTTGAACGGGCACTGCACTAGTTGTATAAACTTGCGACGTGTGCCGCATACAGAGTTGCTGGCAAAAACTTTGGCATCAGCAAAACAACTGTGCACCGATGTGTGTATTCAGTTTGTTTTATTCTATAGGAACAAGCAAGAGAGCACATCAAGTTGCCTAATGTTGGGGCAGAGCAAGAGATTGCTGAGATTCTCTGAAGGTTACGTCATGCGATGCGAATAAACTGTTTCCATCAACTTTATTTGCATTATATCTTATGCGCTTCGAGAGTTAATCCACCCCCCCTCTAGGTAGAATCAAATATAGATGCGCATTCTCATTTTTGATGTGCATTTCAAGTGTTTCCAACTGGGATTTCTTATTTGAATAGATAAAATGCGCATTATGAAGTTGGATGGAAACACGCTAACAGAAAGAGTTGGCCTAGTTGAGCAGAAAGCAGTTGATACAGGTGCAATCAGTTTAATTGGCTCTGTGAGGGGGCCTAGTTGAGCAACTGGCAGTTGATACAGTGATGCTGAGCCTTTTTTTTAGTTTGGCAGCAATACGCTTCCGTACTACTTAAAGTAGTAAACTAAGATGATACATTTGAGCATGTTTGTAATTAAGCTTGTTTTTAGGCTTGGCTGTGTATGTATGTGTATTAAGTGCACTGTATTGGTCTGTAGTTTGTGGCTGTCAGCTAACTCCTCCTCTCTCTCAGGGCGAGTAATCATGGCATCAGCCTGGAGGATCTCCCTCCCGACCGCAGACAGAAGTTCCTTGACAGACAGAATCAGAATAAGAAGAAATGAAAAGGAAAGGTGCAGCCCTCCTCTCTGTCCACCCCCCTATCTTATGACCTTTTATTTGTTTCTCTCTACTGTCATCCTTTAATGCTTTACTTTTCTCCACTTTTTATATTTCATTAATTGTTTTTTCTGTTATTCACTTTCACAAACCATTTGAAACATTCCTCATCATCGACCTGACAAGAAAAATAATGCAGCCTGCAACTCAACTGTTCCTCAATCCTAATCCTAATGTAGACAGGCTGATGTAAACATACAAAATGCAATGATGAGGAATAAACGTAGACTTGAAGCTCCAGTAAAGTATAGGTAGCCTAGCCTAGGTGGGAGGGGCAGCCTATCAGTCAAGGAGGCTCCGCTCCGCCCATAAGTCTGATTAATGGACAAACTGCAGAGTGACATCAGTGCAGGAGGGTCACCTAGACAGGGGGAGAGAGAAAAAACAAAGTGGAGAAAGAGGTTTTAACACTAGAACAATTTGCCTTACTGTGAGGCTCAAATTTTATTTCATTGACATGGTATAAACTTTAGTTCGCAGCTGATAAAGAGAGGAGAGAATAAAGGACTGGCTTGTGTAAACAGAGAAAGGGATCTTTCTGTTATTTAATTTCACAAACCATTTCCCATTATTCCTCATCATCAAACTGACAAGAATGAAAAAAAAAATGAAAAAATTGCAGCTTGCAACACAGTTATCCTAATGCAGACAGGCTGATGTAAGGTCAGTGGATCTTCTGGCCAATCGATTTCCGTTTCGGAAATGAAAATTAACAAAACAAAAAACGAAGGATTATTTGATTTCCGTCTTAAAATACAAAATCGAAAAACGAGAATCAAGTCGTTTTCCGTTTTCCTAATCGGTTTCAAAACATCAAAATACAAATACCGAAATTAGTCTTAAATTTCGACGATCATTATTCAATGAAGCCTATTCTTAGGCTAATCTGAGGAGGCCCTAGAAGCTCGCATCATCATAGGTTGGATATTTCCTAATTTTTCTACTGGCATCAACTTTAGCAGAGGTGCCAATAATTCTGAGGTACTGTATGTTGGACCAACCTAATAAATACATCAAAGTAAAATGAGTGATTGCATACAGTAGGTAGGCCTATTGTAGGCTACGTGACCGCAGTAGGCCTGGCATCCCCTAGGCCAGCGGTTCCCAAACTTTTTTCCCCGCGGACCATCTTCTACATCCTGACTCGGCTCGCGTACCCCCACCATCCAACACATGAAAAAGTAACTCATTCTATTCGTCGTTGTTTAATTAGCCGCCCTACATGATAACATAATCAAAATGTGCAACTGGTCTATGAGCTCTCACGTTACAAAAAACAGTGGAGAACCACATTAGAATGGTTAGGTAGCATCTCACTGCAATGTTAATTTTCTCGCGAACCATTTATCACAGCAACTTGGCGCTAATATCATTGGAAAGCTTAGATTCCGCACGTTCACCTGATGTGTGATATCATATGTATAGGTTTAGTTTAGTTGAACCTCATCTGCCAGGTATTTGACCTACCAGGTTGACACTTCAGCGTGAAAAATACTCAATAATACTCAAAGCATACCTGAAGCCGGGGAAATGCGGGGGGAATGCGCCTGGGACGGCTTCTGAAGTAGCATCGCAAATGAGAGAAAATTTTGAAAATGACACAGACAGGGGGTGCTCTTGAACCCTCTCACCGTCTCTGAAAGCATAACCGTGGCTCAACAGGTAGATCTATAGATAGGCTAAACTCATTTTTCAGGCATCTGACCGACCGGGTTGACACTTCAGCGTGAGAAATCGGGGGTGTGGCGTGTGAGTGTGTGAAACTAATCAAATGCGTGTGTCTCACGGCCAATGCGTGAGAGTTGGCACCTATGGACTTTCCAAGGCCGCCATCTAACAGGTAGCCTATTTTTACCAAGTTAGCCTAAGACTATGATGCGAGCTTCTGGGTAGCCTACTCAGATTAGCCTAAGACTAGGCTTCATTGAATAATGACGGTCGAAATTTAAGACTAATTTCGGTATTTGTATTTTGATGTTTTGAAACCGATTAGGAAAACGGAAAACGACTTGATTTTCGTTTTTCGATTTTGTGTTTTAAAACGGAAATCAAATAATCCTTCGTTTTTTGTTTTGTAATTTTCATTTTCGAAACGGAAATCGATTGGCCAGAAGATCCACACCATGTAACCACACAAAATGTAAGGGCTAAATGTAGACTTGAAGCACAGTTACAGTAAATTATAGGCACATATATGGATGTTAAGTAATTGTTTCTTGTGGTCTGTGTGTTTGTGTACAGATTCCTCTGCATCAACTGCCCATCTCAGGAAAGGGGGGAAGTTGGAGAAGAGAGGAATGGAAAGGTTTTTTTAAACTACTGTATCTCATGTGTGAAGCACCGTGCCCTCCACAACAAATCCAACCATATCACAAAATTCACTTTCATTTGTCTTTCATAAACAAACACACACACATATTGTATACTCCATTGTCTCTGTTGTTCTGATGAACTGAACCTAGTCCCACACGCACACAATTACAAAAACAAAATCACTGCTGCAGCTATAGACCCAGTGATCTTATCTATGTGTGTGTGATACATGCGTGTGTATGTATACATGAGTAAATGTACATGTGTAAGTGAAAGAACAAAAGGTCTGCCATGTTTCCTACTTTCTGCCAATCTCAGGATGCCACTTAGTTGTGCCCCACTCAGGTGTCAATGGGAACAGGTGACATGCATTCTGGAAAATGTAGTTGTCTTTGGTTATAATAATGCATGCATGTGTGCACTCTCTTTACAAAATGTATATATACTTATATTGAAATGAATATTTATCATATTATAATTATGTAATTTAAGCTTGAAATTATCCATTTTGTTGTGATTCAAATTATATATGATTCACATACTTCATATATGTGAATAACAGATATCAATTTTGCTACTACTATGTTTCCTCATCTTGAGAAATGTAATTATGATGCTCTGTTCTTATAAGTTGTTAGATTCACAGATGTACGTACGCACACGCATATGATCATTTTGCAGACCAGAGAGATTCAGTCTTAGTTTTTCAAGGTAGTCTTATGACCAGCTGAGCTGTTATGTTCTATGCTCTGCAGGTGTGAATAGGTGTGTCAGGGGTTTTCTGTTTATATGTGGAAATAAAGGTTGGTAGACTTCCAGGTGGATTTTCCAAGTATTACTCATTCAAGACACACACATACACACACACACACACAACATCTCACAGGTAACTCCTTACTAGCAGTTTAGTGTTACCCTGGAAATTATGTAATTTAGGGCAGAACAAATCCTGGAAATTAAAAAGCGTTGGCTTTTTTTTGCGGAGTATTGTTTGTAGATTGTTGAGAACATAATTGAATGCATTTTAAGATGAGTCTGAATCACAACAAAATTTGGAAAACTTGAAAGGGTTTGAAATTGTTTACCCAATGTAACATATGTGACCCTGAGCTGCTAAAACACTCACTCTGACTAAGCCCACTGATTTAGCAGAAAATCTGTGAGAAGGCTGTGCTCATTTTCAATAAAAACAACAAACTGCAAAAAACTCATATTTATTAATCATAATATTTACAATTTAATTTTGAATCGAAGTACAAAAACATCATAATATATGACCATACTATATCATTGATTACATACTGCATTGAGTTCATACATAGTATGTCACTCATCAAAATTAACTTCAAGGAAGTTTACTCTTTTTTTAGTAAAATAAGCTTAAATAAATAGGTCGAAACACTGTTTAATTGGAGGTATTTACAGGCCACTGGTGTTCCTGTAGTAAATGCTGCAAGACAGGTGGGAGGGGCAGCCTATCAGTCAAGGAGGCTCTGCTCCGCCCTAAAGTCTGATTAATGGACAAACTGCAGAGTGACATCAGTGCAGGAGGGTCACCTAGGCAGGAGGGAGAGAGAAAACAAAGTAGAGAAAGAGGTTAACATGGACAATTTGCCTTACTGTGAGGCTCAAATTTGATTTCATTGACATAATAGACACACAGCTGATGAAGAGAGGAGATAATAAAGGACTGAATTGTGTAAACAGAGAAAGGGATGACAATGAGGACTTTGAAAGGCTTTCAAGCAACTGCAACTGATCAGAAAATAATGAAAGACTAGTCTAAGGGGACCTGACTTTACTCTACATAACTTTGATATTGTTGACTAAAAGTATGTTGAAAATGACAGATGGGATGACTACACCTTATGACCTTCCTGAACTGTCTTGGAGCCCCTTCAGGGGCTGGTTTAACATTTCAAATGCTATTAAAACAGTTGGTCCCTCCTACATTTCACAAATTATAAGAGATGATGTCTAGACTTACGAGATATGCCGCCAAGGTAGCGCAGCTGTATACTGGCTCCACCCCAAACACAGCTGACAGCCAGGAAAAGCTCCTCCCCTTTGGGTAGATCAGTAAAGGCCACACCTAGATAACAGCCCTCCACCACGTATCCCAGAGTTCCTGTGTCTGCATCCACTGCCACCACTACACAAGCTGGAATGTCCATTGGATGCTCCGCCCCAGCAGGATACCTGCCTGCCTCCTTGCCTTTATGCCACCGCTGATTGGATGAGAGCTCCCACCCCCAGGACATGGAGTCTCCGCCCACTAGTGCAGTGTAACCAGAAACCTGTCGAGGACTCTTCCTGGTGGAAACCCCAATGAGGGCGTGGCTTCCTCTTTGGTCTGCCTCCCAGGTCACCTCCCACAGGTGAAGCCCCTCCTTGATCCCACCACTGGACCGGATGGCGTCACTGCTCTGCTCCACAGGCTGCCGCCACACACACGCTCCACCATCGCGCACGTGCAGGTGTGGGGATGTCTCAGACACACTCCAGAATGAGCATGGGTTGCCAGGAGCAATGGGTGGCGAGTGGAGGAGTGTGGAGAGGCGTAGGGATGGAGTGATGGAGAGATTCATTAGAGAGGAGGGAGCGGGCCGGCTATTCCTGGAGGTGCTGCTATCACACAGCTGGCGGCACAGAGAGAGACCCATCCACACACAGGCAGATAACAGAATGGAGTCTGGGTGATGTGAAATTCTCTCCGACTCTTCTTGATCCTGGGGAAAATTAAAGTAAGCCAATGAGAACCATGAGCCTCAAAAGAATTCACACATAATTGTGTTTGATGCTTTTTAAAACCTTTCGCTACAAAGAACATCATGTGCTCAGGATAAGATCACACGTTTGTTTGTTTTTCCTGTTGGGACATGTTTTTCCATCTATTTCATTCAGTCTTTCAGACATTGCAAAATTTCAAATCACTCTCCCCATCTTCTTACACTGCAGCTATCTTTAAGAGCCTTTGTGTCTGTCTGTCTCCATTTAAGAACATATAAGACCATTTTTGACAGTGCATTCACTCTCCTCCCCAATAGGCGTACCACTTCCATTTCCTGGAAATACATGTCACTAAAATTGTTTAAACCATGGTCATCTCTAAGCTGGACTATTGTAATTCACTATTAGCTGGCTTACCCGCTTGTGTAATAAGATCATTACAGCTGATTCAGAATGCTGGAGCACACCTGGTCTTCAATCGGCCAAAGAGGACACATGTAACTCCTCTCCTAGTTACTCTCCATTGGCTCCCTGTAGTAGCCAGAATTAAATTTAAATCTCTCACTTTGGCCTATAGGACACTGACTGGATCTGCTCCTAGTTATTTTAATTCAATAATCAAGGCATACATCCCCAACCACCCACTGCGGTCTTCTGATGAGCGTCTGTTATGTCGACCAGTCATAAACATTAGGTCTAATTCAAGACTCTTTTCCTCAGTGGTTCCATGTTGGTGGAATGAGTTGCCCAGTGCTCTCCGTTCCTGTGGTAGTTTTGGGTCGTTTAAGAGGGGTCTAAAGACATTCCTGTTCAACATGCACTTAGTTCTTTAAGCGCTTCTTATGCGTTATGGTTTGTATAATATTGTTTTATTGCATTAGGCTGTTGATTAATTTGACATTATTGTTTATTATTGCTATTCTCCTTAATATAGTCTTACCATGTCATTGTTTTTTATATTATTGATTGAATGGACATTATTGTTTATTA
The DNA here is from genome assembly GCF_046254945.1 of Alosa pseudoharengus. Lineage (NCBI taxonomy): Eukaryota > Metazoa > Chordata > Actinopteri > Clupeiformes > Clupeidae > Alosa > Alosa pseudoharengus. Next base: position 38,555,613 of record NW_027468640.1, read on the forward strand.
TTGCTTTTTCCCTCATTTTCATTGCTTATTGTATTCGGCTATTGATTTAATTGACATTGTTGTTTATTATTGCTATTCTCCTTATTATAGTTTGACCAACATTCTAATCTGTTCCCTGTTATATTTTAAATATTATGTTGTTTTTGTATTGGTAGCCTATGTCGCTTTGGACAAAGGCGTCTGCAAAATCCCATAACCATAACCATAAATGAACCTAACGGGACATTTTGTAAAAAGTAGAATTACCTCTTACCTCACGGAGCATGTGTGATGCAAGTTGTAGAATGACTAAATGACCCGTGTTAAATGTTTTTATATGCATGCACTATCTGTGCTTACTTGCGTCGTAGGCTTTGCCTTATCTCCTGTTCGAGACTCCGGAGGGTCCAGGCGCGCTGTCTGGCGACCTCAAAGGCGGGAACGGGACACTCCATCACAGCGTGGCGTCAGATTAGGCCTCCGTGCCAAGGGCGCGGGAAACGGTGACGCCAAGTTCGGGCGAGTCATTCTGCTTAATGTCTTTGTGTGGTCAGACTGGGAGGAATTTTGAAAAATCTATTACAAGGTCAACGTTTATTATAGGGATAACCTACAGTGTTGATATCGAGGCTGTTTTTAAGGAAATCTACATTTTTCTTATATCAATGAGACGTTTGTAAAGGGTATAATATCCTAACTTTAGGATTCAATAATATTGAGTATTATATTATGTTAATAAAAGTACAGTAGCCTAAGCAGAATTTAAGTATGGCTGCATTTGACACTTTTACATATTAAAATGGCATAGTCCTAACAGTAGGCCTACCAGCTGTTTTGAGTTAGGCTATGTTTAGCCTAATTGAATAACTTGATGATGGAGAAGATATTCTCAGACCTGCCATCCTTGAAGATTTTTTTTGAGTACTACCTCAAACCAGGGGAAAAACATTGCTCACGTTGGCCTTCATGTATGCAGCCAAAAACAGACCAAACGACATAGTGGGCTAAATGTTGACAATCTGTTTTAAAGCCTAATCTTTATCTATAAAAATCACTGGTGTTGATAGAAATAGGGCTGTGGTCTAATATTACTTCCTTTAATTCATTATTATTTGACATTTCTTTTGTGAAGAAATACATATAGCTTATCCGTCACGTTATGTTGGTATGGCAAGCCGTTTAGGACATAACGTTTGTCAAAATAACGCATCCACATGTAGATTTTTTTACTTCTTCAGGAGTAAAAAATAGATGTCTGAGCGTCAGACGTCATATTTTTACGTGTGCCACGCAGACGATTTTCGGTTTTGGTATGAGATTTATATATAATAATAATAATAATAATAATAATAATAATAAGCTTTATTTGTATAGCACCTTTCATACACAGAATGCAGCTCAAAGTGCTTTACATTTGAAGCATGTAACAAAATAATAGTCAGTCAGTCATTATCAATCACATTTCTTCATTGCTGGGGCCGTTTATGATCGATCCACTCAGCAACATATCAAAAATATAGAAAATGACATGTCATAAGACTGGCAGCCTTAACCCTCTTACCCCCCACAAGCACGCCATATGGCAACTGTGGCAAGGAAAAACTCCCATATTCCAGGAAGAAACCTTGAGCAGAACCTGACTTAATAGGGGGAGCCCATCTGCTTCTGGCTGGCTGCGCCCTCCAATAGCGGCAGATGTAGAATAATCTGAAAAAGTAGTCTACAGGATAAGACGAGTTAACTAAAAGCTTTCCTGTACAGGTATGTTTTCAGATCTTTTTTAAAAATATTTACTGAACTCGCCTGCTTGATGTACAGAGGCAGGGTGTTCCATAGTTTGGGGGCATAATGGATAAAAGCAGCTTCTCCACTTTGTTTGTGGAGCACTTTGGGTACGATTAAAAGATTAGAATTGGATGATCTAAGTTTCCTTTGTGGTTGATAAGATATTAAAAGCTCAGAGATATATGAAGGTGCTGTGCCATTCAGAGCTTTGTAAGTAATTAACATAACCTTAAAATCAATTCTATAGGAAATAGGGAGCCAGTGCAGTTCAGCCAACACAGGGGTGATGTGTTCTCTCTTCTTAGTCTTAGTTAAAAGTCTAGCCGCAGAGTTCTGTATGAGTGCCAATTTCTTTAGATGTTTTTTGGGAAGACCAGTGAAAAGTGCATTGCAGTAGTCTAACCTGCTAGTGATAAAGGCGTGAATTAGTTTTTCTGCATCTTGTTGAGTTAAAAAGGGCCGCACTTTGGCAATGTTTTTCAAGTGGAAATAGGCTGTTTGAGTAACTTTACTGATATGGGGCTTAAAACTTAACTCTGCATCTAAGATGACACCGAGGCTTGTTACTTTTGGTTTGACCTGGTGTGCCAAGTTCCCCAGATTACTAAGAACAATATCTCGCTTTAGTTTTGGTCCCACCAAAAGTACCTCTGTTTTGTCATCATTTAGTTTCAGAAAATTTTTGCTCATCCACTGATTAATGGAGGTTAGGCATGCAGTGAGGGAGCAAAGGCCATCTGGGTTAGTTGGCTCCACAGAAATATACAATTGGGTATCATCTGCGTAGCTATGGAAGTTTACATTATGCTGACTTATGACATTTCCCAATGGAAGCATATATAGGGAAAATAGCAGGGGACCAAGGCAGCTCCCCTGGGCCACACCAAAAGGCAAGTCATGTTTTTCAGATACATGATCTCCTAGACTGATATAAAAATCTCTGCCAGTAATGTAGGTTTGAAACCAGTTTAGAGCATTATCAGAGAGACCCACCCACTTCGCAAGGCGGTGAATTAGGATGCTATGATCAATGGTGTCAAATGCCGCACTCAAATCCAGAAGAATAAGGATTGAGACTTTGTTTGAGTCAGTAGCCAGTCTGAGATCATTGACTATTTTTACTAGAGCCGTTTCTGTGCTGTGATTTGATCTAAAACCTGATTGGAATTTTTCAAGGATACTGTTTTCGTTGAGGAAGGTATTTAACTGATTACAAACAACTTTTTCAAGTACTTTGCTCAGGAACGGTAGATTTGATATAGGCCTGTAGTTGCTCAGATTGGTATGGTCGAGATTTGACTTTTTAAGTAAAGGTTTCACAACAGCGGTTTTAAAAGCAGTTGGAAATATACCTGTTTCTAATGAGGTATTTATTACCTTGAGAATAAAGGGAGCTAAGCTATCATATACTTTTTTGAGGAATCTAGTAGGGATTGGATCTAAAACACATGTTGAGGAGCCGGTTTGAGTTATAATTTTATCAAGCTCAGATTGAGTAATGTTGCTAAAGGACCTTAATTTTGGGGGGCTGTTTTTGGGTGTACTATCAAACATATTACTTGTGTTACCAATAGCCTCCCTTATAGAAATTACTTTGTTTTTGAAGAAGTCTGCAAATTCTTCGCATCTTAGAGAGGATGCCTGACTGAGTGTATCAAAAGGTGTTTGATGCAATAGCCTATCAATGGTAGAGAACAACACCCTAGAGTTTCCACTGTTTTCAGCAATTACCTTAGAGAAGTGGTTCCTTCTCTCATTCCGAATAGCTCTATTATAATTTGCTATTTTTTCTTTTAGAATGGCACGGTGAACCTGTAACTTAGTTTTTCTCCATGTTCTCTCAGCTTTTCTACATGATCTTTTTAGATCATGGATATTTTCGTTCATCCAAGGTGTCAGTTTGCTACAGGGCCTTTTTTTAGTCTTTAAGGGTGCCACTCTATCAAGCATAGCGCCTAATTCATGATTGAGAGCCTCTACCATTTGATCAATGGGATGATGTAAAATATCTAAATTTATGGAGTCTATAAGAGCTATGAACTGCTGTTCTGCTCTAATGTCCAAGAGTCGCGATTTGATTGCAATTTCGGGATGCATTTTTGGAGTATGTAGTACTATATTAAAAGATACACAATAATGATCAGACATATTTATATCATTTACTGACAAGTCTGTGACTTCTATCCCTCTAGAAATGACTAGATCGAGGGTGTTGCCAAGGTTGTGGGTGGGTCCTGTAACATGCTGCTTTAGCTCTAAACTGTCCAACACATTAAGGAACTTACTGGCTTTAGCATCAGTTGTCTTATTGACATGAATATTAAAGTCGCCATTTACAATTATCCGATCATAGCTAGTGATGATGAGCGACATAAGTTCAGAAAACTGGTCGAGAAAGCCAGCCCATAGTTTAGGAGGGCGGTATAAGGTTAATAGAAGTACAGCTGGGTCAGCCTTCAGAGTGAGGGCAATGTACTCAAAGGTAGCGAATTCACCAAAGTTGACTCTAGTGCAACTATATTTGTTTGAGAGAATGGAGGCAATTCCACCACCTCGTTTGCCTTGTCTAATTGAGTGGAAGAAATTATAATTTGGGGGACAAGTTTCAACAAGAACAGCTTCGCTGTCTGAAGTCAGCCAGGTTTCAACAAGAAACAGAAAATCCAATTGTTTTTCACTAATAAAATCATTGATTGCAAAGGTTTTGCTAGTAAGTGCACCTATATTCAGTAAACCCATGTTAGCTGAAAATGCCTCTGGCTTTTGAGGAATATGCTGAGGTATGGAAAGAATATTTGTTAGGTTTCTAGTTTTAAATTTGTCTTTTCTTTTTACTATACGTTTGGTAGAAATCAACGTTGGAATAGAACTATAAGCATAAGTCATGCTATTGCATGAAGCAGCTTGATCTATGGTAGTAGTATTGTATGTTACCCTGCAGAAAACATTCTCAGACCCATCCACATGTATAATGCCATTCGAATCAATACCTGGGGGGCGTGAATCTGTAATATTTTCTACAGAATGTCAATGCCTCAGTGTGGACGCTATTTAATTTACTTTTTGACTTTTATTATATAGTTAAATGTTGAGACTGATGGGCAAATCTAGAGGGTATTTGATGATCACTGTAAAGTTTCGTGTAGTTGAAAAAGTGTTGGAATTTCCAGCTGTTTATTGCGAGACAAGGCCTTTCCTTCATTCATTGAACGTGCGCTGTGCTCTAATGGAAACCTTATTGCATAGCGAAGTAGCCTAAATTTAGTTTTTTTTTTAATACACATTTCTTTCACACAAGTACGTAATATTTCTACAGGTACATAATTTTTTCACACATGTACAAAATATTTCTACAGGTACGAAATTTCTTTTCACATGCAGAACTCCTTTTGCACAGCTGCAAAACTTTATTACACATGTGAACATCTTTTCACAAGCTCTCAATATTAAAGACCCTATTTTGACTCTATAACAGTATGCCATCATACGATGTTGGACGCCTGGCGATGCTCTGGCCATCTACTGTGCCTCTGACACCGCTGCCTCATTTGGATGGTAACTCCACAGGTGAGCGCGAAGATTGGATATGTCGTGGATGCGTAAGTAAACTGTTTTTTTTGCTGAGTCAGCAGACAACATTCTCTTTAACGGTTACTTCACCATCTGCGGTGTACAACTCAAAGTAAAGACACCACATTTTAGATGAGTTGGGGACGTAATTGTCCGCTCAGGCTGACCGTTCTGTGCGTTATCTTCAATACTATTTTCAAAACAGGGTGGCTATTGAGGGCTCTGGCTCCAGTCATTATTGTGGCTACTGGCTATTATTGGCTTGATTTGGTCATGGGCCAACCAGGGTTTCCGTTGTCCGGTAATTACCGGACATTGGCCGGAAAAAAAATGAAATGTCCGACAAAATTAAATCTCTCCGGTCAAATTGTCCGATTGAAATTGGCTAATAATCCCGTCCCCTAGCGCAATCTGAATTTGAGAATAAGCCTTAATATGTAGGCCTAAGCCTATATTATACATCCTCTGGCTATGTTTTTAAATGAACAGGCTCTACCGTTTGAAAGTTATTAAACAACACGCATAACCTATGCTGCATTTCAAATAGGAAGCGCACGCTTAAAACGTCCATGTTAAACAACGAACAAATGAGAGGCGGTTCAAACATGGCCAGGCCCAGGCAGACTAGCCTTAAACGTTTTTTCAGAGGCCAGACACGATGGATGATGATAAATTGGTAACGTCTGAAGCCTCAGATGTCCGGTCAACTCCACCACCACCAAAAAGCAGAAGTGTCGGGCGTATCTGTCGGAATCAGTGACATTGGAAGTGGAGTTGCGGGGGGTGCGGCCACTCCAAGACACTGTCATTCTCCGTGTACATTGGACATGCAAAGTGTTCTTTACCCAAAGCATACAGTAGGTTTATGCGTTCTCTGTCTATGATCTGCAGGGTTAGGGCCTCCTCGACGAGGCGATTACTGGTCCGCGGATAATTTCTGGCACAATTAAACGACATCATTGAACTGCGGCCGAAAGAAATAGGAAACATTTCTTAATTTATTGTTATCAAATAAAGAGGCATAGCATTAGGGGGTAGTGGTGTGAGCGCTCATTCTTGTGCGCATCTGTGCAAGTTAAACAGTCACCACTGAGATAACGTGGGTAGCAGCAACAAACAACGTAGCCTTTTTAAAACAACGAACGAAGCGGACTCTTGTCCATGAAAAGATACTGGCTAGATCTTGTTAGGCATGTTTAAGTTAGGCTAATGAACATGTTGCATTATGTAATTATTTAAGCTACATAGCCTGTCTCCAGTTTTCCTCAGTTTGACTAATTAAGAAGGGATAATAGGATATTTGACCGGCATATCATCAAAATGTCCGGAAAACGAAACCTCTGCCGGTCACTTTGACCGGCACCATTTTTTTCTAGCGGAAACTCTGGGGCCAACGCTAGAATACGTTTAGAGCACCCGCTATGAGATGGCAAACAATAAAATAAAAAACAAACCAATCATAGACTGTAAAAATGCGCTACACTTGGCACTAAAAACCGAATAGTTTATTTATAGTTCGACTATGGATATTTCACGTCATGTTCGAATGCATATTTGCAGCAGGACAGCAGGCAGACCGCTCTTAGTTAGAGCCGCTGTTATCCAATGAAATTAAGTTGCGTTTCAGGGCGACTTCACTCGGACTCCATGCCCGAGCAACTGCGCTGGATCCGAACCCCAGTGTTCAAGATGGCGTTGACTATGAATTGGCCGGATTTACTAGCCTAGCCTCCACCATTCATTTGTATGGAGGGCGGGACTTAGTCACTCTCTCCAGTTATATATAATACCCCAGGGCCGTAGTCACCATAGACTTTGGGGGGGACGTTTCCCCCCCAATATTCAGATGTGACCAAAATGTCCCCCCCAATATTCGGACATACAAAAAAAAAAAAAAAACGCTATAGGCTACTACAGGAAACCAACAAGTTCCGCCATCTGAAATGCAATCAAACGTAAATAACACACAAATTAGTGACCTATTCATGGTTTCAGAGAGTACACTGTGAGTGGTTTGTCCTGGAGGTTTTGCGTTTATCGTTTGAGGCGTGCGCTATCAAAAGCTTCCTGCACCCTACTGCGGTGTAGGCTGTCAACTAGGGCTGAACGATTTATTGCATTTGCGATAATATCGCGATATGATGAAACACGATTTTCAAACCGCAAAGGCTGCGATTTGTAATATGTGACGTCACCAAAACGCATTTATACTTGCGCTTGCCGACGCGCCACCGACTCTTCTCACCGACCACTGAAGAAGCAAAAAACGTAAACAAGAGGACCAGCTAACAGTGTCAAGAAAGGTCTGACCAGTAGAGTTACTTTGGTTAAAAATAAACCTCTTCATTACCTTTTGCTCGAACCTACCATGTCCCTGGTTCTAGTTCATAATTCCCCTGTGCTGCTACTCTGGCTGGTAACTTCGTTCACTTGTCCAGCTGACGATTAAAACTCCACGACTGTTTAGGCTGCACAGCAGCCATTCACCTGTGCACTGTGGACTTTGTTTACTGGAGTACAGTGACAGTGGGGGCATTTGCGATATCCAAGGGGGTTGGCGGCACAAACATTTCATCTCACAGGTAAATGAATTGATGCATAATGTTATCCCAGCTGTTCTAACATTAGCTTACCAGCTAAGGCTCTAGGCTACATACATGCTGCTAACTGCTGATAACTTTGCCTGTTTAAAGAGTTTTGTCTCCGCGATTGGCTTTATTGTGATATGAACAAACTAGTTAATTTGCATGCATGCGTATTGCGCTGCAGTCTTGATGCTAACCTTTAGTTAAAGGAATTATCCGGAGTAAAATGCACTTTAGATCGATTTCCGGATGATTGGGGGTACATACGTTGAGTTGACATCAAAATTATGTCATTCGGATGTGTTTTGAGAAAGTTCGATTGTACCGTTTTCAGTCACAACTCGTAGCCTGGAAGTGAGCGGGGCATTTCAATTGCGCCGCTACAAAACGCTATTTCTATACCTCTTCTACAGTTCACTTACGTGGTAGTGAGTAGAGGGTCCCTAAAGCCAAACCGAAGTATCCCGAGGTCTTTATGTGGTCGAATAGAGAGTCCAGAATGAATTTCATCAAGCCAGTACCTTTCCGGGAATGTTGCCATCTTTGCCGCCACCTTGAGGGGAAAGTCCGTAGGAGTCCCAGCAAACACATAACCTTTAGGAAAATATTTGGAACCTTTAAAGAACCTTTAGGGAACGTTCCCTAAAGGTTCTTTAAAAGTTCACAATATTTACCTTTAGGAAACGTTACCTAAAGGTTCTTTAAAGGTTCAAAATATTTACCTTTGGGGAACCTTTAGGGAACGTTCCCTAAAGGCTCCCTAAAGGTAAAATATTTTGAACCTTTAAAGAACCTTTAGGGAATGTTCCCTAAAGGTTTTTTTACATTCAGCTAACCTTCTATGAACGTTCCCTAAAGGTTCTCTTTGAGGATGCATAGGTAAATATGGGATGTCTTAATTATAAGACTCTGAATAAGCCAAATCGATTGTGTGGAGGGAAGAGAAAAGCTATACATGTAATACAGACTATGTCTGCTTTTCTGTGTGCTTCTAGTGAGCTTGTTGCTCTGAGTGTGTGTGCCCCCGGATGGATAAAATGCAGAGATCTCCTACAGTCTAACTTAACTTAACAACCATGTTGGTCCAGTTTAGATGGCAGTCCTACACCAACACATACTAACACCCCTGTTAATCCAGTTTAGATGGCAGTCCAACACAAACGCATGCCAACACAATGCTAAAAACCATGTTGGCCTAGTTTAGATGGCACTCCTACACAAACATAAGCTAACAACACGATAACATTCTACTATGAAAACAAGAATAAAGAGACACTGACACAAGTGTTAGGTTTACAAAAGGATTTTATTTGTATTTTCTATTTAGAACTGTCTTAACATGGTTAACAAAACTTCAATTTATTCAAAGCTTCAATTATATATATTTATTTATTTAGTTAATTAGTATACACACACACACGCAAACACAATTAAACTATACAAGACATTCAATGCATTTTACAACTATATTGACACCAGATCTGTGGTGTGTGCATTCCATCACAACTGTATCTAAGCTGACTAATGTTACCTGTAAATGGTTTACCTAATTGTTTTAATGCTGCGGCTGATCTTCTAGGTAAACATGGTATGGGATCACATCCGCGCATCTTCTATAGTCCTTGACAGAACTTACCCCACAGGCTTTCCTCCTCATGAAGACCTGTGAAGAAAACAGATCACACATTTAACTGGTTACCCCACCCCACACACACTCACTTCCACTCAATTTGTTTCACAGATATGGGCCAAACACCACTTGCACTTGCCACTTTATTTTTTCTCTTCTATGTCCAAGGCTACTCATTCTTACTGTTGTTGACTTATTGACAAACATTTCATTTTAATTTCTAATGTTAACAAATACTGTATTTGTTTAAGTTGAGCTGGCACATGTGTATAATAATAATAATAATAAGAAGAAGAAGAAGAAGAAGAAGAAGAACTCATTGCTGGTTAATTGTTATTTAGGAGTACTTGACAATTACAGATTACACATCCTGAGAGTACACTCTCTTTAACCTCCTAACCTCTGGCAGGCAATATTACTTTGCACTTTCCATCCCAATCCATGTGTAGGCCTACTTTACATCCCAATCCTATGTCTTATTTGCATTTTTTGTATATTATGTTGATATGTGCCTACATTATTATTATTACAGTATGTAGCCGATCCATATTACTATTTGTCTATGTGTACACTAGTGCTGTCAAAATAACACATTCATTTCAATGTATTAATTACAGAAACTAAAAGTCTTCAAAAGTTTGTTGAAGGTGTTTACATTAATTTCAATTCCAATAGCATTACTTTTCTTTGTCTCGTTTTCCTACTGTTTAGTTTAATATTTTCTTGAACTGCTCTATTTCTTATCCTGGACTGCCACCTACTGGATAGTAAAGGCAACAGCCTAGTAATTATGTGAATAAAAATCTACAAGAGTATAATTAATTAGATTATTTGTTTAATCGATTGGCAGCCCTAGTGTATTATACTAGTACATGTTTATTTGTTGACTGTACATAGAGTTAACACCTACCAAAATCAAATTCCTTTTGTACGTAAGTATAGGCCTAAATAAAATTCTGATTACCAACTTGAACTAGCCTATCACACAGGTCAACAAGCCTGATTTAGAAAAGCATTCTAAATTCTAGAAGCTCACGACAATAACATTAGCAGCTACTTCACTAACTGCCACTGAAGTAAGACTTCTCTGCTGACTACGGTCTGCACTGCTTTCATCTACATATAGACACTGCTATTTTTAGATCTTTATCTCAGAGAAAATAATTATTCAAATCACCGCTAAAGACCACTGTCACCACCACTGGTAAGTTACGTTACGTTTTGCGCTGAGAGCTAACTAAGGTATTTCCAAACCTCTTTCTTAGCCTAGAAAGTGCTAACGTTAGCTGCTAACGTTATGTGTCCTTTAATATTAATTTCTACACAAACCAAGAACCAAACTAGATTTTGTTCAAATCTACACACCTATCTACTGAAAAATATAAGGTTCATTTATCAAATGTTATTTTGAAGTATTAGAAAACATCGCTGTTTTAGAATTTTCGAACGAAAGGGTTGGTAATTGGTGGTTTTACGATAACGTTACTAACGTTAACGTTAGCATTTAACCAAGCAGCTGCTAGGTTATCTGCTATCGATATTCAAGGGCAATCCTCTATTAGTGCTAACCAACACATCAAACTAAATTTCAACAAGATAAGAGTCATAATGACAACTGATGACCACGAAAGGTGCAGGCTTTAGTTAATCTGACGACAGGTCTAGCTACAACCTGCAAAGACATTGGCTACATTAATGATGGTATAGGCCAAGTTAATAACATCATGCACGCTTCACTCAATCATCCACAAAGCCGTATAACTCAATAATCTATGTCGGGATAGAAGTACCAATCAACTCTGCTCCAGGCTGATAAGTATTGCCAACTCATGATGGGTCAAATTCATTGAGAACGTACTTATAAATATCTGATTTCCTGTTTGGAAAATTAAAACTATCATTATTTGTTTCAGTGTTCAAGACCTTCATGGATCCCTGCACGTTCAACCTCTAATGTAAGTTGTGTACGCACTATTACTGCTTTTAAACAAATCTTGCAAAGGAAAATTAATCAATATCAGTCTATAAAAATTGTGTCCTTTTATCCAAATAGAAAAACGTTTGTCTTTTCAGTGTGCACTTGTGATTCAATACTCACATTTGATTTTCGTTGTCCTCCTAAGGATGCTATTGGAAAGGACATGAAAATTAGCACTTTGGTCAGCTGTCGCCCATGTCTAATCCCACCTGTGAACACACAACAGAGGCCTGCTTTGGTAAAGAAAACGGTAAGACTATGTTTTAAGCATTATGCATTTACTAGCCAGCCATATAGCATGTAGTCAGTTTCAGATCATACAGTACGTTTCAGATCATGCATGTTTTACAGCAGGGGTCGGCAAATAGTGGCCCGCGGGCCAATTTTGGCCCGCCATTGATTCTATCTGGCCCGCGAGATGACGTTAATTTGCTGTTGAATGAATTTTTTTTTTAACCCCATGTTTTTAAAAAGAAAAAAAGGCCTACAGCAATCCCATCAATTTCAAAACATTTATTGAGGTATAGATGATAGTCCTACTAAAGTGACAAAACAGGTGGAACATCCTTGCAGTTATCCATGACGCACAGGTCGGAACGGTATTGGCACGCGAGTGCGCGTAATCTTGTGCAAAAAAAAAACAACAGTGTCCTGTCTCCCTCTTCCAGTGGGCAAGGTCAAAAATAGCCTATGTTTCGTTAAATTAATAGGCTTGGCATTAAGAAATGCAGGCAGGCTCAACACATACCTCTGCTTCCATTCTTCTTTGTAGGTCCTGCATTCTGAATCAATTTTTCTTTTCAAGGCTTTTGACAACGACATTTTGCATCGATAACTAGCATATAGCAATGTTCAGCTAATCATTTACACGTCATCCAAAAGAATAATATTTGTAGCCTACACATTAGTTACGGCAAGTTGCTAGGCAAGTCGCCTGTTTCATGAGAGACGACAGGAGATGCAGCAGGCGGCATAAAAACAGCGCACATAAGCAAATAAACGTTTTTAATGGAATTAAATTAAATGCATTTTAAAAGTTAGATGATGTTTATTTTAATATAATATAATAATTAATAATTTAAATAGTAGGCCTATAACCCCCCCCCCCCCCCCCCCCCCCCATTACAAAAGCTATGGCCCGCGATGCCATTGTCTGAAAAAAAATTGGCCCGGGTCCAAACGTAATTGCCGACCCCTGTTTTACAGGCTTAAAATATAATATGGGCTACTGCCATTCGCTGTTAAATTAAATTTTCTGAAAAAGTTACAGTTATACTACCTGTGTATAGCTATGCATATCACGAATTGTTTGACAACTGGCTTTTTTGTGTCTTTTAGACCAACACATGGAGTGGAGGCCAGACGTGTCGCTGGATTCTAGAGACCATATCAGCTCAGGTACTGCTACTGCACACGTAACGTTACATTGTAAACAATGAATCAAATACTAGGCCAAAACCATGCCTTGGAAAATGCACTGTTTCACACACCCGTGCTTAAAACAGTATGCCTGCATAACGATGTAGCCTTTTGGTGCGGAACATGTTTTCAAAAGCATTGGACAATTAACATACCTGCCAATCTCTCGTCCAGTAATCCAGTGTGATTTTGATCCAAGGAAAACAGGTAACCCAAATATGTGCATTTGAAAAGAACACGTAGATTTAGTGTCATGTCTTCTCTCGTTCGCAGGAGCTGCATTGAAAGACCCATCATCCAAAGGCAGAAGGACTCCCGGATTATCTCGGATTGAAACAAGTGTTGCCCGAATAAATTGTGCGTCATTCTCGTCTGCAATTCCAGCGAATACTTAATAAAACATTCAATGTTTTACATGCCGTCTGTTCATTCATTGACCATTATAAATCTAGTGTTGTGAACATATAGCCTGTCTTATAAGGTGGCTAGAATAAGTCGCCAATATTACATCTGGAAGTTAAGTATTACTATTATTATTATTATTATTATTATTATCATCATCATCGCCTATTATTATTATTATTATTATTATTACTAGTAGTAGTAGCCTAGTAGTGGCCAATATTTGGTTCGCTAAAGGTTCCGGGAAGGTTCGCTGAAGGAACTGCAAACCTGCACTGACGGTTCGCTGAACGTTCGCGGAACTTTTAGGGAAGGTTCGGCGAACGTTCAGAAACTTTCCTACGCTACCGTGAGCGAACCTTCGGAGAGAACCTTCCGCGAACCTGTAGCGAACGTTCCCGGAACCTTCAGCGAACCTTCCCGGAACCTTTAGCGAACCAACATTTTTTATGTGGGATGTTTGCTAGTAGTTATGCTAAGATTTTTAACTATGCTAACCATATTACTTAGCTAACGTTTTCTAGCAGTTTTGCTAAACATGCTAACTATGTTAGCAATGCTAACATGTAAACTATGTTAACCATGTGACTTAGCTAACCTAGCTTATCATTTTTAGTAGTTATGCTAACTAACATGCTAACCATGTGACTTAGCTAACCTAGCTAATCATTTTTAGTTGTTGTGCTAACTAACATGCTAACTATGTGACTTAGCTCAGGGGTCCCCAACCTTTTATGTACCATGGACCGGTTTGATTCTTATTTTTTTTTCACGGACCGGCGGGGGGTGTTCGGGGGTTCCATGTTCCATATGTGTTGTGCATGCATTACTTGAAAAGAACTAGCATGCAGTTATGTATGAACAGTGAAGGTAACGATCTCTTGTGAAAAACGTGAACTTGAAGAAGTGAAAATTGAACAATATGAACTATGAATATTGAACAACTTGAAGCTACATCTATAAGTGTGAACATGCTTAACAAAATATGAGAACAAAACATGGGAACTAAACATGCATTACGAATATAATCAGTGGAAGCCCTGCTTGTTTCCCTGCAACAAGAAGCTTCCATATGGGGGTGATGGAAGACAGTGACACCCTCAGTGTGTTTGAAATGTCCAGTCGATTGCACAATTTGGTCTTAGTTGCAGTCATTGCCGAAAACCCGGCCTCGCATATAGATACGTGGTGGGAAACGTTTTCAGCGCTTTTACGGCGATCTCCTAGGTTTCCTTATACACACTCTTAAGACCACCGTCATTTGCAATTTCGATCAACTGCTCTTCCTCCTGCGCTGACAAGTTAGGACTATTCGGGATATTGACAAATGGGTTGCGGACCCACTCATTGGTTTGCCTTGGATCTTTGGAGGATGGGAAGTAACGCTCAAACTCATTTGAAAGCGCAACAAGGTGATCGCGCACCAGCTGCGAGAGAAAGGGCCCTGCAGTCTCTCCCAAAACCCCAACTACTGTTTGGAACATATCAAATACACCCCGGTCCACTCGTCGTCCCCACAAATCAAGCTTGGCTTTAAATGCAGCGACTTTATCTGCCAGTTTAAAGACAGTCGTCATTCTCCCCTGGAGTGACAGGTTGAGGTCATTAAGCAACCTGAATACGTCACACAGGTAAGCGAGTTTTGACACCCAGTCCTCATCACTAAAATGTGCAGCTAACGGTGACTTTTTCTGTAAGAAATCTCTGCAGTGGCTCTCGCAACTCAAACACTCAGCAAGTGACCTGCTAAAGATGCTTGTTTTTGTTGCTCATTCTAACAGTTTAGCTAACTTCGTGTGACACTACCGTTCGCCAAGAACTGATCAAGTGAAGTGAGCTGACCTGAGGCTGTGCAGCGCAGAAGGCAATATGTAAAAGTGTTGAAGGCGGGACAGACAGACGTAAGAAAATAGACCTTGCAAAATGCAAACATGCGTGCAATCAAACAACTGCATATAGGCCTATGCCATGTAAAAACGTGACATTATTGCGAATTAAATTTAGTTTTGCATGCATTTTTTTTAAACTCATGTCGTAGGCTACGGCCCGGTTAGGAATGTCCTGCGGCCCGGTACCGGGCCGCGGCCTGGTGGTTGGGGACCGCTGACTTAGCTAACCTACAGTAGCTAATCATTTTTAGCAGTTTTGTTAAAAATGTTAACAATGCTAGCAATGCTAACATGTTAACTATGTTAACCATATTAACTAGCTATAGTGGGTAGGAGTCATAGTTGATGACAAGTGTTGACATAGTTGATGACAAGTTAAAAGTTGTTGATAGACAGCTAGTTTAATAGATAGTTTAATAATAGTTTAAAAGTAGACTGTTTAAAAGTTGAATGTATATAGTTTAAAACTATACTGAAATGAACTATATTAGCATGCTAACTATGCTAACCATGTTACCAGAGCCCGTCTACGGAGAGCCTTGCCACTCCGTATTAAGTCCCATTGTACCGATTTTTGGATGCAGTTCCACCAGAGTTCCACTGGGGGCGATCGCCATGAGTGCAGAATAAATGGGAGTCAATGGAGCTAGACGGCTAAATTTGTCTCTTTCACCTGATTGTCATTGACAAATCTCAGATTTGATTGTAGTTTGTATAACTTCAACATGGGTTATAGGTCAAAAGTTGAATGAACGAGTACTTATGTCCTTTTGATTTCTTACAGGTTGGGTCATTGTTGCACATAACACGCTAGCATTGTGCTAATGAATGTCATCATTGACACATTTGAAAGGCTTTTTAGAACAATTAAGTGACTTTAAAAAATATAATACTCAACCAAGTGTATTTTCTTTGCCTCCCCTTTCGAATACAATACTCAAATTACTTGAAAAAAAATTATATCCCGAGAAAAGTGGATTTTGAGGGGTACAGCTCCATAGACCTCCATGCATTCTGCACTCGTGGACGAGCGCCCTCATGTGGAACCACAGAAGGAACTGCAACCAGTTCAGAAACCGGAAGTTTTCCGAGTGGCAGTTCTCCCCTTATTAGACATTCTCTGATGTTACTTAGCTAACTTAGCTAATCACTTTTAGCAGTTATGCTAACTAGCATGCTAACATGTTAACTATGCTAACCATGTTACTTAGCTAACCTAGCTAATCATTTTTAGCAGTTTTGTTAAAAATGTTAACTAACATGCTAACTATGCTAACCATGTTACTTAGCTAACCTAGCTAATCATTTTTAGCAGTTTTGCTAAAAATGCTAACTAACATGCTAACTATGTTAACCATGTGACTTAGCTAATCATTTTTAGCAGTTTTGCTAAAAATGCTAACTAGCATGTTAACATGCTAGCATGCTAACTATACTAACCATGTTACTTAGCTAACTTAGCTAATCATTTTTAGCAGTTATGCTAACTATGCTAATTAACATGTTAGCATGCTAATTATGTTAACCATGTTACTTAGCTAACCTAGCTAATCATTTTTAACAGTTTTGCTAAAAATGCTAACTAGCATGTTAACTATGCTAACCATGTGACTTAGCTAACCTAGCTAATCATTTTTAGCAGTTTTGTTAAAAATGCTGTTGTTACCCCTTGCCCTTCCAGTGAAACAGATGTATTCAAATCGTTTTGCTTGCTTGAATGCGAACTCAGTGATGTTAACCTAGGCCTATTTAAGATAACGACGTGGTTGTCGACAGAGCACGATCATTGGCGCTTGCCGTGTTCGGCCGTAGGCTATGTCTACGTGCGCACCTGCAGATAGCAAAATCATTTTGGCCCAAATTTGGGCCAAAACTGGCATGCCATTTTGGCAAAGCTTTGGGATGATGTACGGCCCAAATTTGGGCCAAATTAGGCGTGCCAAAAGAAAAACAAAAGGCGGCCAAAACCCAGCCAAAACCAATTTTGGAATACCAAAATGTAGCCAGACATATCCCAAAGAGTTGCCAAAGCCCCAAAACCTTGCCGAAAAGAGGCCTTAAATGACCCAAAGTGATGCCATAACTGACCCAAAGTGTTGCCATAACTGACCCAAAGTGTTTCTATTTATTTATTTGTTTATTTATTTATTTATTTAAACCTACTATGTCCTAGTATTCTAGGCTCATATTAAGTTATATGGTTAAACTAGGTTCTGTGTGTTATGCAAAAAAAATTTAATGAAGCAAAATATTTTAAAATTATATGTTTTATTAAAACTGTTCTGCTTGTTGCTCCTGGTTGGGAGGCAGCTGGCGGTTTTTCCTCCCACCCTCCCTATCCCCAGCCCAGTAAAACCACCTCTTCACAGCCTCCTCAATTTCTTTGTTTGTAGCAGATAAGCAGGATGGATTTCTCCTCACTGCATCTGTAAATGAGAACATACACAAAACAAGTTTTCAGTGTCAGTGATTTAACAGATTCTTAACAGCAATAATGTATGCTACAATCTTCTTCACTATGTGAACTGTAAGCATTGTCAAACAAACTAATCATCTGGAAGATAGGTGTGAAGGTTCTGTTGTCTTCCACATTGCAAAAATGCTTTGAGTTCAGTTAAATTCTACTAAGAATTGGCTGACAGTTGAATGATGGTTTAGCCTGATATCCCTATAGCTACAGGAGCCTTTGGGAAAAAAAATGTCAGAGCCGAGAACAGGATATTTGTGAACAGTGATGAACAGTTTAAATGCTTACCCATAACAACTGATTTGAGATGTAATTTCTCAAACGGGATTTTCCCGTTCAATCCCCGCCATGACATTTCTTGGCCAGATTGTTCCTAATGGCCTGCTTCAGTATGCGCCAGATACTGTCCTTCACATCCACTCCCCCTGCCAATCCAAGAGTGATGACCTATAAAAGAACCAGTGGTATTATTTACTCAAAATAAAAGTACTATTGTTTGATAAATCACTCAGCATACCATTCTAAGAGAAATCAAAAGGAGCTCACCAATTCCTGGTGAAGGTCCCTGCTTGCAAGGTCGCGCTCCAAGACCTCCAGTGCCCCCTCATCCCCCAGGGGAAAATAAGCAGTATGCCTGGTGGTGGTGCACATCTGACCTCCCCGGATGGATTTGTGGAGGTCCTGAAGAATGCGGATCATGGTCTTCTGCTGGTCCAGCAGAATTTGTTGGTTTACCAACAGATCACGCAGAAGAGCTATAAAAAAAAAACACATTAAGCATTAACAGGCAGATTTAAATAATCCTAAATGCATGTATGTGTGTATGTACATATCTATCTGTAGCCTGTAGCCTACTTGTTAATTGATAGGCCTATCCTTAATTTTATTGCACTAGACATCTGAATAAATCATAGCCTACTGATATTCCTAACAGTACAAGAATATCAGAATGGAATTTCCCCTTGGGAACCAATGATCTATCTATCTATCTATCTGTCTATCTATCTATCTATCTATGATTCAACCACAAAATAGCAAAGGTTGAAAACACGCCTACAACGGAGCGTAGGACTGTCATCAAAATGTGAGTTTGTGAAGGAGTTCGCTGCAATGTATGGTGGCTTTACAGACACTGGTGGACTGCTTAGAAAGCGAGATCCTTCAATCAACCAGGAGTTAGCAGCAAGTTGGGCCAACGGTTTATCAGGTAGCCTATGATAGTCCTGCCCCTAAATATCTTATAGCCTACTGTTTATGTCTACTAGCCTATGTTCATTTCCTACAACTTGCTAGCAGATCCCGTTTGCATTTCGCGATGTTTTCGAAGGTAACGTACATACATTTAGCCTGCCATACTTCACATCTAAAATGCCTTCATGCACGTTAAATGCTGTTTCATAGGCTACAAAGGTAGCAATGATCGGCTCACTGAATGGCATACAGGCTATTTACATATAACGGTGTGGAGGGCATGACTGGCGTTTATAACATATAAACGAATATTCTGAGTAACTTGATGTTAGCAATGACAATGTCTTTTTAAAATGAGAATAAACGCGACTTACCTTATGTTGTCTGCCGGCAAACTGATGTGAGACTGGGCTTCTGGGCATGGAATGTTCAAAATTCCCGGCGTTTGCACAGCCTTTTGGCAAGCCAGAGAGATGCCACAGTGCGCCCGTAAGTCATGCGATGCGGTCCCGCTCATCAACTTTTCAGCTGGTTAACCAGACATAGGCCATAACTAAGCCAAAATTGCATGGCGCCCTTTATGTATTATGGCAAATCATAATTAAGCCACAGGTCGCCCAAAAGACTTAGAGGGAGCTTTTCCTGTACCAAAACAAGCCCAAAGAGGCCAAATGTATACCAAAACAAAGCCAAAATGATTTGCTATCTGGGAATGTCAGAAATGAACCGGTTTATAACAAGCCTCTTAGAAATGGCTGTTGCATCTTGCATGTTACATTTAGATGCGCACTCAATCGCGCATCCATGCAGGCAAAACGTAGCACTCAAATGTGGCGACGGCACAAAAGTTGAAAAAACTATGGCGTTAGATAGCTGCCTTTATTATGCGAGCGCATAAAGAATGAAAACGAGCGTAGATACAGGAATCGAGAGCGTAAATACATAAACATGAGCAGTGGATAATAATCTTGTCGTGAATAAACCTGTTATCACAAGCACTAAAATTACAATTACGTTCACTGGTCAGGTGGCCGCTCACCGGCACTGTCTTCTGCTCGCTCTCGCTTCGGAAGTTTCATCGCTCTCGTTGTAAATTTTCCAACCGGAAACACGTCATGGACCAGGCTCGACCAGGCGAAGATCGACACCAATTTCATCGATATGGCAAGTTCGAGTGCACTCGATGCTTCTGCTTCACAAGAACAGGTAAAAGTCATATTGATGTTCAGTTAAGTTATATATTATTGAATAAATTATAATTTACAGTCACATATAAATGCTATAATCATTGTCATTAAGACTGGGGACTTCCCCAAATGGGGACTGGTTATTTTTTCACAAGGGACAGGTGTGTGGTCCCTACTGGCTGTAGGGGGGGTTCTCTTGTGAAAAAATAACTATTTTGGGAGAAAATACTATATGGCCCGAATATAAGACGAGTTTTTTCTCAAAATGAGTCTGAAAAAGTGGGGTCGTCTTATATAGACCTCTCCAGAATATATCCCGCCTCCTAACTTCCGTATCCATCCAACTTCCGGGCGTGGATTGTCTATGGGAAATAACATGGCGTTTTGAAAGATCGTACCTGTCAAACTCTGTAGGTGACAAAGTAGAAAAAGCTGCTGGGCAGATTGGCCTACACACTTCTGCCATCTAGTTTCCACTGGATTTTTTGATTTTCGGTGCCGTTTAAGTAGTATCGTCTATAGTATACTACTTAAACGGCACCGACAATCAAAAAATCCAGTGGAAACTATTTGGCAGAAGTGTGTAGGCCAATCTGCCCACCAGCTTTTTCAACTTCGCTACCTACAGATGTTTTACCGGTATGATATTTCGAAACGCCATGTTATTTCCCATAGACAATCCACGCCCGGAAGTTGGATGGATACGGAAGTTACGGAGGCGGGACTTATTCTGGAGAGGTCAATTCGCGGCCTAGAAAAAAAGGAAAAGCCCGTAGATGGCACCGTATCAATATTTTGTAACGAGTGTTATGAATTAGGCTAAGTGAGCAGCCACCAACCTTCTTCACAACAGTAGCCTATCATGACCCTGAATGATGGAGAGACCAGAGATCATCTCGAACAAAGTGGTTTAAAAGTAGGTCAAGTTAACCAACAACTGAGAAGGAGCTTTCATGGCAATTTCAAAATCATGATTAATGCAATGGCGAGCCAAGAAAGACCGTCTTAAAAATGCAAAGAGTTATAAAAAAAACCATGTCCGCTTCCAACAGATTGATTGGAGAGTGTTTGAATATGTGACTGAAACACGTAACGGGATGCTCATTAGCCTACTTGAGCCGTCATACAGCTGAAGGCGAAGATCGCGAAACAGCTAAACTTTAATGATGCGGCGCAATAGACCTCTCCAGAATAAGTGCCGCCTCAATTAAATGACAGTCCATTCTGCCGCATATAGGCTTTGAAGTTTAGTTTAGATGAATGAAATTGATCTCATGATTTAATGGAAATGGTGTTAAACAGCCTATAAATTAATTCATGGTGTTATCACCAGCATTTAAAAAAAAAATCTATATAAAACAACATTTGGTCTACAAAAAGCTGATTCTATTTAGGCTATTTTATCCTTTCCCCCCAAAAAAATGTCCTGAAAAGCGTTTGTCTTAGGCTATATTTGGGCCAGTACGGTTATCCTGATATCAGACGTGACAGAGGTATTACAGAACATCATAGACTACAGATAATTTATAGAATTAGGCCTACCATGGTTGTTTTCTGTAAGGGCTGTTTTATAACATTGTTTAGCTGTGTTACAGTTACTTTCTTGTAGAGAACAGTTATCTTATTACTTTAATGTCTGTCTTGGTCCAGGAAATTCTACTTCGTAATATATTGGACAGACTGACTGATAGACTGCAATGGATAGTGCAACAACCCAGGATTGATCTGGATTATGTAGATTATATCTGCAACCAGGAATACATCCTTCTTGATGCAGCATCCAGAGTTGTAGACATACCCCCTGCCATAACAGACAGTCTAAGGCAGTTATACAGTCTTGTACAAGCTGGCATGGAAGAGGAACAACGTGGTACATTGTTCACTATTGAACAAGGGGAAAGAGGACGCCCAAGACTAGAGTTTTCTGTAGATTTCCTGACCAGTCTTTTTGACATACCACTGCCCATAAAGTGTGTGGCCAATCTGCTTGGTGTCAGTGAGAGGACAATATATAGGAGGATGAAAGAAAATGGTATCTCGACTAAAACTACATACAGTTCTTTGTCAGATGAAGAACTGTGCAACAAAGTTGCAGTAATAAAAGCTAGAGCTCCACATGCAGGTTACCGAGTTGTAAAAGGAATGCTTCAGTCAGAGGGCCATCGTGTCCAGTGGCACAGAATCAAGGGTTGCATGCATAGGATCGACTCTGCTGGTGTTCTGTCCCGACTTACAACCATGGGTTGCACAGTGAGACGAACCTACTCTGTCAGGGGTCCACTATCACTTGTCCACATAGACACGAATCACAAACTAATAAGGTCTGTATGAAATGACACGCATTAGTAACAGTTCTGTAAAGTGTTTATAAACTTCAGGGTTCCCACTCTCAAGTCAAATGTAAATGATGTGAATTTCCATGACTTACTATATAATGAATAGTACAATATACCGACCAAAGATTTCAGAGCAACCGCGGTCAAGAATCTTTTACTTTTTTAGATCGGGAGATGAATAAATAGGCATTGAATAAACACAGTTGTGCTTCTCAACCAAGCCGTAAAGCTAATAACCAGATACTAGTAAATTAATATACTAGTACAACTGCTACAATGGTCCATGATATTGCATGACATTGCTCCAAAAATGATAAAATTCCCGGACTTTTCATGTCTGGAATAGACTCTCTAAAATTCTATGATATTCCAGAAATTCCATGACCCGTGGGAACCCTGAAACTGAATACACAACTTGAATGTTTATATTTGAGACAAATATACACTTTTTAATATCTGTGGGTAAAGATGGTTCAAATAATACCTTGTATATAACACAATTCAAAATATAATACTCATCTCCATTTAAAAATGGATAAACATTGTGTCTCACTGTTCTAAGGTACAACATTGTGATATTTGGCGGTGTGGATGGATACTCCAGAAAGGTTGATATGATGTCAGTATTGATCATTAGTTTTGGCATGAAACACTTAAAGGCATGACTGGATAAAATGACTTATGTTCTTGTTAGATCCTATATCTGAATGCTGCAAATGACAACAAGTCGAGCACCGCTCTGGGTTTTTTCCTGGAAGCCGTGCAACAGTTTGGTTGGCCATTGAGGTAGGCTATTTACTTTTGCAAGACTGGCATCCCTTCTCTGATATTTTCTTCTAATCAACTAGGGCTGTAACGATATGCGATTTGAAACCGAAATAGCGACACTCATCCACGAAACTGTGTCTCAGTGTGAAAAGGCAGAACCGCGACACACCCTTTCTACAGTAGTGTTTCACGCAGTACTTTGCAGCTTACGCGGCCGCATAAGCAACTCACATCTCCTGCTTTACTTACCGGTAGCCTACGTTGTCCATAAATAAATAAATCATAATTTATCGTTGCTTTCATTGTGAACCCCCTCTCCTTGCCCCGCTCTCTCACTCTCCCTCGATCAATGGACAAGCGCGACTCAGCCAACACAATCCAAATAAAACATTCACAATCGTGAAAGCAAGGATGGAAGACGACTAGTTAAATTACTAGCTTAGCATCATTACCATTCTGCACATATTTGTTTAAAACAAATGCAGTCATAAAAATCAGACATTTATTATTCTCGTTTTATATCAGGATATACAATAATAGATATGTTATATTATGTTGTAATCCTCTGGTGTTCTAAGGTAGGCTATTGAAATTTTATTACATAAAATGTAACCCCCCCCCCCCCCTAAAAAAAGAAAAATCGAGGTTCGTGTATCGTTACAGCCCTATACCTCAACACAAACTCTAGCTCCAACAAATGACAGCTGAGCTGAAACATCCGTTTTACATGAGTTATGTTTAATTGAGAAGACCTAAACCCTTTGTCTCTTATTACAGAGTAAGAGGTGATCAAGGAGTTGAGAACCTGGGGATAGCACGCTGCATGTTTACTGTGCGGGGGTCAGGACGAGGTAGCTTTGTGTCGGGAAAAAGTGTCCATAATCAGAGGTGTGTGAAATTCAGTTGTAATCAATCCTGAGAACCATAAAATGACGCAAATAAATTAAACGAAATATTAATAAATTAAACTAAGTTAACATTAATATCAGAATAGAGCGGCAGTCACACAGATCTACTACGAAGTTCTGCATGGTCTGGAGGAAGATGGTCTACTTGACATTGGCAATCAAATCCACATGTTCTGTGTACACTACATCTTCGTACCTCGGCTGAGGGAAGACCTGGCAGCATTTAGTGATGGGTGGGATAACCACCCATTAAGTACAGAGCAGAACCTAACCCCAAAGCAGCTCTAGGTCATGGGCCACATTCAAAACCCTCCCTATGAACCAGATAATCTTGAGGTGTGGTACAGCAAAATAACAGTGTTAATGTCAACTAGTGTTTTATTGTTTTGAAGTTACTTACAGCTCCCTTTCAATGTCTGCATTTGTGTTGTAGCAACCAGAGGTCGACACAATTGACTGGGAAAATGCAGGGATCCCACAGGAATGTCATGGAATTGAAGTGCCAGAGATTCCCAGCCCATTTACTTCTGAAGAAATGGAGCACATTGTAACTACAGTAAACCCCAAAGAACCATCACAATGCTTTGGCAGGGACATTTATTTGAACATGCTACAAAATTGACAAAGATTTGCCAATGCCTAAGACTATACATGTCCTTTGCCTAGGTCAACGTGAAATTGACAGGTAACTGTTTTAGTGCGAGCACTAACGATGGGGAAACAAATTTCATTTTCTTCAAAATGGCAGTCATGTTAAAAATTCAATGTAAAATTAATTTCAATAAACATTTACAATGCACATATCCTTTGCCTGGGTCAATGCAAAATGACTTCATCACACTCGGCCAAACGTATTGCCAAAGCGGAGAGCTAGTGTTAGCACATTTTTAAAGTCAGTGTAAGTGTTCATGTGTGCGACAGGGAATGTAACTGTTTTAGTGCAAGCACTAACGACGGGGAAACAAATTTCATGCTCTTCAACATGGCAGTCGTGCTTAAAATGAATGTGAATTTCGAAATAGTTTTTTTCACTTGGTAGCACTGGCCGGTGTGCTTGGCCAGTTAGCCACTGCAGGACTCCAGGGACAGTGAGGGCTGTAAGGTTTGCGATGTCTTCGGTGTATTCATTACGGCTTGGTTCTTCAAACACTGCACCTAATGAAATGAAATACTGAAATGTTTCCCATGTACAAACAAAATGTGAGCAACTCATATGTGATTAAACCTCTTAGATTAGATTAGATTCAACCTTAGTACTTACCGTCATCTTCTAGTTCTTGAAGAAAGTCTTGAAAGAAGTTCAACAGCTGTTCTTCAAGATTGTGTCTTGAGGTGCCCTTTTCACTCATGTGAGGTTTGCAGCTTGCCATAATGAAGTTGGCATCCGGCTAATAAAGAGAAAAGCACATCCGTATAAATGAAAGAATAGACTGTAGGACTAGATGTAATTAACTGGATAATCTGAATGTGTTTTACCTTGTTATCTTGTAGTGGTTCAAATAAGGGCCGACAGAGGTCAATGTTTTCTTCCATCAAAACTGGAAGGTTGTACAGCTGCAAGCCTTTTCGCATTTGATCCAGCATGGGAAGCAGTCGGGACAGGGAGTGTAGGACGATAATTCTGAAAGATAAAATCAACAGTGTTTCTATGGCATTAGTGTTCCATTCAGTAACATAAGGAACATTAGGTACATCTTACACTAGATACTCAAGGTGTAATTAAATACCTTATTATCAGATCCTTTTGGTCTGTATTTATAAGACCAGTGTATCCACAGCTAAGCAGATCATCAGTGAGACTCTGTATGTTGTCGTTGGTGGCTGCTCTTACCTGTAATACATTAAAAGTACTGTAAGTTATGTTGGGTAACGTCACTTCTGTTGACGTCCAAAGAAAACAGAGAGCTAGCTTCCCCCTCCCTCCTGTACACCCGAAACTCTCCAGAACTCGCATCTCGTCAGTTAATGGCTGGAAAAATTTGTTGTCTCACAGTCTAGGCTGCCTTTGTTGCGGTTTTTAGTTTAGAAACCGCATAACATTGCCTTCAAACGATCCATACAGTTCACACATACCTTTAAACTGTGGATTTTCATGCACAATTTTTTTTTTTGTAAAATGTATTTGCTATACCTTCCCAATCAGTTCAATGGTTTCTACATCTGTGACATCTTCAGGGGTTACCACCACACAGTCCAAATCTCCTGTTGCAAGATAGGTGTAGCACCAATTGCGCATAAAATTAGGTGCTGGACCTCCTTGAGCCAAGCTCGCAGTAATGATCTCCCCAAAGCTCCTAAGGATATTCAAAGACAAATACATTGTATACATACATTACTTAACCTTATTACATGGCTCTTCACAATGCAAGTAGAACGCTCCATTGACTTCAATGGGAATTCCCAAAGTTCTAGCGGTCATTATTTTCGACTAGAGGACCTCTGAAAAAAATAATTATTTTCCCAATATTGACCGGCGTTCTATACATTATCCTTTACATAACACAGAGACATAAGTATAACTTAATTTCAAAGGAAATGTTTGTTGAAACCTGAAGTAGCTCTCCTCCAGGGCACTTATTGAGTATATAGGATTCTTTCCCTTGTTGTCAGCACCAGGCTCAAAGTAGCGCAGTTCAATCCCAGACATCAGGTCTGCAAAAAAAAAAAAAAGGGCACTAGAGTTAAAGAGCCCAAGTACAAAAGTACCAACAAAAATGATTACTAACAATGTACACTACAGGTCAAGTTTGGGGTCACTTAGAAATGTTCATTCCACACCATTATAGACAGAATACCAGCTGACCATCAATTTCATTGCTTTTTGTAATCAGGGCAGCAGTTTTCAGATTACATTATGTGCTCTGTCTAAAATGGAGTGGAATGGAAACTGTGAACGGTACTGTACTAGAAGCGTGAATTGACAATTACCAGTAAAAAACTTTTTTATTGCACCTGTGTCCACACCTGCCTCTCCCACAAAACAAACTCTAAGGGAGCATTTAGGGGTGCTCTTCTTTTGTCTTTTCCATTGTTGTATGGCTCGATGAAAGAAATTGGACCTTGACACACACACTGAGAAAGTCCGCGAGTCGTCCACCTGTGCGGCTATAGTTTGTAAGATGTCATCTAGGCTGAAAAAGAAAAAAATAGTCATGTTAATCATTTATTTATTCATTTTACAATTCAATCGTATATTTACAAAAATCAGTTCTGACCTTTGAGGTTTGGCTTCTCCAATGAAAGGTTTGTTTTCTTCAGGTCTGACAAATATACACAATATCATAGATAAATTGTACCACAGAAAAGCTTCCGTTTTTTTTTATTCAACACAAAAACATTAATTCACCATGTTCAGAATGTCGTTCAAATAATGTCACTTAACATTTCTTTCAGCAATAACCTCTTGCAGAAGGAGAAACAGTTTCCATTCCTACCTTTCACCACATGTGCTTGCATGCACTTCTAGATCATCGATAAGGAATGGTGCCTGGCAAATCGGACAATCGGTCTGGAAATATGGGAAATGCATATGAAGCAACCTAAGTTGGGCATATGACAAATTCTATCAATTACAGGGAAAAAATAGCTTATACTGTAGAATTACCTTTTTTGATGTTTCTTCATCCACATATTCCACATCGGAATCAACGTCGACTACCTGATTTGAAAAGAATCAATGCATTATATGAGCAACCACAAGACACTGGCCTTATGCAAATACATGGAAATTATTAAAACACAGTGACTTACTGTGGTTCTGTCTTCATCGGTGTCAGGACTTTCAGGACTTTCACATTCTTTGACATGGACAGCCAGAAGCTGCAAAGGCATCTTTTTATTGCAGCGGCTGCAGCAAGCCTTGGGCATCTTTTGAAAAAGCTTTGAAGTAACCGGTAATGGCGTCATTTCGATCTCAATTTGAAGTGGAACTATATACAGAATTGATTTGCCACCACTGCTCGCCGTTTGGACCAAAGCCCCATTGTAGCCCTCTGAATCTGGAGCGATGACATGCAGGGGCCTCTGTCCACTTCCTCCTACAAGGATACATGGTTATTTTAATTTTTTACATACAATTCTGTGTAAGGCATTCAGTGATCAGTGTGTTTGATGAGAGACATATCTTGGCGATCTGAAACGTCTGATCAGAGGCAAGAAGTTAAAAGACATTTAAGGTGTGTCTAGTCCTCATTCGCTAATTTAATGGCGTGACTGTGATCAAATGCTGGGCGCTGGGTGTAAAATGGTTGTTCTTAGGTTTCTTAATCAGTCATGGGTGTGTTTTGGGTGTTACATCCTTTAAATCAATGAGAATGAAAGTGGAGCGCAAAAATGTCATCAATACAGAAACATAAAAGTAAGTAGAAGAAATAAATCTTTTAAACCACAATTCTTAACATAATACAATACCCATTGCTTTATAGAGGAGCCAACCGCCGTCCAGGCATCTTAATTTGGGGTATTCCACGCACAGCATCTCGGACAACTGATTATGAACAAAAGGTGTTAACAATGTCAACAATGTGATACTGTACCAATATGTGTGTGTGTGTGTGTGTGTGTGTTAAACTGCTTCTAGCACATACTTCAGCATGAGTCAGGTTGTTGTTGACGCAAACGCTTCTTTTGCCTAGGCCAGCTTGAATAAGCCTGAATTCATCTGAGCTGTGTGGGGTCTTAGGTGTCGTGTGAGGCAGGAGGTAAAATGTTAATACTAGTTCTTTTGATGCCTTCCTTTTCATGGGCAGAAACCTGGACTTCCGCCCTTTTGGAACACCCCTGGAAATGATCTAAAAACATAAAAACAAATTTGCTTGATATAGTGTAAGATAAAGAATGATAAAAATTGACAAGACAAGATTTCATCCATCAGAACACAACCTCATCATTTCTTGTTGAACGGAGGGCTGGCGTGGGGGCTGGGCTGCAATGGATTGAGTCTGTCCACTGTATTGTCAAAATGATACAAACAAGAATACATACATGTGAATATGCATAGAATAACATATTTAGTCTTAACATTCAACAGGGCTGACAAGTTTCAGCAGAAGACATTGTGTCTAATAATATACTATGCTATATGCTAATTTTCTTTTCGGGGGGGGGGGGGGGGGATCAAATTTAATTCAGACATAGTAAAATTAATCTGAGAATGTAAAGCACTATACAGATTGTACATGAAAAAATTGTCATTTTTGGATTCCCAAGAGTCAAAGCTTATTATGAGTTGCTTGACAACGCCTGAGTTAGTCCGCTCAGCTGTGACTTATCAACATTCCACAGCATTGCAAAAACAGCTGAAAAAATGAAAGATTTTAACTCTAACAACTCATTTAGTATTAATAATTGATTTCATATTTATTTATTTCGTAAGTGACCATGGTATAAACGGGATAATGCCCGACGAGGTGTCCATTATCAGAAATAAATGGACTTAGCAGAAACAACCGTCCTCCGCTTCGCGCGTCGTCCATTTATTTCCCTTACATGTTACATAGCAATATGGTGCATACAATTGATTTAGAATGTTGCGGGGAGGTGGGTAACCGTCCCGCCGGCGGGAACACTGAGGATTAACAGCAAAGAGTATAGAAGTAACAGTTCTCTTTCGGTCGATTCGTTTGACACAGACTGTGACTCTATGCCTAGCCTTATCCGATAAAAAGTCACGGTCTGTGTCTCACTCATCTCCCTCAGAGAACGTAAAATAGCCTGATGTTCTCTTTCGTTCAGACCGAGGCTCTATGGCTCCTACTGCTGCTCGTTGGCGATACGAAGTGTTCATTTCAAAACGTTACTGGCAGATAGACAGTTTACAATCGGATAACCCCGTAATTGTAACCAAAATATGTCTGAGTTTATTTGCAAAGCTTATGTTAGCGAACTAGTATGATGCTACTACCCACAGGTTGCTTGAAGCAGCCGGCTCAACACACAGAGCGAGTTGACCAATCACAGTTATGTGCATAAAGTAAAAGCAAAAACATAGCCTACATTTTTTAAATAGTTTTCTTTGTGCATGTTGATTAACTAATGACAGCCTACTATTGTCTGCTCCACATTTTCGTAGTCTAATTCTGCATAGAGTTAATTTAATGATGGTAATGATTTAATGATGAAATATTGCTGTGTTGATGAAATGGTGGCACAGGCCTATCGGTTGTACTGACTCCTTCACATTTTCATGACCTAGCCTAATTATATAGATATTGTAGTACTTTTTTATATCAGTCTTTGAAAACTGAAAAAAAATGTCAATGTCAAAAAATCATTTTCGAGAATGAGGATTAAATACTGGACATAGATTAAATATTGCTGTTTTTCCTTTGTTTCTCACATTTTCATCTGTTCTTACGACTAGTAAACAAAACCATATGATTTACTTAATGTTATACAAGAACAGAATAGAATTGAACAGAATTGAGTTCAGACTTCAGTTCGGTATTTTGGGTCCGGCCCTCCTCAACAGTCCCAGTTTGTCATGTGGCCCCTTGGGGAAATTAGTTGCCCACCCCTGCTCTATGGGATAACGTTAGCGCAAGAGCGGTCGCGCGAGGTCAGTGTCACTCATCTCCCTCAGAGAACCATGGCTATGAAATACTAGCCTGACGATTTAACTAACGGTAGCAGCTAATGGAAATTGCATGATTCTCACAGCGAAACTGCGACGCTAGGCAGCCCATCTACATCAATTTCAACACAATTAATAAAACAAACCTCATTCCCTGTAGTCCAGCGGGAGACTGCGAGATCACTCTTATTAAGTTCTGAGCAGTGCTCAGAATTTCCCTCATAGTGCTATTGTCCTAAGACAAAAGAGAGAAAAAAATATAAACATCCAACATAGAAATAGTACAAGTTTTAGCTTTTTAAAAAGTATGTTTTACACCATTTCACCAAATAAAACACTGAAATAGTTGGTTCGTTAAACTAGCTAAAATGGCTGGTTTCCGTCTGACGTTAACGTTAACTTGACATTAACTGCTAGCTGCTAGCATCTAACGTTAATGTTCATTTGAGAAAAATGGCTCTTAAAATTGAAGCTATACTTTTAGCCATTGAACCTGAAAACCAAATGCCATGTCATTCATCCTTGTGTAACGCTACATCAACATGAACTAATGTAGTAAAATATTTTTCAACTCACGTTTTCTCGCTCTTGCTCCATACTGCTAGTAGTTACGTTAGACCAACTGCTTCGGAACTTGCTGTAGACAAAATGGTGCTGCTGACTCGATGTCCCAAGTTTATGTTGGTTACAGTTCGCGCCCATTTTAATTTGGAATGCTGACATCTGGTGGACAAAACTGATAGTAGTTCCAGAGAATGTCTAATAACAGAGAATGTCTAATAAGGGGAGAACCTTCACTCTCGGAACTCTTCCGGTGTGGTACTGCATCTAGGGGCGCTCGCGGGTGAGTCCAGAATGAATGGAGGTCTATGGAGCTGTACCCCTTAAAATCCACTTTTCCCGGGATATAATTTTTTTTCAAGTAATTTGAATATTGTATTCGAAAGGGGAGACAAAGACAATACACTTGGTTGAGTATTATATTTTTTAAAGTCACTTAATTGTTCTAAAAAGCCTTTCAAACGTGTCAATGACGTCATTCATTAGCATGATCATAGCATAGCATAGCATCAATGCTAGCGTGTTATGGGCAACAACGACCCAACCTGTAAGAAAACGAAAGGACATGACTCCCGGATTATTTCACTTTTGATTGATAATCCATATCCATTTTGCGAAAAATAAAATAAAATCTGAGGGTTTCAGTTGTTAAATAGGTGAAAACAATAAATGTAGCCATGTAGCTCCATAGGACCCCATGTATTTTGGACTCGCCCGCGATCGCCATCTAGGTGAACTCTGGTGAACTGCAGCCAAATTCGGTTTGTATGGGATTAATAGAGAGTGGGGAGGCTCTCTGTAGACGGGCTCTGCTAATAAGGAGAGAACCTTCACTCTCGGAACTCTTCCGGTGTGGTACTGCATCTAGGGGCGCTCACGGGCGAGTCCAGAATGAATGGAGGTCTATGGAGCTGTACCCCTCAAAATCCACTTTTCTCAGGATATAATTTTTTTTCAAGTAATTTGAATATTGTATTCGAAAGGGGAGGCAAAGACAATACACTTGGTTGAGTATTATATTTTTTAAAGTCACTTAATTGTTCTAAAAAGCCTTTCAAACGTGCCAATGACGTCATTCATTAGCATGATCATAGCATAGCATAGCATCAATGCTAGCGTGTTATGGGCAACAATGACCCAACCTGTAAGAAAACGAAAGGACATGACTCCCGGATTATTTCACTTTTGATTGAAAATCCATATCCATTTTGCGAAAAATAAAATAAAATCTGAGGGTTTCAGTTGTTAAATAGGTGAAAACAACAAATGTAGCCATGTAGCTCCATAGGACCCCATGTATTTTGGACTCGCCCGCGATCGCCATGTAGGTGAACTCTGGTGAACTGCAGCCAAATTCGATTTGTATGGGATTAATAGAGAGTTAGAAGGGCTCTGGTAGTTCATAGCAGTTCGAATTCAATCGATACAGTCCGATCGCCTGGTCGGGCCTGGTCCATGACGTGTTTCCGGTTGGAAAATTTACAACGAGAGCGCTGAAACTTCCGAAGCCAGAGCGAGCAGAAGACAGTGCAGGTGAGCGGCCACCTGACCAGTGAACGTAATTGTAATTTTAGTGCTTGTGATAACAGGTTTATTCACGACAAGATTATTATCCACTGCTCATGTTTATGTATTTACGCTCTCGATTCCTGTATCTACGCTCGTTTTCATTCTTTATGCGCTCGCATAATAAAGGCAGCTATCTAACGCCATAAAAAACTTTTACAATAGCGGTGATAGCCTACAGTTAATGTGAATCGCGGACATTAACCAAAGAAAGGAATTTCCACCTCCATTCACCAAATAAAGGCTGTGTTTCTACATTTTAACACAAAACGTAATTTCTGTCAGAAACCAGCCTATAATGCATAGCCCAGACGGCACACATAAATCTTACCGATGTCGGGCCGATGAATGCCGTTATAGTCTAGAAGACATCGCATAGGAAGCGTTTGCGCGTTGGCAAGACATCGCCGAGATGTCGGCAAATCATCGAAAACGACAATGAGCCAATGTTTCAACGACTCATCGTTTGCTCATTGGCAAGACATCGCCGGGATGTCGGCAAATAATCGAAAACGACAATGAGCCAATGTTTCAACGACTCATCAAAGCTGCCCACCCCTGGCTTATACGACCTTTATTTATTTAGGTCGGAACTTGAGATTGCACATTTTACACTAGGCTATAAATTATTAGATCTATAAAGACACAAGAAAGATGCCAGAAATATTTTCAATTCATTTTATTGAATGTTTAAAAAAGTCTGAATGATGAAAAAATGCTGTTAGAAAATGTTCCCCCAAAAATCAGGTTCTTCTCCTGCAAGAGACAAAAACAACAATTAATTCACTGCAACACTTTCATCTTTAATGTCTACCCTTACCGATTGCTGTTAATGCATTCATAGATGCAGAGAACCGCTACCGAGCTCGGAGAAATAGATTTCAAACCCATTAGCATTACCTCAGCTGATCAAGCAGAGGCGAGCTAATGCGTTACTTGGCTAGCGCGCTAACGCCGGCCAAAACACGAACTCTGGAAGTGACTAGAGAAAGTTGGGACTGAAACGTAGCCTACATTTGCTTTGGGAACTTCGGCTGATGCATCTGTGCATTTCCTCTGTGCAAAGGCGTTATGATGACACGACCAGCAGGTTAGCTCAGCCAAGACAGTAACGTTAGCCTAGCTCCCACTCCTCTCCATACAAAAACGACAGCCTTTCCTGGGTGAAGTCTCACGGTCAAATAATAATTTGCTATTCTTACACCCAAGCATATTGCTGTCCTTGTACCGGTAATCATGGATGCTGTAGTGTTAACATTTCGCCATAGCCGCTAGCTAGGTTTAACATATTTTCCAGTGTTAGCTCAACTAGCTAACGTGAATTAGTTCACAACGAAGTTGTAATTACCCCAAAACAGCTCTTTATAAAGTAATGTACACCAAGTTATGGCTTAGCCTAGCAAGCAAATATATAAACAGTCATACAATTGACACAATGCCTATTTTCTGACAATTTACATGAGTGAATTTACCAACCTGAAAATCGCTGCTCCAGGAGGCTGATCTGACGTGCCTGGCTGCCTGCTACACACGCAAAAAAAAAGAACAGATAGAGCGGGATCTGCGTTGGGTAGTAGGAACGATCAAAAGCCAACATACATGGAAGCTGGGGTAAAAAAAAACATAGCGGGGTCTGCTTTGGGTAGAAGGAACGATCAAAAGCCAACATACATGGAAGCTGGGGTAAAAAAAACAGATAGCGGGATCTGCTTTGGGTTGTAGGAACGATCAAAAGCCAACATACATGGAAGCGACTTCAGGCCGATACCCCTGCGACATTATTATATGGGAGGATTCCATGCTGATCTGAAACCGACATCGGGCAGACGTATGTGTGCTGTCTGGTAACTTGAGGTGAGTCAGACAGAAGAGGGACCTGTCTTAGTAGCCTATATTGAATCCCATCCCTTTCAAACAACCTTAAAATTGTGTGATTAGCCGCCAGAATAATGAAATCAAAATACAAAATATGATTGGGCTAGGTCCAAACCGCATTCAGTGTAATATAGAGGTTATCAAAGATACTAGTTTGTATTTTCTTTTAAAATATACATTTTGGGATGGAGTCATACCACAGGTCTACTTCATATCCAGGGATGGATTATTGAATGGGCCTACTGGGCCCAAGAGCTCAGGGGGCCCTGAAGCCTAAGACTGTGTGAAGTTGCTTCTCTGCCCTTCTCTTCTATTTCCAGAAAACTCACAAGTCATCATAATATAAAGGATCATTTTTTTTTAAAAGTCTTCCTGGGAAGTATGCCCCCGGGCCCCCCTATCTTAACAGGGGAGGGTTTTTTTGCATCTATGCCCAGGGGTTCATAATCCATACGTGCCTATGTCCGTCAAATGTTTGGTATATCCTAATTGACTGACTTAACTAATGACTTGTTTGTGATTTTAATAATATTTTTGCATGGCAGGAAATGTATTGAAATTCTGTTATTGAAATTCACACCGCACCACAGATTTGGTCCCCCCCCCAATGTTGACATCATGGCTACGGCCTTGTAATACCCCCATGGCTGCTGCAATGCCAGAGCCTATGTGCCATAGTAGACACAGCATTAGCTGCTGGAAACAGGAAATGCAGCCGCTATAGTTGCAGCAGAAGAAACAAGATGCCAGAGCAGCATATTCCTGCTCAAATCGGCGGACCATCGCAAACAGGGCTCGGGGGATTACTTTTCACAAGTAAGATTTAACATTATCGTACTATTGGTTGTATTTTGTGAATGCAATATTACCAGAGAGTTGAAAAGGAGCAAGGATCTTTGTTATTACTGTATGTAAATCGTAGCCAGCAGGCTAGGCTACTTGCTAGGTGTTCTAGTTCACCCGGCTATGAACTGAGACTTGATAAGTCATATTCCATAACACTGACTTACATTACAACTGACACAAGAATGCTATTGTAGAAATGAATGAAATATTACTAGTATAACATTGGCCGGCGAATTTTACACAATTTCTGGCACAGACTGTAGCTAGGAATGTGTGTTGGTGGTAGCTTCACTATTTCCTGAATAAAGTAACTTTTCAATAGCTTAACTTCTATATATGAAGTAGCTTGGCCAAACAAGCTACACTTTAGTCATGTGAAATTAGCACAAGTAGCTTCCTATGTTGTGAACTAGCCTACTGCTGTGTTTGTGTTACTAAGCTTGCTACATTTGACTGGGGTGGTAGTTTTGTGTAGTGAAGTTTTATTCATGGCAGAGTAACTGATAGTTTAGCTCACTACAATTTCCAAGTAGCTTGCCCAACACTGTATTATTCACATGTAATTCACCCTAACAAAAATAAGATGCATCTGAAATCCCTTTTCATTCAT
The DNA here is from genome assembly GCF_046254945.1 of Alosa pseudoharengus. Classification (NCBI taxonomy): domain Eukaryota; kingdom Metazoa; phylum Chordata; class Actinopteri; order Clupeiformes; family Clupeidae; genus Alosa; species Alosa pseudoharengus. Next base: position 38,591,736 of record NW_027468640.1, read on the forward strand.
TTATTTATTTTATATCTCCCCAGAACAACTACCTTGCTCAAGGACTACCACGAATGAGCTGAACGATCTCCTCACACCCCTGGAACTGAGAAAGGTGCAGCTCTACATTGCAGTACTGCAGGGCATCTGCTACACTGTGACTGAATATTGATTTATGAGCTCCAACTTCATCACCTTTTTGGTATGGCAACTGCTCTGCCCATGACCAGAAAGCACTGCAGAGGGTGTGAAAACTGCGCAACGCATCACCAGTTCCTCACTCCCCTCCATCGAGGCCATCCAGGGCAAGCGATGCTTGCGTAAGGCGCGCAGCATCATCAAAGACTGTTCTCACCCCAACCACAGACTGTACACCTCACTCCCCTCAGGGAGGCGTTACAGGTCTCTCCGCACCCCTAACCAGCTGTGGTTGGTAACGGGGGCAGCCGTGGCCCACTGTTTAGCACTCTGGACTTGTAACCGGAGGGTTGCAGGTTCGAGCCCCGACCAGTGGGCCGCGGCTGAAGTGCCCTTGAGCAAGGCACCTAACCCCTCACTGCTCCCGAGCGCCGCCGTTGTAGCAGGCAGCTCACTGCGCCGGGATTAGTGTGTGCTTCACCTCACTGTGTGTTCACTGTGTGCTGTTTGTGTTTCACTAATTCACCGATTGGGTTAAATGCAGAGACCAAATTTCCCTCAAGGGGATCAAAAAAGTATATATACTTAATACTTACTTATACTTAACCACGTAGCCTACTTGGAATAGCCTACCCCTCAGGATGTGTAATAAATCGTAGGCTACCAAAATAGTTGAAGACCGATCAGCAGCCCTTTTCCTAATAGCCAACTCACACGCACATTGAGCTCGCAATGTTTTGCTTGTGTTGAACTGTTACAGTTAACTTTAGGCTACAGCTTGAACAGTTGAACTGTTACAGTTAAAGTTTTTAGTTACAATCAATGGTGTTGAAGTGGTATGTAGGCTAAGCAATACAAAATAGTGGAATTATTTGTGGTTGAACTGGACATTTTGACTTGGTGCTAAAAAGTTAGAACTATGGATTTGATGTTGGCCGCGAATTCAGAAGCTACGTTAACGTTAGCTTACGTTGTGTCAGTGTAACATAGGCTACTCTTACAAATATTACAAAAATTTGGCTAACAGACATCTGCTCTGTTTTGTCTTGTACGTGACAAAGTCTCCTGGTTCAATTGTTTCCAGTTTCATAGAAACAAGGGTGTTAATTTTGCAGTAACTACAAAATCCAACCAAGTATAGGCCAAGGCATCGCGTTGATGTTTCTCCACTTGTTCTTTTCACGTATCTGGCAGCTAATCCATGTAGTGAAAAGGGATAGGCTACCCATTCAAAAGGAGGCCTACAGTTGTTTTATATAAATACACGGGTTTCCCGTTTACCAACAGAACTAGATGTGCGCGCAGCCGTGAGGCAGAAGACGCTTGGTGGCCGTCCACAACTTTATAAACTAAACCTAAATAGTCAGCTGCTGTAAGCTACAATCGGATTTTTTTGTATACCCCTGTTGTCTCAATGATAATAACATCTCATTTCAGATTATATTTCAAAGTTTGACGTTCATTTGCATTATTAATATAACATCGTATTTTGTCATTTTTGGCAAAGACATGCATTCCGTTAGGGATATTGAACATATTTAACATTCTCTAACCATCGTGATTTCGAATTGGTGCAGTTTTCAGCACAAAAACTAAACTTCTTTTGCTCTTTTGCATTGCTCTATGCTGTTCTATGGTGCTTTCTGCCTCTTGGTTGCGCACGCATGTTTTCGTGACATTGCATAGAAATCCATGTATAGGATCGCTATGACCGTGATGTAGAGGGCAAGAAAATAATAGCAGTCTCTCATGTATCAGGTCAAAATTGCTCATGATTTGCAGGTAGCAACTTACAGTATAAATGAGTACAGTACGTATGAATACCTATTGCTTGCCATAATGGTAATGAGAAATATATTAGGCATTCAAATATATTCAAATATTTAGTGTTAACCTTACTCAGCACTGAAACCTGTCAAACTTCTTTCAAAGTCCTTCATCACATGAATTAACATTAAAATATTTTAATTTCTGAGCACCACAAAGTCAGACCTCAGCACCCGCCAAATTCTGGGAAATTCTTGGATTCTGCCATAGACCTCAATGTTAAAAAGAGAGCCCGATCACTGCATAAATGTGCGGGGGCGTGTACTGCTACCCTATTTGCATAAATGTCCAGGGACAGGAAATGGCCTCTCATGAAGTATCTTCGTAATGAACCATCTTTGCCTTGTCATTTTGCGTTTGTCCAGCCGTTCACATCCGTGAACACTGTGCCCCTTGTCTAAAACATATTTCGGGATGCCATCTCACCATGAGTAAACGTAACGTTATGGTGACCGTGCTAAGAGATCAAAGCATACTTAGTCATATTGGTCTTGCACATAATATTGAGCTGAATATTTACTGTAAATAGCCTACAAAAGCCTAAAGAGCCAGACCCACATTTAAATGTAGGGTCTGGGCCCTCACCGTTCGCAGTGCTCAGAATGTTCCCCTCGCCAGGCTCTTCCATTTTTGGCCACTCATGTCATCCAGCGCGGTCTGTCATCTCTACAAATCATGGATCCAAGGTAGGCTAGGGCGTTTTTTCTATTTTTATGTTTATTTAGTTTAGTAATTAGTTACATTTCTCAAACTAAGACTATGGGACAGTGGTGGTATGCTGCAGCGTTTGTGAGTGTCATTAACTAGCATTAGTGGTAGTATAACTGTTAATGTAAGGTAAATTATGTTGTTGACGTTAGCTTGCTAACGTTAGAACCAGTCTATGGATGGTTAGAACTAGCCAACATTAACGTTAGACAGCTTCTTTTTGTTCTAATGTCTCGCCTTCTCACATTTTCTCACAATTTGCCAGACTGTCAGATATGTAAGGGATAATGTATAGAACGCCGGTCATTGTCGGGAAATAGGTCCCGACAGGGCGGACCGGACCCCGACGCGCAGCGAAGGGGTCTTGTTCCGCCCTGAAGGGCAGGACAATTACAATCTAAACTAATCTATATATTTTAGTCAAGTTTCCAGTGTCCCTCACTCAGTGCTTTCAGCAACTGTTGAGGTGAGGCCCCCTTTTTGGTTAAGCAGTCTGCAAGTTGTTCTTTTGTGTTGTTCCACAGAACACGCTCAATTTTCTGTGTTTGGACAAGCTCCTTGATACTACTCACTTCCAGGCGAAGTCTATTCTCAGAGACAGACTTTGTGGACTTAAGTGCATCAACAAGTGAATAATTGTCAGTTACACAGATTAAAGGTGGAGCACGCTCGGCACCCCCTGTGGCCAATTCAGAAAGTTTCTCCAGCAAGCGTGCTTCTCACCACTCTCTTAACTCTCTTAGACTGCCAAGAAAGTGGTGAAAATTTGCCATCTTCTCCCATCAAAACTATCAGGTGCCCTCCTTGAGTGCCCCCATCTGTGAGGTTTCCAAATGAGGCATCACTGAACACTACAATCTTGAGAGCACTGTCTCTACCCAAATGGTGAAAGATTAAACCTACTTTCTTGGACTTCAATTTGCACACTATTCTGTTTGCTTCATGTATTATTTGCACTGTTGCATTTTTAAGCTTAGAAGCTAGGTAGCTGGCATCAAACAAGACGTCTGGCCTGGTCTGCCTCGCTACCCAGAGAATCTGACCTATCTTTGACCTGAGTTGATCCTTTTCCTCTTCACAAAGAGAAGAGTCATGTTGCACGGCTCGTGAAGGAGACACATGTATTGGCTGCATGTGTTGAATGTAGTTCTCCTGGTGTATTTGCACAGTTTTGTCAACAGTTACAATGTCTATCCCCACATAGCAGAAGTTGTCATGTCCCTCACGTCCAACTTGAAATACAGACCTAAGGTGGGGTATTACTGTATTGGAGAAACTGTCTGTGCCTCCCCAAATGAAGTCATCTACGTGACAGGCAAGTACCCCACTCACATTGCAGTCCTGATCTGTCCAATAGAAAACAGCTGGATCGACCATGGACATCTTGCCTCCTGCTTTCAGCACTATTTCCTTCACCCTGTTGTACCAGTACAGGGAAGCATCTGCCAGCCCATACACACACTTTCTGAGCTTCCATAATTTTCCAGTACGGTCTGCTTCGGAGGGAGGTCTGATGTAGATGTCACGTGACAGTTCAACTCCCTGTAGGAATGCAGCTTTTATATCCATAGAATGTAGGGTCCATTGTCTTTGACAGATAACAGCCAAAAGTAGTCGAAGCGACTCTGTAGCGCAAGTTGGTGAATCTTTTTGCAGTTCTGACACTTGTAATTCTTCAAAACCTCTAGCCACCAACCTTGCTTTTGGTACCAATCCAGTGGGTGTTTCTTTAAGGGTGCATACCCATCTGGTGCTAATGCGCTTTTGTCCTTCATCTTGAACAATTTCAAACACATTGTTATCTCTCCAATTCTTCATCTCTTCCTGTTTAGCTATGTCAAATGATAGATATTTTGTGATCAACACATCCTCACTGTTATCTGTGGTATTATACCTAACATGAGCAATAATGGATTCTATCTGAAGGTTCTCCAACTTTGATATCAACTGCATCTGTCTTTCCTGCAACATTGCTTGGCTCAATGAATAGCAGATTGTACCAGCTTTTGTATTTGCCTGTAGATTTGCCAGCACGCCCAAGAACTTCTGCTCTGTGTAAAGTCCCACTGTGGGCATCTCTGTAATTTAGAACTTGTCCTGTTTTCAGATGGACGTCAACTTTCTGTTCTTTGTCATTACGTGTCTCCATACAATCATTTGTCGGCTGTGCTTCAGTGTTTGCTCCGGTTTCTGTGTCCTCCATGTCGCTATCATGTTGTTCATCATCTTCCATGTTCACTTTCCTAAGTCTGAGGTAGTGCACCCTAACACATGTTCCTCCGTGTCTGATAAACACTACTGCTCCATCCTGACCAATTACAACTCCTGGTCCTTTCCATTCTGTACAGTCAACTCTCTTATAGTACAGTTTGTCACCCATTTCGTATCTCTCATCTGTGCTGCGTAGTTGTTTACGCAGAGCTCTCCTTATTCTCTCCGAACACTCTGCCTCTGTAAATGCTTTCCTTGCTGCATGTAAAGCGGAGATGTGTTTTGCTACCCACTCACTTCTTGTGGTGCCCTCTAAAGCTGGGGGCTTGTCAATCAGCACTGAGGGCAAGTTGGGATTCTGCCCAAACACCAACTGATGAGGACTGTAACCGTGAACATTTTGCATGGTATTCTTCGCCATAAGCGCCCAGTCTAATGCAGTGTCCCAGTCACAGCTGTTACTTGTCCTCACTTTCATGATGATCTCAGTCAGCGTTTGATTGTGTCGCTCTATCAGTCCATTGCTCCATGGGCTGTATGCAGCTGTTGTTTTTACTTCTATGTTAAATTTTTCTGCCATGTCTCTAACCTCATCATTGTTGAACTCTCCCCCATTATCGCTGAATAGTTTCTGAGGTGGGCCATGCACACTTATCCAGTCATGAATAAAGTGTTTAACTATTTCAGATCCTTTCTTTGTGGTCAAAAGGCTTTCCACACTAAATCGTGTGAATTGATCAATAATGTGGAGATACCAAAGACCTGGCTCAAGCTCATGCAGATCTACTGCCACGGTTTCATTGTGCTGTGATGCTAGTGGAAGACCAACAGCAGGCCTTGGTTTTGTCCTACTGTATCTCTGACACGTCTCACATTCACTGACAATTTTCTGAAGAATGATGGCACATTCTGCATCTTTAGTGCCTGAGCTAGATAGAAGCCTCAGCAATCTGTCAGCAGAGGCATGACCAAATTGTCTATGAAGCTTCACTAGGATTTTTTCTTTTTCAACTTTGTTCATTTGTTCTGAAATGGACAGAATTTCCTCCTCACATTGCTTTTCTGTGTCCTCATTGCTGTCTTCATTTAAAGCAACACCCTCAGCAGCTACAAGGATATGGTCATCACTTGGCATGGTTTTGCCCTCTTTGTCCATAATGTTCACACAGTAATGACCAGAGCTCGTAAAATCCAGCTTTACAGGTTGACTGAACATCACTGCACTGTCATTTTCCATATCCAGCACAGTCCCCGCTTTTTTCATGGATGCCTTGCTCAAAAGCAGTGGAATCTTTGCTGGAACTATTTCAGTCTCAATGCTGCACTTCGTTTGGCCTATCTTAGCAGGAATTTTCAGTTTTCTGGTGGAATGGACCACTTTTCCATCACCAAACTTAAATGGTCTATTACTGCATTGCTCTGTCTTCTTCAGACTCTCTAATTTCTTATGGCTTAGTCCTGCGATATAGCTATCTAGCCATTCTTCTCCACACACGGTACGTGTACATGCTGTATCTATTATTGCAGAGCCAAAACATTCAGTTAAAAAAATCTCTGCGTCTGTTGGTGACTCTTTAGTAAAGAGAGTGATATTACACTCTTCAACGCTGTCAGTCTCACAGTGGGTAAATTTGATTTGCTCACCCTTGTGTGGGCAGTCTTTAGCCCAGTGGAACGTACTTTGGCAAATGGCACACTTTGATCTGCGCCCATACCTGTCCAAAGGGTTAGTGCCAGGCAGAGGTGTCTTTTGCTGTTCATTTTTGGACCACGTCTTGCCCCTCTGACGTCTTTGCTCTGTTGTGACATATGCAGCTTCCTGATTTATTCCCATAGGGTGCACAAACGTTTTCCCTCCAAAAATCCTTTTCAGTGCGGACTTCATTGAAGCAAAAGTCAAATCTGTACACGCTGTTAAAGCTAACTGTCGGTATTTTACTTCCAAGCATGCAGTATCTAGTAGTTTGAAGGCTAAAACTGCATCGGGGAGCTCCATTTTATACTTGCGCATCCTTGAGTATCGCTGTTCAAATTCAATGATGTAGTCCGCCATGGATAAACTACTGTCCCTTATATTTCGATCAAAGTTTGAATATGCCTCATACGTTCGGTCTTTTTCCTCTTTGAGAAACAATCCATCAAGTTTTTCAATTAAAGTCAGCATGCCAGTGTCTTTATTTAAATCTTCTACCGGTATTTCCATTGCAGTTTCTCTCGCTCTTCCCGATAGCGCCAAAGCAACTGCCAGTGCTTGTTTCTTTTTTGCAAGATCTGTAACTCGTGTCCACATTTCGACTTCATTCTTCCAGCTTTCATAGGGTTTGCCTTCATCGAAGGTCGGCGGAACTTTATAATGGCTAACCATCCTCTGCTACCAATGTTATTCAAAGATAAGACACAACGTCAAGTTCTCTAACTTTTAATGACCACCGTCATCCACACTCGCTCATGAACTGCACACAATCAACATCCGGTTCCTATACAATAACAGTCCCTAGGTGTTTTCTACACAATAAAAGTTCCTAGGTGATTTCATAGTAAATACAACAAATTATATTTCACAGTTAACAGTGAAATGTCGAGATATCCCTGCACTAATTGCCATGTAACTCGCAATTGAGTAGGTCTTTCCGTTGGCATTTTTGCACCGATGGATAAAAAGAACGTAGCACCTGAGACTCTGCATTATAATCAGCAAAGTCTACCGACATTTTTTTTTCCACTAACCAGTCTTTGAAAACTGACATGGCCCATACCGTGGTCCGTTTTGTATTGATTTCATGTCGGTTCTCTTCAATTCTGTCTATGTCTCTGTCGTCCAGATGTTTGTGTCGTTTCACTTCTTTGCCTTCCTCTGTGTTGTTTTCTTTTCTTTTTCTTTTCTTAACTGGTGAAGACAATTCAGCCTTCATCCAAGAATCGAAATCTGGGTAATCTCCAAGAATATTAAAACTAATATTAAACTCATCCATTGCGCCGGATGTATTGGAAGTTTGTCCGTTACAAAGTATCTGCAGGTCAAGTCGCGTAGCTTAGCAATGGAGTATTCTAAAGTGATTAGTGGCCGGGCTACTTCCGCAGTAATATGAAAGACGTGAAACAGAAGCACAAAGCCCATTTTCCTTGACAGCGGTCTGTTATACCAAAGTCCTTTTAGGCAAGTCCCTCCACTCGGCGGCCATATACCAACGTTTTATGGGCACTCATCGGGCACAGTCTTTGGGTCGAACTGCGCGTGCGCAAGGCTTCACTACACCAATCTTGCTCCAGCGGCGAGATCACAACACATGATTGGCAAGATGTCTTCACAACACACCATATGATTGGCTCAATGTATTCACATCACACCACATGATTGGCTCAATGTATTCACATGTCGACGTTTTGCCGAGGAAGGGGTGGGATATGTGTAGACAACGGCCATATTGGCGTGACAAACTAGCCCCATGCATTTCTATGGAGTATTTTTTGAGTGCTGTGTCTCCACATTAGAAAGTCTCTGGTTATACTTAGCAACGGTCTGTTATTCAGAATTAGCAGACCGGCGAATGTTGGGAAGGCCCATTCAAGTGAATGGAGCATTCTGCAGCATTATGGACCCTTTCAACAAGGTAAACAAAAACAATGCTTGAACATTCTATTTGGGCCCCAATCTACTTCCTCTGCATTAAGATAACATATGGAATGTTAAAAAGGAAGTCTTGTGGGGCCAATTATGATGCTGATAATGGAACTCTCTTGAAAGGGTCTATAAAGAGCCATGTAATAATTAACGTTAGCTCAACAACGTGTGAGTGAGTCATATCACAATATAGCCTACGATTGCAAAGTTGTTATGATAGCGTTATAGGCCTATCTATCATATGTTGTTAGGATAGTTTACAATGTTGACAGTCATATCATAATTGTAATTACGAAGTTGTTGCAATTGTGCTCTGTTTAAAAGATGGCATCAATGAAGAAAAGAAGACATCGTGCAAGGAGTGGTATGCCAGACTTAAAAAGTATGCCAACACAGGGACCTGGCCCTAAGGTGAAAAAGTGGCATGGCCTCTATTAAAAGGTTAGTTTACAGTACTCTGTGTTCTGTAGGCTATTGTGTTAACAGACTTACTGGGTCAATAGGACAAGTGAGCTAATAACCAATGAATGAAAACCAGTGTAATTCACCTGTCTTGTGTCTTAGTATGCACAGTATGTATGTCTGTGTTACAGATTGAGAAATGTCCGGCGCAGCTTAGGGGCCAGACATCACTTTTTATGGGTCAGGGTCAGCAGACATGTGCATGTGGTTTCCACTCTGCTGAGGTAATGTGAGTCACATATTATTCCGACAGCAGTAATGATATCTTTGGTGACGATTTAAAGTGATTATTTTTAATTCCTCAGCCTAAAAGTGCAACACCAGCTCTCAAGGCCACAGGTGTCACACCATCAGGTTCAGGTCTGACCGCTCATAATGCCACAGGTGTCACACCAGGAGCTCCTCCCGCTGCTGCACCTGGACCATCAGGCACCTCCCCTTTCAAGCCCTGGAAAGTGCTTGATAAACTGGTGAGTCAAGTCCTGCCAAACAATTTTATTGTATTATTTTCACACCTGCCTAATATTCTAATATTTTAATACTTTGCATTAACATTTTACCCTTACGATCTGGTTTTACTTTGCTTTGGTCAGCGATACTCAATATTTTATTCCTTTTCAGTTAGGTAAAAAAACCAAATGGCCACATAGCCCATATTCAGCAGTATACGAATCACGTATGATTAACTATTCAACTTGTATGTGTCATAGCGTCCATCTGTCACCACCAACACCATCTCTGTTACACCCCAGCCCTCATCTTCCCAGCCTCTTTTTTCTACCCCTGTGACCTGATCGCTTGTAGCACAGATGTACTCTGAACCTTCAAGTCCTGTGAGTGTTTTCTTTATTGTGTAAAGTAAGAGTGATTCTAACATTATTCATCTCTTTATTTGCTCTCGTTGTCTCTCACACACACACACACAGACATACAGTCACTCACTTTCTTTGTGTGTGATAGATAGATAGATAGATAGATAGATAGATAGATAGATAGATACTTTATTGATCCCCAACAGGAAATTTGTGTGTGAATCAGACTTCCATCAGTGTGGCCCCCACCAACAGACATCTTGCTGTCATGTGTCAGGACCCAGCTGCATCCTCCATCCGTATGTTTGCCTCCAGGGGTCATGTTAACCCATTTCATGTGCACACATGTGCACAAACAGATACACACACACACACATACATTCACAGTAATCATACGTATGACACATACTCACACAGTAGACATATGTACGCTTGCATGCACAGGCACATACGCAGGCACACACACAAGCACGCACACACACACACACACACACACATACACACACACCCACACACATAACATAAACATGTACATGCACACATGCACACAATTCAAGAATTTCTCAGAATTATGAACAGGCAAGATGGAGGTGGGGTTGTATAAAATGAATTTTACATGTGAAATCTATGCACTAATCATGTTTTGGTACTTGTTGTCTAGCAGATACCAGTGAGAATTGAGTGTGGATAATGCAATTTAGTGAGACAGAATCATATAGGCCTTTCAGCGTGATTTATTTTTGTGGAAAAAATGTGCTGGACTGGGCGGCGGTCATATTTTGTACCGCTCTGCGGTATATCTAGTTAAATTATACATTTGAAATGGTGTGATATTGTAATTTATCATAACATTTGTTACAAGAAATAAGGTGCAGGTTGAAAAGAGGCAGCTTTAACACATTCCACAGACAATAAAATTAATTGTAAAGTAATTATCACAAACTAGACTGCATTTCCGGCGGGAACTGCAAAAGTGTGCTTGCCCTGGTCCGGTCACCAACGTGAGCAGACAGTGGCATACGCTCAGTGGCACAAAAAGTGGGTATGCGCTATATGCGGCGCATAGGGGCACAGCTCCATGGGGGCGCCAAAGCGATGGTAAAAAAAAAATATATATTTGGTATTTTCTATATGTAGCTACTGCTGTCCGTTTCTAAATCATTTCAACTTTTTCTCAATGTTCTATAACATTTTAGAGGACTAACAGGCTAGAGTAGGCGCCCTATCTCATAAGATTCCATTATAGAATTTTGACATAGAAGAGGGAGTGGGGGCGCCGTGAGCGCTGGGCGAGCAGATAGGCCTACGAGTAGTGAGTTGCCGTCTATGGAAAAAGATGGATACAGCAAAAAAAAGCTGTTGACGACTAAAAATAGAAAAAGAAAGAGGGAAAAGGAGATGGCATGTCAAGGGATGCAACAGCAGTTAAATAAGTGGACGGTGAAAGGCAACAGGTAGGATTTAAAGTGATGACGTCTGTACTTGGAGGCTTGCAAATATGAATGTTAACAGACTAACTAGCGTTTGTTAAGCATAATGCCGATTGAAACATAGCCTATTCCATTCAGATAGCTAGGTGGCTACCATGCTCATACTCCACTTTTAATGGCCAACTGCAAACAGAAATGCCATGCTAGCAGTAACTTATTACATTTTTCCATATCCTAACAATGAAGGCTCCTTGTAATAACTTAATATTGTGTTGTCAATGTGGTGCAAACAAACAAGGCTAGAGTGCCTATCAGCCTTATACATTGTGAGCATTAGCTGGCAAAAGGACGTTATGAGAACCGTTTAGACTCTTAAAGTGGCAATGCACCATTTATCAATACTTATCAAGTATAACATCAAGTTAAACATCAAATTGGCAGCATTTCTTTAAAAACATATTCAATAGACACTAATACACAGTAATAGTGTAAATTATTGGTCTTTTGTTTTGCTTTAGTTTGTGGTTTTTTTTTTTTTTGGGCTAAAAATGCTGAACCTGGCTTGATCCAAGCATTCTAACACTGCCTTTCAGTGTTGGAGCAGTGGCAATACCTCTAAAGCTCTAGGAGAGGCTATTCAACTATTGGCTTGCGGGGTGAATGCGGTTCGTTGGATTTTACCTGTGGCCTGCCTTCGAATTTAGCTTCTATGACTAAGATCAAATCAATAAAATAAAACAACAGCAGTGATTGGCTGAAAAAATAAATAATGTCACGCGTCTTGCACCTCTCAAACTGGGCTATCAGGTAACCTAGAGAAAATTTGAAATTAGGAAATATGACCAAGGCATTAAAATGCTGCTTGTTTCTCAGGATACTTTTTCATTGATTTATTTTAAAAATATGAGCTATGAGTGTGAATGTTATATATTCCATCCCCTAATTCTGTTTTACTGGTTTATTTGACAAATAATCTATATGGATTTGCTCTATAAAGACCTTATGTCTGTTTGGGATTGTTTTGAGAGCCTATTGATGTATCTCAGAATAAAGGAATGTCCACAACATTAGTGATGTTTTTTTTGTGTGTGTAAATGTATTTTACTTAAATGTAGTGGATACTCATGAACGCATGTCTCTAATAGCCACAATAGGAGTAATTTTAGCAACACCGTATTTTGTGTGGTCCATAATGACCCAGTGGATCAAACGTGCCAAAATTCACATTCCTTGCTTGTTGTTGGTACATTAATCCCATTCAGATTGCCACTTATCTGTGATGTAAGAGTTCAGTATAGGTTTAAGGTTTGGGGCAGGGATTTGACATTCTGTGACTTCTTCATTGAGGGCTTGCTTAGCAGCACTGTCCGCTTTCTCATTTCCCCTCAGACCAACATGGCCTGGGACCCAGCAAAAAACTACACTCAAGTTCTGGTTCTTTAGACGTTCTAGTTGATCAAGCTCAGCTTTTGTTGTACTTTTTGCGTGACATTAAAGCCTACTGGAAAGATTTTTAATTGCAATTTAATTGAATGCAATTTACTTTTACGATTAAATAAAATTAATTTATCCCTCTCACCCATAGTTTTCTATTTATTTACATAGGCCTACTGTAATTACATTTATACATAGTTATTCTACTGATCTTTATACTATTCATCCTGCACCCCACAGGTATTTGGTAACTCTCACCATTCACCTTTGCACCATTCACCTTCTATCACAATGCCTTCCAAGTATGCTCAATGCCTCTAGGCAGCCACAATGTCTCGGGGCAACCTTGCCCAATCATGAAATCCTTGCTCTGCCATGGGATAGTATGGACTTACGAACTGATATAGCAAGGAGAACAGTAGCTATATATAGCTTACATAATAGAGTTGTTTTCACATTGACGGTATTCAAATAAAATTTTTCATTATTGTTAAATATCATGATGGGAGAGTATTATTAAAAATTTTACAAGTATGCAAATTCATATGTTTACGGGAAATTAGGTTTTACTGTGTTGTTTTGTTGTAAAGACAAGGTGAATGGTGCAAAGGTGAATGGTGAGAGTTACCAAATACCTGTGGGTGGTTTGGCAAATGATGGAAACTTTTGGAATATGTCTTTTTTTTTTTTTTAGCTTATGCACCCTCACACTGGAGTCCCCAGTTCATATACAAAATTTGGTATCGATATGTGACAGTGTTCCTGAGATATGGACGACTTCCTGTTTCGGAGCTTCGCCGCTGATTCCGTTTGGCTGTGACGGGCAAACGCTTTCGAAAATCAAAAATCCTTCCGCTAACATTTGTGAGGCTTGGTCCAAGGATAATGTACGTCAAGTTTCGTGGCGTTCGGACCAAATTTGTGACCTGTGAAAATTTAGTTTCGCTTTCTGTTCAATCCAATATGGCGGACGAACGACACGCCCACCTGACGTCATCTTCGCGACCAACTTACACCGGTACTGACCGGACGTTTTAAAGTTGGAACGGTGTCTCTGTCTCAAAGGGCCTAGGCGCTAGGGCTGACAAAAAATTAGGGAGACGGGAAAAATAATAATGACTAGACTGCATTTCCGGCGGGAACTGCAAAAGTGTGCTTGACCTGGTCCGGTCACCAACATGAGCAGACAGTGGCATACGCTATGCTGAACCTGGCTTGATCAAAGCATTCTAACAGTGCCTTTCAGTGTTGGAGCAGTGGCAATACCGCAAAAGCTCTAGGAGAGGGCTATTCAACTATTGACTTGCGGGGTGAATGCGGCTCGTTGGATTTTACCTGTGGCCTGCCTTTGAATTTAGCTTCTATGACTAAGATCAAATCAATAAAATAAAACAACAGCAGTGATTGGCTGCAAAAATAAACTAGACTGCATTTCCGGCGGGAACTGCGAAAGTGTGCTTGCCCTGGTCCGGTCACCAACGTGAGCAGACAGTGACATACGCTATGCTGAACCTGGCTTGATCCAAGCATTCTAACAGTGCCTTTCAGTGTTGGAGCAGTGGCAATACCTCAAAAGCTCTATTCAACTATTGCCTTGCGGGGTGAATGCGGTTCGTTGGCTTTTACCTGTGGCCTGCCTTCGAATTTAGCTTCTATGACTAAAATCAAATAAATAAAATAAAACAACAGCAGTGATTGGCTGCAAAAATAAATAATGTCACGCGTCTTGCACCTCTCAAACTGGGCTATCAGGTAACCTAGAGAAAAATTTGAAATTATGAAATATGACTAAGGCATTAAAATGCTGCTTGTTTGTCAGGATACTTTTTCACTGATTTATTTTAGAAATATGAGCTATGAGTGTGAATGTTATATATTCCATCCCCTAATTCTGTTTTACTGGTTTATTTGACAAATAATCTATATGGATTTGCTCTATAAAGACCTTATGTCTGTTTAGGATTGTTTTTCTGAGCCTATTGATGTATCTCAGAATAAAGTAATGTCCACAACATTAGTGATGTTTTTTTTTTGTGTGTGAATGTATTTTACTTAACTCATTAAATGTAGCTGAATACTCATGAATGCATGTCTCTAATAGCCACAATAGGAGTAATTTTAGCAACACCGTATTTTGTGTGGCCCATAACGACCCAGTGGATCATGAAAACGTGCCAAAATTCCCATTCCTTGCTTGATGTTGGTACATTAATCCCATTCAGATTGCCACTTATCTGTGATGTAAGAGTTCAGTATAGGTTTAAGGTCTGGGGCACGGATTTGACATCTGTGACTTCTTCATTGAGGACTTGCTTAGCAGCACTGTCCGCTTTCTCATTTCCCCTCAGACCAACATGGCCTGGGACCCAGCAAAAAACTACACTGAAGTTCTGGTTCTTTAGACGTTGTAGTTGATCAAGCTCAGCTTTGGTTGTACTTTTTGCGTGACATTAAAGCCTACTGGAAAGATTTTTAATTGCAATTTAATTGAATGCAATTTACTTTTACGATTAAATAAAATTAATTTATCCCTCTCACCCATAGTTTTCTATTTATTTACAAATGTACATAGGCCTACTGTAATTACATTTATACATAGTTATTCTACTGATCTTCATACTATTCATCCTGCACATAGACTTATTCTTACTACTCTTAAGTTGTTGTTTCTGCACTACAATGACACTGTTTCCACACTGCACATAGCTGTATGTTATGTACATTTCTGTTATATATTTGTCAAATTGAATATCCATAATTATTCTGTTTTATTATATTCTGTTAATACACTGCCTATATCTATATTATTATTTCTACTATTATACTGTTACTGCTACATCTACATGCATTATTCTACTTATTGTATGAGATAACTGCTAATACACTGCACATATTTATATTTAATTCATATTACTCTAAACCACCTTCTGTAAATCAACTGTATACTACTGTCTACATTGCACTATATTTCTTGACCTGTCTCTGTATATTTCATCACCTTTCTATACTTTGCATCACATTGCATGTGTAACGGAAAGACACGGGTGTTTATATAAACTCAAACCATACCATTTCAGTTACATAAAAAGAAGGAACAAGCAGACCAGAGGCGGAAATTATTCGTTCTACCATTTATTAATTTGGAATAAAAGTAGTCTGGAAGCAGCTGTGGGAATAAATCATTGATACAATAATTTATTATTAAAACATATCAGTGCAACCGACACATAAAATAGCTACAGCTACAACAGAACTAGCAGTCTTCCAGCCAGGGATTGAGCCAAGGCTCCAGGAGAAGCAGCGCTGCCTGTGAGGAAAAGGGTGGAGTGTCAACTACTCACCACTAGGGAACCTCGTTCTAGGTGATCAAGCTCAGCTTTGGTTGTACTTTTTGAATGACATTAAAGCCTACTGGAAAGATTTTTAATTGCAATTTAATTGAATGCAATTTACTTTTACGATTAAATAAAATTATCCCTCTCACCCATAGTTTTCTATTTATTTACAAATGTACATAGACCTACTGTAATTACATTTATACATATTTATTCTACTGATCTTTATACTATTCATCCTGCACATAGACTTATTCTTACTACTCTTATAATGTTGTTTCTGCACTACAATGACACTGTTTCCACACTGCACATAGCTGTATGTTATGTACATATCTGTTATATATTTGTCATATTGAATATCCATATTTATTCTGTTTTATTATATTCTGTTAATACACTGCATATATCTATATTATTATTTCTACTATTATAATGTTACTGCTACATCTACATACATTATTCTACTTATTGTATGAGATAACTGCTAATACACTGCACATATTTATATTTAATTCATATTACTCTAAACCACCTTCTGTAAATCAACTGTATACTACTCTCTACATTGCACTATATTTCTTGACCTGTCTCTGTATATTTCATCACCTTTCTATACTTTGCATCACATTGCATGCATATTGTAGCTACATGAATCACAGCTAAGATCCTTGGTTGCTATGAAGGCCAGTCGTTCTAAATGGATGGTTGCTATGGCCAAAGGCCAGTTATCTCTGCCGTTGTCAAGCGGGCATATCCTAACTTTATCTTATTTTAAACATCTCTATTTTACTTAGCCTACTTCTATACAGTGAGTCCCATTAAGAAGTGGCCACTTCATTCGCGCTTACCGTGATTCACAGCAGCAACATTATTAAATTAATCTGTCACCATATGCCTATGCCAACGTTTGCAAAGAGGAGAATCTTTTAATTTGATTCACAATGAAACGTTACATTTAATGTACATGTAAACAATGAGTAGGCTAGTTTTGGTTGTTGGTGGTGGTGTTACTGCATCCCTTAGTTATTATGCCTACAATGCAAAATTGTTCCCTCGTGATTGTTAGACGCATTTCAAAACATCGCGACGTGAAATGCCACCACAAAACATTGTTTGTGAATCGGTCTTATTAGGAGTCCTCGCTTAAGCTGTCACAGACTCAGGCGCTACTTAGGGCTAAAATGCTTCCTGAATTACTCTTAGTAAAAAAAAATAGGAGTCCTAAAGTTACGAGTGACGAAGTTACGAGTACAAGCATATCAAGCAACATAAATCTCATAACGTTAACGTTACAGCAACATCTCCTCCCTGACATAGCTAGCTAGCTTCTAGCCACACAAGAAATGAATGATTTTAAATCTCCGCTTAGCATTCTAATAACAGAAGGGGCACATTTATGTTGACCACTACAACATGACTCATTATGTCTGTAACTCTATAAAACACTTACTTTCATAAAGGAAGCACGCCATCCAGCACATACACATGGAAACCGATATTTTAGGTACTTGGCCACGAACTCAAAACGTGTCTCTCTGAAGCTCTGTTCTAGAATCTTTGTTCTGCTCATAATAGCACC
The DNA here is from genome assembly GCF_046254945.1 of Alosa pseudoharengus. Taxonomy (NCBI): domain Eukaryota; kingdom Metazoa; phylum Chordata; class Actinopteri; order Clupeiformes; family Clupeidae; genus Alosa; species Alosa pseudoharengus. The sequence goes on from NW_027468640.1 coordinate 38,609,276, forward strand.
TTCCTTACTTGTGAAGCTCACACGTATTCAGTGAAATGTTGCCACCTAGCGTTAGGCTATTTAACAACGTGACATTGCTTGCTTATTCTTTCGTCAACTCCATGCTTTTAGGAAAACAATCTTTTTAACATAGTTCCCTCTTCAATGAGCGATTACCAGCTCGTTTTTGTAACAGAGATAGCTGTTTATTGTCCCTAGGTTTACAGAAACACCTATTCATATTAATACGTAGCCTATGGAGTGCTGCCGACCACTGTTCATTACATGGCCCAGAATGCCTTGCATGTCTTTACAACAAAACAACACAGTAAAACCTAAATGCCCGTAAACATATGCATTTGCATACTTGTAACATTTTTAATAATACTCTCCCATCATGATATGTAACAATAATGAAAACAGTCAATGTGAAAACAACTCTATTATGTAAGCTATATATAGATACTGTTCTCCTTGCTATATCAGTTCGTAAGTCCATACTATCCCATGGCAGAGCAAGGATTTCATGATTGGGCAAGGTTGCCTGGAGACATTGTGGCTGCCCAGAGGCATTGAGCATACTTGGAAGGCATTGTGATAGAAGGTGAATGGTGCAAAGGTGAATGGTGAGAGTTACCAAATACCTGTGGGTGGTTTGCCAAATGATGGAAACTTTTGGAATATTTTTTTTTTTTTTTTTTAGCTTATGCACTCTCACATTGGAGTCCCCAGTTCATATACAAAATTTGGTATCGATATGTGACAGTGTTCCTGAGATATGGACGACTTCCTGTTTCGGAGCTTCGCCGCCGATTTCGTTTGGCTGTGACGGGCAATCGCTTTCGAAAATCAAAAATCCTTCCGCTAACATTTGTGAGGCTTGGTCCAAGGATAATGTACGTCAAGTTTCGTGGCGTTCGGACCAAATTTGTGACCTGTGAAAATTTTGTTTCGCTTTCTGTTCAATCCAATATGGCGGAAGAACGACACGCCCACCTGACGTCATCTTCGCGACCAACTTACACCGGTACTGACCGGACGTTTTAAAGTTGGAACGGTGTCTCTGTCTCAAAGGGCCTAGGCGCTAGAGCTGACAAAAAATTAGGGAGACGGGAAAAATAATAATAAATATAACCGCAAGCGGTGATTTACAGGGTCCGAGCAAAACGAACATGATGGCATAGCTTTTTAGTTTTACATATGCTTTGATTGTTTGGGCACAATTGTTCAAAAGAAACGTGATCGGATTTCGGTTATCGGATTTCAGTTACCGGATTTCAGCTATCGGATTGGATCAAATCTTGAAAATGGGTTGTTCAAAGGGAAACAAGGATCCTTAAATTGGATTAGATCACATAATCTATTCTTGGTTTTGATCTGGATAAAACCTTCACTTTGTGTCGTTCAAAACTTTTGAGTTGGATTGGAATAAATTTGATGCATAAAATTAGGATTACCCTGTGCTGTAACATTATAGTGTGCTAACCTCCACAACCCAACAGTATTCTAACAATACTTGATTCTACAGGACTATTTATTTGTTGAGGATAAGATGAAGGGTTTGATAATGGAAGGCAGTGTTTCCCACAGAATTGAATTGTATTTGTGGTGGTGGGTTCTGTGTCGGAGTCAATAAGATAAACAGCGTATAATTATACAGTTATACTTGCCTTGCACTACAAGTCCATATTGACAAGTAGCTGTAATGCTGTAATGTTATAGTGTGCTAACCTCCACAACCCAACAGCATTCTATTCTAGTATGCTAACCTCCACAACCCAACAGTATTTTAACACTAATGCTTCAGGTGGGATTTGAACACTCAACATAAGGATGACCAGTACAAGGCATTATCCCACTAAGCCACTGTCAATCCTACATCTTTGCCAGTCACATTCACATGGTGAAAATGTGTATTGGTAAACACACAAGAAAAACTCCAAGTATACATTTGACAATAAAATGAAGGGCTTTCCTGAAAGAGAACACCTGAAAACATTTGGAAATTCTGGGACAATTAGACATTTTTAGAGAAGAACAGTAATGGATGAAATATAAATATGATAGACTTAATGATGAAGGAAAAATAGTAAACAAAGAAGTTCCCCTATATGTCTTCGAGTGTGTCGGCATTCTGATTCTTGGCAACTAATGAGTGTGAATGTTGATTGCCTGATGTCATTCAGGTGCTGTTCAATGGTGTGACTCTTCAATAACCAATAGCATGTGCATCTTGAGCCTAAAGCTCTGGCAGGATTCGAACTCTCAACCTAACAAACACCAGCACTAGGCATTATCCCTCTGAGCCACTAACAATCCGACATATTAGGCAGTCACATTCACATGGTGAAAATGTGTGTTGGTAAACACACAAGAAAAACTCCAAGTATACATTTGACAATAAAATGAAGGGCTTTCCTGAAAGAGTACACCTGAAAACTTTTGGATATTCTGGGGCAATTAGACATTTATAGAGAAGAACAGTAATGGATGAAATATAAATATGATAGACTTAATGATGAAGGAAAAATAGTAAACAAAGAAGTTCCCCTATATGTCATAGAGTGTGTCGGCATTCTGATTCTTGGCAACTAATGAGTGTGAATGTTAATTGTCTGATGTCATTCAGGTGCTGTTCAATAGTGTGAATCTTCAATAACCAATAGCATGTGCATCTTGAGCCTAAAGCTCTAGCAGGATTTGAACTCTCAACCTAACAAACACCAGCACTAGGCATTATCCCTCTGAGCCACTAACAATCCGACATATTAGGCAGTCACATTCACATGGTGAAAATGTGTGTTGGTAAACACACAAGAAAAACTCCAAGTATACATTTGACAATAAAATGAAGGGCTTTCCTGAAAGAGTACACCTGAAAACTTTTGGATATTCTGGGGCAATTAGACATTTATAGAGAAGAACAGTAATGGATGAAATATAAATATGATAGACTTAATGATGAAGGAAAAATAGTAAACAAAGAAGTTCCCCTATATGTCATAGAGTGTGTCGGCATTCTGATTCTTGGCAACTAATGAGTGTGAATGTTAATTGTCTGATGTCATTCAGGTGCTGTTCAATAGTGTGAATCTTCAATAACCAATAGCATGTGCATCTTGAGCCTAAAGCTCTAGCAGGATTCGAACTCTCAACCTAACAAACACCAGCACTAGGCATTATCCCACTCAGCCACTGACAATCATACACATTGAGCAGTCACATTCAAATGGTGAAAATGTGTGTTGGCAAACACACAACATCAAGAAAATTCCTAGCATACATTTGACAATAGAATTAAGGGCTTTATAAAAAAGAGTACATATCTGAAAATGTGCACTGTTAATGGTATCCACCTAATGATGGTTGTATGGTTGTTATCCAAGAAAAAAAAAATACTCATATAGGAATATAGGTGATATAGGAGAAATGGGCTGAGTGGTCGAACTTTATTGGCCTATATCTCTGAAATGGAACAACGTATCCAAATTATTTTGATAACTTTTGTGAGGCTTTGTCTAAACATTGTCTGTGAGAATTTTGGTGAAGATTTGATAATTTTTGAAGCCTGTGAAACTTTTTATGATGTTTGGCTTTTCTCTGAAATTGTGGCAAAAGTGAACATTTTTAGAGCATAAGACCAGGGTGAAAAAGATGCATCTGAATGTAGAGATTAATATGATGAAAGAATTTTGAGTCTAGGTGAATCTGGTAAGGAGAAATAAGCGTTTTTGACAAGAGCGCCACCTTTGGGTGCAGTACCCCAAATTTGGGTTATGGGTAGTGGGGGGTACTGGTAACAATACTTGAAAATGTCAAGTTTCTAGGACTTACGGTTTATAGGAATATAGGTGATCTAGGAAAAAAGGCCTAAGTGGTCTAACTTTATTGGCCTATATCTCTGAAATGGAACAAAATATCAAAATTCTGAGCGATAACTTTTGTGAGGCTTGGTCTAAACATTGTCTGTGAGAATTTTGGTGAAGATTCGATTATTTTTGAAGAGTGTGAAACTTTTTATAATGTTTGGCTTTTCCATGAAATTGTGGAAAAAGTAAACATTTGTAGACCATAAGACCAGGGCCAAAAAGATGCATCTGAGTTTAGAGATTAATATTCTGAAAGAATTTTGAGTCTAGGTGAATCTGGTAAGGAGAAATAAGCATAATTAACTTTTTTTTTCAATAGCGCCACCTTTGGGTGGAGTACCCCAAATTTTGGGTTATGGGTAGAGGGGGGTACTGGTAACCATACCTGAAAATTTCAAGAGTTTTGGAGTTACGGTTTAGGCTGCAGTATGACTTTTACAGAATTTTGGTACAGAAACAATAGGGTTCCTGCAGTTACGCTGCTCGGACCCCTAATAATAAAACTTAAGAAGAACAACAAGTGTGCTTGCAAGCACACTTAATTAAGAAGAACAATAAGTGTGCTGCTTTGCAAGCACACTTAAAGGCACAATCCGTCAGGATTTCATTTTATTTAATTCACACTCCACACGCCAATCCAGTTGGGGGCAGCATGTAGGAAAACAATGTCACAATGATTTGCTAGTGGTAGAAACGACAAAACGCACATTGCCCATGCCCTCCTCTCCTCCCCCGTCTCCGTTTTCGCTACTGTCTATCCCTATGTGTCTATCAGAGGATGTCTCTGTGTCTAGGTCGCCGCCTAGAAAAAAAAACTCCTAAATCCGGAAAATGTCTTCTTCAAGCGGCTCACCCTTACCCGATCACTACATATAACAGTTTTTATTAACATTTTGCTTTTCACACTGGTATTGTTGGTAATGAGACATTTGAGAAATAAATACAAATTTGATAGCGGCATTTGGCAAGCGAGTCTTAGCAAAGGCTAGGCCTAGCCTACGTGTAGTAGCGATTGTATGGATGGATAAAACTGAAAATAGTAATAAGGTATTTTTTTCGGGTGGAGACTGACGACGAAGATTTACATCCCCCCTGCATCGAGTCAGACAAGAGTGGGCAAACGTAAGGGCCAGGCAAAGAAGAAAAGTCCTGGGTGTTTAGTGTCAGTCCCAGACCTGGAGAGAACAGTACAGGGACGGCTCGAGCTGTCAGAGCAGCCAGAGAGCGCGCTGACCAGCAGAGGCGTTTGGAGAACAGTCACCGTGAGAGTCTGGTAGCAACACAGGTGTTCTTGCTACGTAGCCAGTAACTAAAATGCTCCATGTAGTCAGTGGTTACAGCCAATCGTTCTGTTTACTATTTGGTCATTATTATTACCATTTATTACACGGCTCTTTATAATGCTGTAGAATGCTCCATTCACTCCGATGGGACTTCCCAACGTCCTACGGTCTGATAATTTTTAATACCGGACCGTTGCTAAGTATAACTAGAGAATGTCTCTAGAGAAGAAGGAAAGTGAAACTCGGCAGGCCACGGCCAGCGCTGCATCACTGTCGGGAGATATGCCACGATAATGACCGCCTTACAGAACGTTATTCCTTACACAATCATCCTCTACAACTAACAATAAAACTTCCCATTCTAAGAGCACAGTGGCTACATTTCATGTAACATAAAGAATACCCGAATTACGACTAAAATGGTATGTTCATCTTTTCCTTTGCACCTTTAGGCTATGAGTTCATATTTAAAACTATGGGCACAAATGTCAAGAGCCAAAGCTACCACTTGAAATTACATTAGTTTAAACAACTCTTTAACAACAAATAGATTCTAAGAAGTCAGGAACAGGAGAGAAAAGCATGATGTTAGTATACCAATCTTGATCAAAGAACACTTTCAGGCACAACCAATGTTTCACCAATCCTGATTCTTGGTATTTATTATAAAACTACAAGACAGGAATAAACTTTACATCTACCAAGTGCAACAACATGAATAGAAATGTAACTTTTGGACTATATGAGGCAGGAGGGAAGCAGCTGGGCACATGGATAGTCCTTAGCAGTCTTCAACAGCAAGAAGTTGGGCTAACGAGTCAGGCTTCATGTTGATGAGCCACAGGAAATGAAGAGGTGATCTGCAGCAGGAAATTTAACCTGTTGACACACCAATCTGAATGAAAGAACATGAACAAATCAGAGCAGGACAGGACCTCTTAATCTGGGGGTTGGGACCCCATTGTGATTGTGAAAACTGCTGGAATTAGTTCTTAAACATAAAGCTACTGTGTCACTAGTCACTGTTTCTACTGTTTTTTAAAGCCTACTTACAAAGATAACTAGATTCCTCTAAATATTACAAACGGCTTATGAAACAGCAACACTGGCATCTGTCTGGGGAGCAGGGTTTGCTTGACCAACTTTTTAGGAACCTCTGCAGCAGGAAACAAATTACTACCTGGGCATTAGCTAAGCATTTTGCCACATTACTGAAATTAGATGATATTACATTTTCCTACCTGTTGGGCAACAGCAATGCAATCGTTACACCTTCATAGGGGAGGACTGGACTGGAATTCTGATCCTGTGAAAACAGATACAAACACACACATGGGTATATTGTGATAAAGACATGTTTGAAGAGCTTCAAAGGAAAATGGTGATGCTATTTTGCAACAGGCCCGACACAATCTAAGCAACTTATAACGTTAGAGATAGAGGATAGTATTCTAACGTATCTGAAAGTTATCCTAATCGTGTAGAGCTAGCATTAGTTGTAATTTTAGTATCTTATGCTGCCAACATCATTCGTTAGCGAGACCACAAGCCAGTGAACATTCACCAATATCAAAATGATTTATTGCATATTGGAACATTACACTCTATGTATTGTGTAGGACACAAAACTTGGTCACGTACAAATAATAGTATTTGGCAAACTGTTTAGCATATGCAGCAAGGACGCTTTCGCTAGGTTGGTAACGTTAGCAATGGCGGTCGAACGAAGTCAATTTACCGCGATCTACAGCTGACAAACATTACCTAGTGCAGGGGTCGGGAACCTTTTTTGCCTGGAGAGCCACTTTTACCAATTTTTTATTTTTTTTTATCTCAGAAGAGCCACATAAAGACGGTTACAAGAAAAAGTTTAGATATTTAACGTACATTTACTTTCATTCAACAGAGGATTTTTAAATACATGTTCTACTAGTTTTACAAGTAATGTGCAAGTAACTTGAAATGTCAAGTGGAATGACAGAAGTATAGGCCTTAGGCTTCCCATGTAGGCTAAACACCACCCCCTATTTCCCCAGTGTTCTTTTGGTATGCAAAGTAACCTCATAGTTAACAACACAACACTCAATTTTCATGACATGACATGTCATTGGCGAAATTGAACATTAGGCCTACTGTACCAGAGATTAGATTTGGTGATGGCCTTGGAGTCTGGCTGGCTCATATTCAGTGAGGTGAAGTTTCATGCAAGAATTGAGGCTGTCATCATTTAAGGGCAACTCCACGCAAAACTGTCATATATCCATAACGCCAACATGGCATTGTGTTGGCGTTATGGATGTGACAGTTTTGCGCGGAATTGCCCTTAAACGTGAGCGCAGGTTTGTCTTTATATTTTTTATATGTGAGAAAGATTTCACATAAGTGGAACCGAACAGGGTTAACACAGCAATACTAACTCGTTGCAGTGTGCGATATATAACGGGCAGTTCATTTCGCGTTTTCAGAATCAGTCTTCGGATGGAAACTTTCCCATTTCAGCCCGCTTGTGTTCGCGCTCGCAAGCTGTGGTCACTGACGTTTCCTTTTTGACATTTTCCTTATCTAACCTACAGCAAGCGCACATCAACAATAACAATTAAAGTGTTCTCGTTCATCTTTTTTTCTCTTCGCCATTTTCTTTGTTTTGGATACAACCGTTAGCTAGCTGAATTTTTAAGTAAAGCATCAGCGGGTGGAATGTTATCTCGGCACTGCATTGTCCAATATCTGTACAGTAGGCTACATCGACGTAACCGTGAATTTCAGCGGTAGAGAACAGACACGGGATGGATTAAACTACGTGAACATTTATTATATTTCGAACACTATTTTAACATTTTGATTTCAGTAGGTCCATTTTTAATTTAATACAGTACCAAAATTATTCATGACTTATTGAGTAAACAAATGGCAGGTTTGTCCCGAGAGCCAGATGCAGTTCCCAAAAGAGCCACATGTGGCTCGCGAGCCATAGGTTCCCGACCCTGACCTAGTGGCTCGAGAGCTAATTCTACAATATCTCCTTTGCTTAATCAAAATTATGAATTATGTTTAACAGATGTTTACTTACCAGTCAAGAAGAAATGTTGCAAGTTCAGAATCGAACTGCATCTCCTTGCTATCCAAGCTGTCTCCATCGGTGGAAAGCACTCCCTAGATTAACGTGTATTTGCTTGCTTCCCATCTGATATTCTTTTCGCCTCAGATCGATCTCAGATCGGTCTCAGATTTTTTAGCTGGAGGCGATGGAGGTCTCTTCGGTCTCTTTCTAGAACTTTTGGCCATTCTCGCAGTACACTTCACTGTAGAACTTGAACTCCATGGGGGAGGGGAGGAGCAGGAGGGGGTGGGAGCAGAGCGTGCGTAATTGCGTTGTCTCTTTCTCGACTGCTCTGGGCTGCACTGAAGACGGTTTGGCCGGTATGTTACTCCCTGTCTCCACCTCAGACATAAACTGGTATTGCAAGACTGGACGACCCGGGGCTAGTCGGTTAGCACGCTAATTGTGGAGGAGATCTCTGCAATGCTATGCATATTCTTCGATTAGAAAATGTCAGTAGCGTTATTTCTTCACATTCTATTGATATGTATAGTTGATTTTTGAATGCATTACACTTCAAAAGTTCACAAAAAAGACACATTGTGCCTTTAATAATAAAACTTAAGAAGAACAATAAGTGTGCTGCTTTGCAAGCACACTTAATTACTGACACATTGTCAAAATTATATTAATATGCTCATTTCTATATAATACGTAGGCTACTATTCACATACAGCCCATTGTTTAGAACTGCTTACTCTGTGAATCTGAGTGTTATAGCTCATCTGGGTGTAACCTGCGTTGTGTTGAACCTGCGCGATTCAGCCCTGCACACGCCCGGACTCGAACCCGCGAACAGCAGCACCTTGAATTGGGAGGCGAGCACGCTAACAATTGAGCCAATAGCCCAGGCTACTGGCTTGCATGCCAGCAGCACTCTTGAGGCGTCGGGGAGTGAGGTTTTACAAACGTTCCACAAACACAGCTAAGCTAGCTGGCATCCGTTACATTCACCCCCCTAAACCTCACTTCCGATCCGGGTCACGGCACCAATGTAAGTTGTGTTGAACCTGCGCCATTCAGCCCTGCACACGCCCGGACTCGAACCCGCGAACAGCAGCACCTCGGATCGGGAGGCGAGCACGCTAACAATTGAGCCAATAGCCCAGGCTACTGGCTTGCATGCCAGCAGCACTCTTGAGGCATCAGGGAGTGAGGTTTTACAAACGTTCCACCAGAGCCCGTTTACAGAGAGCCGGATCACTCCCTATTAACTCCATTGTACCTGCAATCTGTTGTAGTTCCGCTAGGGGCGATCACGAAAAAGTGCAAAAACAATGGGGGTCTATGGAGCTAGACGGCTAAATGTGTCTCTTTCACCTGGTTGTCGTTGAAAAATCGAAGATTTGATTGTGGTTTCTGCAAGCTTAATATGGATTATAGGTCAAAAGTTAAATGAACGAGTAATTACGTCCTTTTGATTTCTTACAGGTTGGGTCGTTGTTGCCCACAACACACTAGCTTTCTGCTAATGAATGACGTCATTGACGCATTTGAAAGGCTTTTTAGATCAAATAAGTGACTCAAAAAATATAAATCTCAGCGGTCTGTATTTTCTCTGCCCCCTCTTTCGCATGCAACATTCAAATTTCTGGGCAAAAAATTATATCCAGAGAAAAGTGGATTTGAGGGGTATAGCTCCATAGACCTCCATTCATTCTGCACTTATTCGTGAGCGCCTTCATGTGGAACCAGAAAAGGAACTGCAACCAGTTCCAGAGAGTGGCGGTTCTCCCCTTATTAGACATTCTCTGGTTCCACAAACACAGCTAAGCTAGCAGGCATCCGTTACATGGGCATGAAGATAAAAAAGTATGCGTTTCTGCCCCTAGTGGTATGGCGGCAAATACATCCCAAATATCTGAAAATTAATAAAATACACTTTGCAGACATTTTTTTGATGATTAAAATGTCCGGATATATCCACCTGCTTTATTGACACTCCTTTCTTTCCCCTTTTCTCTTCTTTTCCTCTTCTTCCCCCCTTTTCCCCTCCCTTTCTCTTCTTCCCCCCCTTAGGTAGACGAATGTTCCCCTCGCCAGGCGCGAGGGGTGGGATAATCGGTTGTCTTTCAAATTCCCTCTGCACGCAATAGGACAGCTATGAGTCCCATGCGTTTCCTACCAGCGGAGCTAGTTGGCTAGTTCAAACTTTTGCCAACATAATAAAAGCTTAACTCGTGTCACACTGTTCGCCAACAGCAACATCCATCTTATTTGTTTTCAAGTAGCAGGGAATTCAAGCCAAACCGTTGCAACTCTGCCATCAATCATTATGTTAAGCCCGCCTAACAACTCTATACATGATTTGATTGGCCTGATAGAAGTTTAATTTTTCGAGCTCACAAGCCAACGGAGAGTTGCTAGACTAGCCCTGCCGCTAGGGTGAGTCTAGATTTCTAGGCTATTGGTTGACTGCTTATTGTGTGTAAATCTCAATCGCACGCACAACTCTCGTTCCTTGACCCCAGCGTCAGAATGCGACAGTGAAGGTTTTACATTCAAGTCTATTAGACAGCCCTATGCGTTAAAAAACAACGACGAGGGATTTACGTTCAGGTCTATGGGGCGGCCTTCATCGTTCAGGGGCCTATTGCACAAAACTAGGATAAAGGATTAAGCCGGGATATCTTGGTTATCCTGGCTCAATTTATCCGTGATCCAGTTGCACAAAAGCGGGATAGGGGGCAGCAGGATATGTTATGGTATAAGTTACCATGGCGATTTATTCTGTGGAGCTAGCCTGCTCCAGACCAGGCTAAGTTCCAGGATCTATTTAATCTCATCCCTTATCTCAGTCAGCAGTCATCACAAACGGAAACCAATAGTTATTCCACTGCCCACTACACATTGTTATCACATATAACTAGACCCACTGTCATTATTTAAACGTTTGTGATCATTAATTTTTACATATCGCCATTTCCGACCTGTCATGCAACAATGTGACGTCACGGGAGTGCCTAATCATTTCGCACGTGGTGGTCGCGGCACTAGTTGCAATATTCTCCTAAACAGAGGTGTTGCTGTTTGCTGCTGTTGTGAAAAGGCTATCACTTCCTACTTCTCACCGTGGAAGAAGCAATGAAGCCGCTTTAGTTATGTCTAGTTGCCATGGTGAATCAGTGAATCGGTGGCGGGGTCTATTTGAGGGAGCCGTGAGCGCGCACTTATCCAGGATAGGTTTCACCTGGCTTGATGAATCCGTGTCTGCTCATCCTGGCTTGCTCGTGCAACCAATTAAGCCTGTACGCTCGTGTTTTGGATTCATTGAGCGCAGCTCAGTAACTTATCCCGGATGTCTTAATTCTGCTTTTGTGCAACAGGCCCCAGGAGTGACGCAATGGGGTACCTTCTGCTTCAACTGTTGATGGCAGGGACAGTGACCAAGCCTCAATATGTGACTAGGGGTGAGACTGTGTTGGCCTAACAATGTGATGTTTTACCTCGAGTCTATATTCAGATATACACTTTAGTGCAGCATGTGGAATGTGTTTGTCAGCCAACATTTTCTTATTTTCCTCGGTCATAGCGCTGCTGCAGGCAGGCAGTAGGCTAAGTGAGAGATAATGCCCGCCCTCAGAAACAACTGATAGATTCCCTCTCTCTATCAATCTCGCATGAAATTGACAATAGTCTCACTCCAGACTATGGGACATTTCATATTTTGATTCCAAACGGCGAAACCGGTCGAAAAGCGACTAGTTTGCAGGTATGAATTCAGGTTTTTAGCCTACTGTTCTGTCAAAAAGTCATCCCCATAGCCTGCTGTCAGACATTCAGATGCTATATTTCACCTACAGAGGGCACCACGTACTTGAGAGATCGTTTGTTTGTGTCATGTGTGACACCAGACACTCAGACCAATATAATTTTACTGTGATTTGTCCATTATTTATTAGTGTTTGTCTTCAGCCTAGACTTTTTGCATTTGATTTTGTTCGTGTATGAGATTGTGTGATATGAACTAGCAACTTCACACAAAATAATAAATGAAACAGACCTTAGGAAGCAGGGACACAGATGAACACGACAGAATATCATGCAAAGCCGATCATGTTAAATATGGTGAATCTTAAGTGTGATATGATGGCTGTTTCAGTGTTTGTGTGTGTGTGTGTGTGTGTGTTTGTGCATTCATGGACATTTTCTCTCCACACTCTGTTTTCCTCCTTCATCATACTCCTGCTTGGAGATCCACATTTGCTGGAAGGTGCCCTGGTCAAGTGAAGGATTGAGAAAGAAACAGATAGAGAGAGGGAGAGAGAGGTGAAGGAGACTAGGAACAAATCAGAGAAGAGTGCAGTCTTTCTCTTTCACATGTTTAATTGTATGTGTGTGTATGTATGCATGTATAATTGTGGGTGTGTATATATGCATGTACAATTGTGGGTGAGTGTATGTGTGTATAGTGTAGCATAATCTGTGTGTATGTAGGCTATACTGTGATATGTATAGAGAGAGACTATGCTGGAGAAAGACTCACTAGTGAGGCCAGTATCGAGCCTCCTATCCAGGAACTGAATCGTCGCTCCATTGAGCTGTTACTGGCTATAAGCTTCAGCCTCATACTCTGGTGGGAGCAAAGGAGATAAAGAAAAAGAGACAGAGAGATAGATGGGAAGCGTACTTACAGTGAATTACAGAGAATTAGAAATGACGGAGAGAGAAAGAAAAAAGGTTCCAGATACTAATTAGATTACATTTAACAATCAACATTACTAGTACTGTATATACAACATTACTAGTGTGTGTGTGTGTGTGTGTGTGTGTGTGTGTGTGTGTGTGTGTGTGTGTACGTGTGTGTACAAGAGAGACTACCGGCGGTGCCTTCTGTGACAGTTCTCTATTGAGCCTCTCTGTAAATCCTTGCAGCAGTGTGTTGCCCCCAGTAACAACCACACTGCCATACAGACCCTAAAGAAAAAGACATAAGTATATTTAATAACAAAGTCCAATATATGCACACTGAGTGCCTTTCTTCCAGTCAACTGCACTCAATTACACTTGCCTTTTCTTCCTAAGGGACCACATCTGTCTCACTCAGAAATATAGGATATACAGTATACTGTATATATTCATGGATTAGTCAAGGCAAGTCCAATTTATTTTTATAACACATTTAACGCAATAGTGTCAAAGTCCTTTGCGAATGAAAAAAAAAAAGAAAAGAAAAATATTTAGTCTAGGACTAAACTGGCCCATGAGACATACACAAACAACAGCACATACAGTGCAACAGGAAAGTTTTCAGACCCTGTCAAGTTTTCCACATTTTGTTATGTTTCTCATCAATCTACACACAATACTCCACAAAAAACAGGTGTTTGGAGTGTTTTGTAAATTAAGAAAAAGACAATATATAATTTACATAAGTATTCAGACCCTTTGTTATGACACTTGCAATTGTCTTCTATATGCTTCTCTCATCTTCACAAAGGAACTCTCTAAGTAAGTTCGGAAAGTCACATATTACCAATCTCTTACGTGTATGTGTCACTTACTATTCATTTCTATACAAACCAAATCGGCGGATTCCTAAAGAAACGCAAGCACCCACACCATAAGTGTATCTAAATTAGCTATGTGCCAAAAATTACATTTTACCGTGACTCAAAGAGCTGTAAACACAGTTCCGCTTGGAGCTCCAGTGGAATTTTGAATTGCGACAAGAATTCTCGCGCTAACCGTTGATGTGCCGTGAGAAAAGTTGGGAATAGGCACCCACCAGCCCAGCACTAAACTCCGAGCGTGGTACACAAAATCGGATATTTCAGGCAGTAAAAGCCCCGGTAAGAACCAAACTAGATTTTGTTCAAATCTACACACCTATGGCTACTGAAAAATGTAAGGTATATTTATCAAATGTTATTTAGAAGCATTGAAAAACATTGCTGTTTTAGAATTTTCGAACGAAATGGTTGGTAATTAGTATGTTTACGATAAGTAAGTAAGTAAAATGTATTTATAAGACACATATAAAACAGTTTACACTGACCACAGTGCCATACAAGTGCAAATTAAAAGACATACATAAATACAGATATAAATAACAATCATACACGGACAGTGAACGCCAGGGAGAAGAAGTGTGTTTTGAGCCTAGATTTAAAACTAGTGATGGATGGAACATCTCTGATAGAAGGCGGCAGCTGATTCCAAAGGCGTGGTGCAGCTCTTTGCTTGAGTCTGGAGCGTGGGACGTGCAGAAGACCCTTGATGCAGGATCTAAGGGACCTGGGGGCTGAATGGTAGTGGATGAGATCTGATATGTAGCCAGGCCATTTAGAGCTTTAAAAACCATCAAAATATCTTAGATTTTGTACTGGATGGGCAGCCAGTGGAGAGAGGCTAGAATGGGGGTAATATGCTCCCGCTTTTTAGATTTGGTCAGCAGTCTTGCTGCCGCATTCTGGACCAGCTGGACCTCATTCATACCATAATTTCCCTACTAGGGTTAGGGTTACTATTAGCCAAGGTTTATACACTGATTGTGCAAAAATGAGGTTAATAAACAGGGCCAGTTAATATATATCTTGCATATATCTTGTTAATATTTATCTTGCATAAAACACTGTCCTGCAGTTAATACACAATGTGGCTTATAAACACAGGAAATTACTGTAGTGACTGTTGGGTCCATGGTTACTTGTCTGACCAAGGCCCTTTGTCCCCAATTACTCAGTTTGGTTGAGCGGCCAGATCTGAGAAGACCTGGTTGTTCCAAATCTTTTCCATTTGAGAATGATGGAGGCTACTGCTCTTGGGCACTTTCAATGCTGCAGAAATGTTCTTGTATCCTTCCCCAGACCTCTGTGTTGACACAATCCTGTCTCGCAGATCTATGGACAATTCTCTCGAACTCGCTGCTTGGTTTTCACTCTGACATACATCATCAACTGTGAGACCTTATATAGACAGATGTGTGGCTCTCCTAATAATGTCCAATGAATTCATTTAGGCACAGGTGGACTCCAATCAAGTTCTAGAAGCATCTCAAGGATCATTGACAGAAGTAGGATGTACCAGAGCTCAATTGCAAGCGTCATAACTCAGGGTCTGTTTACAAAACACTCCAAACACATGACAAAATGTGAACAACTTCTGAAGGGTCTGAAAACGTTCCGGTTGCACTGTACATACCATCTCACTTTTACACAGAGAATGATTAGATTATGTAAATGGCTCTCACTGGACGGATGTCGATGTCACACATTCCGATGCTGGTGGTGACCACATGACCTACTCCCAGCATGGTATTCCCTGACAAACCCTAATACAGGAGAAATAATATTATATAATGTAATCTGGTGTTGTTGTGTCCTGACATGCATGTAAACACTATCAATATATTGACAGCTCCTTTTATACTTTATGCAGTACTCTTGAAAATGCAACAGAAGTATAGTAGCCTACTGGGTCTCTCTAGAGCAGCGGTTCCCAAACTTTTTTCCCCGCGGACCACCTTCTACATCCTGACTCGGCTCGCGTACCCCCACCATCCAACACATAAAAAAGTAACTCATTCTATTGATGCATTCCAGGCATCGTTGTTTAATTAGCCGCCCTACATGATAACATAATCAAAATGTGCAACTGGTCTATGAGCTCTCATGTTACAAAAAACAGTGGAGAACCACATTAGAATGGTTAGGTAGCATCTCACTGCAGACCACGCACTGTGGCTTTGGGCAGTCTGTCTCCCAATCCATCATACTTTCGCTTTCTTCGCGCAGTCTTTTCTGTCTCGTTCTTTCTTTTATCCCCCTGCGCTCCATCTCCACCTTCATTAGTCTGCCCCCCATCCCATTCCATCGTTACCTGTATCCTGCTCTGTTTCTCTCGCTTCTCCTCTTCGATCGCTTTAATTAGGCCTTTTGGACAGTGTCCCTGTTTTTAGCCAGTTTTCCATGTTTACGCAGCCTTCTACCTAGCTACCTTCTAGGGGTGTAACGGTACACAGAATTCACGGTTCGGTTCATACCTCGGTTCGGACATCACGGTTCGGTACGAGTTCGGTACAATGGAGGGAAAAGCAAAACAAAAATGCAGAAAGCATTTTTTTTTGTACATTTCTCAGGCTGTACCACCTAGTGTCCTACAGTCTCTTTCCTGAGCTATCTGCAACAGCCTGAAGTGTGTAAGATGTAGGCTAAACAGTACAATAAGTACCCAGACTCCATCTGTAACTTGTGTAAACAAAATAAAACAATCAGCTATAAAACTGAAAATAGGCCTACAGCATCTCTTATTTCTGAAAGTGCAAATTACATAGAAAAATTATTTTTAAAAATCCACTTAAGCAAGACCTTCAACATCTGTGTTTAGTTGTATATGGAAGGGTCTACAATTTGCCTCAATATTTTTCATTGTGTGTAAAGTAATAATCTAGCCTACCAACTGTGAAAATATCACACTATTTTGCCTTTTTTTAAAAAACGAAATTGCTCTTTTCATTTCATAAACAGACTACAACTAGAAGTCACGTGACTTTGCCCTTTGACGTTAACTCACCGTAGCATGGTTTGTTTATTAGCCTGGTTAGCGTTGTCACTTTAGGCTACTGTCTATGCACTTAACACTACCAGCTCCTCATGTGAGAAGTTACAAGTTACCCCAACAGGTAATTACCACGCGATTTACATAGCTTTCTGTCATTACGAAATCGTTTAATTTAAGCCATAGGTTTTGGCCCTATTTGTATATGTATCCAAAGGCTGCTGAAGCGCAGGGGAAGTTTTTTACCCCTTGTTTTAGTGATTGGTAGCCTACATCATCTGGGTGATCCACTCACATACCCAACAACTGCTGAACAACGCCGACACACAGTTTCATCTTATCCACCACTCTTTCGCCTGTACTAACGTTACTGTAACTGAAGTTCTCAAACTTGCGATCTAAAAGAGACCAGCGGATCCTCTAACTCTTGTGGGTCGCCACCACTTGCTTAGTGCTGCTATCTCTGACTGACTGACTTGACCATAGACTGTATATATAGAACTGGATAGTGTGGCTGCATTCTGCAGTGTTCTATGGAATTGAAGCCGCCGAGGCGACGCCATCTTGGAAAATTTGGAGCCAATTTGAAGTGCGGCTGCGCAGCAAAAGTTGAAGCATGCGCAGTGAAGAGGAGTCGCGGTCAGGCACGCCCACTCAGTTGTCACTCAGCGAGTTAAACACGCCCCTTGTCAAGTGAAACCCGCCCCTTCTCCTTTCCACAACGCAGGTCGACTCGGCGCCGAAGGCTAGCTGGCTGGATGAATTTTGCGGCTGTGAGTTAGCTAAACAGTACAAACAACAATCGGTTTGTTCTTGTCTGGTAAGTGTTCCGTATCAACTAAAACGTTTTTTTTGTCTATTGGTGTTCTTAAATACGTCTAAGAGAGCTTATTATGTTGATTATAGACTGTGACAATTTAGTATGGTGAATACTAATGAGCTAACAACAGAAATACGGACAGCGAATTACATGCTAACGTTAGCAGCTACATTAACGTTACCGTTAACGGGAGGCTAAGTTAGTCGTTGAATTGAAGATTAGCACACAGCTCCCGTAAGAGTCGATGCATGATATACTTGGTTTTATTAGTTGTTGCTGTTTTCAAATATCTCAATGTATGCCATCTCAAAATGGAGTAACCATTTACTGTACATGGGGATTAATAACACTAGACAGTCAGTACAGTAGCAGCTATATGATGTGATAAAGCAACGGTATGATGTGATAAAGCAACGCAAGTTAACGTAATGTGAAGCATGGACCTCATCAACCTCATGTTAATGTAACTACTAGCCAGTTTGCCAGCGTTGCATTTTTTCTAACGTTAACGACAGACACCTCTGTTAGAGCTACTTCTGTGTAGAGGTGGGTCGGTCGCGAACGAACTAGTTCCTTCGAACGGGTCTTTAAAATGAACGACCTGAACTAGTTCGCCTTTCCAGTTCTTGTTCGTTCTTTCGTTCGTCGCTGAATCACACTGACCTAATGCTGCTGTGAATGTCTCTGGCCCAGCTTCCTAAGGCGAGAGCCAAACCAATCGTATGCTGTTGTCTGTATTGTTTCTAAAACGTTCTCATCGAATTAGCCAATGAGGGGCATGAAAGCATAGCAACCGTTTCCATGAAAAAAAACAAATGGGCTAGTGAGACTAGTGGTAGAGCATACGATAAAAAATAACGATAATGTACATTAACAATTCCATTTTGCATTTCAATATTGGAATTTACATTTAAATATCTGTCTAGTGGTAAATGCATGCTGTCTTTGTATTTTCTGTGTCATGTCAGGTTAATAAATGTCTCTTCAATCTGTCTCGTTCGTTCGTTCTCACGCCAAGACCTGTTTCACTTCGGTCTGTCGTTCTCGTTAAGTCAGTCACTCGTTCTTGGCAGAGTGAAGCAGAAGAAGCAGAGTGATTATGGCTCTGTAGCCTGGGCAAAATGGGGACTTGAAACCTTTTCATCAATATAATCTTTCTGCCAAGCCTTTAAACATGTTTGTCGGCATAGCCTACTGGGTCTTTGTTCCTTTATGAATGAACACATTTTTAAAAAAGAAATTAGCTGATCTAGCCGTAGTCTACTTCAATATGTCAATTTAATGTCAAGATGAATGAACACATTAGCTACTGCTGTTTTGTCTAAAAGTACACATAATCATTTAGTTGCAGCTATATTTGCCGCTACAATTACAGTGTTGTGTCGACCGTTTTCACAAACGAGGAGCTGAGAACCTGCATTCCATGATTCACCGCTGAACTACGTTGTAGGCTACCGGAAATGCGACTGAACGAAAGAACGAACGATTCAGAACGAATCATCTTGGCGAACTGAACGACGCGAACTGTGTCATGAGAACGAACGACAAAATCCACCTCTACTTCTGTGATGGTAGGTCGGTAGCATAGATAGACTGTAAAAAATAGATCGGTAGGTCGGTAGTTGTAGACCGCATAAGTGAATGATCGATACATGAAACGCCTGCATTAAACACTACGCCAAGAACCAGTCACTTCCCAGGGATATCGGTGAACATTTGAGAAAGACCTTAGTTTGTCATCTAACGTCCATGATCAGTCATACTGATAACGTTATTTTTCAAGCTGACGCAAGTTAATAACATTCACACCGCATATTTAAATGTGTAGTTAACATCAGGTAGGCTGTGAAGTTTATTGCACACATATATTTAATTAATTGGTATTACTAGTGGTGTTGAGTGCCTGATTAGATGCTTTGTAATGTTGTAAAATTGTCTGACTAACTTTATTCTAACTTTCCTTTTTGCAGGTAAGATATGGGTGATGGCTGAATGTACTGGAGGTGGCGGCAAGGTGGTCTCCATGGTCTACATTAGTCTGCAAGCAAGGGAATGCCTACGTGAAGTGGTTTGGCTGGGGTGGTCTGAGGTGGCATGTCCTCCCCCTTTCTCCAAGTCCCCTGACATCCATCTCCCTGACATCATCACCCACCGTCACTGGATCAACCTGAAGCCCCTTATACATGGGACATGGCACAGCACCACTACGTACACATGACTTTCAATAACTTGCGTGGCACCAAGAAAGGTCTGCCGCTGCTCTGAACCTTCTGTTAATGTGACATCATTCATACTTGAGGCTGTACACATCCCTTTGTTTCTATTTTCTTTATTGATGTCACCCAAACTTCAACTTTCTGTATGCCCCTGAACTCACACAAATTGTAAATTGCAATGCGCCATTTAAATAGTGGTGTAGTCTAGTTAGTTAGTTGTAGTGGTGGGTATACTGTGAGCAACCCCAAATGTTATTAAATACGTATCCTTGCCTATTTTAAATGGGTATACTGAGATGATGATGCTTTTTAAATGGGTTTACTGTGTAGTCCTGTGTATCACGTAGACTATACCACACCACGGTCATTTAACTGCCTTGGTATTTAAGTCAGAGGCCATTGCTTAGTATTTAACTGTAGCCTACGCAAAGATGTAGACATTACAATAATATTAATATCAGAATAATTATTGGTTGATACTAAATCAATATTGAATGTTTTTTTTATTTCTTTTGTGTGATATATATTATTCAGAATGCTGCAACATGACTGGTCTTCAATCAGCCAAAGAGGACACATCGTAACTCCTCTCCTTGTTACTCCATTGGCTCCCTACAGTAGCCAGAATTAAATTTAAATGTCTCACTTTGGCCTATAGGACACTGACTGGATCTGCTCCTTGTTATTTTAATTCAATGATCAAGATATACATCCCCAACCGCCCACTGTGGTCTTCTGATGAGCGTCTGTTGTGTCGACCAGTCTTAAACGCTAGGTCAAATTCAAGACTCTTCCTCAGTGGTTCCATGTTGGTGGAATGAGTTGCCCAGTGCTCTTCGTTCTTGTGATAGCTTTTGGTCTTTTAAGCACTTATACATAGGGTTGGGCACCGAAACACGGTTCTAATATGGCACCGGTGCCGACACAAACGGTAGTAACTGCATCGAATAACAACGTGGATTTCGGTGCCTCATTTCGGTGCTTAAATAGCGTTTAAAAAAAAAAAAAAAAATGATACGAGGCATCACTGCATGTCATGCGCCATCTCTAACGTCTTGCTCTGATAGCAACACATCCAGATACAGTTAGCTAACATATGATAAACACTGGATGTATAAACCAGAGGGGTGCACCACATAGGCGAGTGGACAGTGTTTGACAGCTTGCGTGAGCCCAAGTAGCTTACTTTAAAGCGACATGCGAGCTCCTGTCAAAATCTTGCAGTGGGCCTAACTACACACAAGCAAAAGGCTATGAAACAACGTCAACAGTAGGCTAGCCTATACATTACACAATATCCTTGCTAATGCGCTAACTGACATTTATTATGACCGCCGCTAGCGAAGCTAGCGAAGCGGTCATATAGGGATTGTCAAAGTTTTTTTTTTTTTTTTTTCCCCCGTCATCTACTTCCTGAATTTTTGGTCAACGATACCCGGGACACCGAACCACCGGGCCACATGAAATTTGGTGGGTATGTAGCCCCACTAGACTTTTACGGAAAAATTTTGTTTCGTCCCCGGGGTCCACTCCCCCCCCCGTGCTGGGCCCCCCGAACCGCAAAAAAAGCAGTTTTTCCTAAATAACTACCTGAACCGTGGCACCGAGGATGAAGAATCTTTTATGGTATGTTGGTCTCAAGGGCCCACATCAATCTGGCCCATAATCACTCATTTGTGATTTGCACCCCCCCCGGTAAAAAATGAAAATGCAATATTATTCTGCTTTAATCGCCCCTATCTTCAGTTAAGATGTTCAGAACTGCACCAAATTGTATGTGTATGATTGACCTGGCATTCTCTGGGGGTATGCCAAGTTTCATCCATGGGGGGGTCTTTAAAAAATTAGATTATGTGTACATTTAGTGACTGTACACTCATTGGCCTGTAGATGGCGGTGCACACATATACACATGCACACACACACAGGCACCCACATACTATCGGTATTAGAACGGCCGATACATAATTCAAATTCAGTAGGATTAAAAGAAAGCCAAAATAAATATTCATCATCATCATCATGGCTGCATTTCCAGTATTGGCGATAAGTAGTCGTTTGTCCACTAGATGGCGCATCGTTGCAGTGAGACGTAATTTTGTTGGAAGTTAAACGTGGGTTGGAATAACAATGGACGCTTCCTACAAGGACTATAGTTTACCGCAGAGAACGTCTAATAAGGATAGGATGATGTTCACATGAAATGTAATTCCCATTTCTTCTTGAAGCCGAAATAAATCTGAGGATGTTTATCGGACATGCTTGGTTTTTACTGCAGGTACGTTAATCTTATAATATCAATAAAGACCTAGGTAATGTTACCGTCAGCGTTGGTTGAGTGATGGAGGCCAATTTGATTGATTGCATTTGTAGAAAACTATAAATGCGGTTATACCAAGCAAATTGATAGCAGCACTGTAATTGTATCTTTCGACTGTCATTTGTTGCACGTGCTACAAAAATCATTCTGTGCAATGGAAGATTTACCAACGTTACACCGGTCTGATACAGTTTTGCCTATACATGCGTGAGACTGAGACGCCTGTTTATTTTGTTTTAAGTGCTTGCAGGGTGTGAGAGGGGAATCGATGTGCTTTGATTCCAGCTTGGTAGTTGTAGTCTGTGAAATTAAAAAGCGCGTGTGTGTGAAGTATCCAAACAATGACACCTTCATTTCATTATGGCTGCTTTAGCAACACACCTTAAGCTACTGTGTAGGCTAGGGTCCCATTTAGAAGTGGCTACTTCATTCTCGCTTTCCTTGACTCATGGAGCTGCGTGAATTTTATTACAACTTTTAGCCAGGATATGGCAATTTAAGTCCGCTTGATACTGTAAGGCGTAAGCCATTGGTTTCCAAAGGAGATTTTATTTGTGTCGCCAGCATAGCCTATTGACAATTTATGTTGTAAATAGGCCTACCTTATAAGCCTACCTGTAGCTTAGGGAAGCTAACAGCTTTCTATTAGGATCTAGTTTGTTAGTTACAGTTTTGTCATAACTCCCTGATGCATTTTTGCATTTAGAATAGCCAGAGTGTGAACAATATCGGGTGCCTATGGACTAGGCTTGGTGAACCCAGCCTGATCTGCCCGCTATTTATTTTTTGATTTCTTAAAAGATTGAGCTTGGTCTGGTGAAAGCCAGACTAGCCATGGACCTCAGTTACACAATGCAAGGGAACATGAATCAGCCTATATTTGCACGAACAATAACGGACAACAGCTCTTCAACTTTGGCCCGTTAAAATGTGTATGAGTCTAGCGACGCATTTCATCAAGGCCCATTTGGACATGTCAGTTATTTGCACCACTAGATGTAAAACAGCATTTCTTTTCAGACTACTGTTACTTAATTTGTGCATTAACAATAACGTTTCAGACTACTGTTACTTAATTTGTGCATTGACAATAAAGTATTACATGAACTAAAGATGACTAAAATCTTAGAAGAAGAAACATTCACAAAAAAATCCATCCATCCAAAAATGACCTTTGTTTTTGATAGCTGTTGAAAACGGCATGGAACTGACAGAGATGTTTTTGTAAATAAATAAATAAATAACATTATGCTGATACCTTTTGCTTTTCCCAAATACAATGTAGCCTACAGGTGTAAGTGACCTTTCATCAATCCAGTTGCAATGGATGAACTGTGATGAACTGCCCTACTTGTGATAGTTTAGAGATTTTAAAGGTTTTATAACAATGCTACATCTTCTTTGGCTATTCTACAATCTATTCACCTTTTCAGCACCAGTAGGCTACTTTCTGTGCAGCCGCACACACACACTCAGGCATGCCAAACAAGCATACACAAAAGTTTCAAGAGTGGGGGATGGAGTAAAATATGGAGACAAATCGAAGTGTGATTTACTAACGGATGTACAGGACTGAGCGGCGGTCATATTTTGTACCGCTATGTGGTACATCTAGTTTGAAATGTTATCAGCAAAGTTGTAAGGTGAAAACTTTATTTCACGGTGTGTTAAACAACATAATGGCATGATATTAATCTTTCATGTGCATGAGGCCCATATAGCATCACAATGAATATGAAGATCATGTTAAAAGTTAGCTGGCAAAAACATAAATGTAGGTTACATACCTGATGTCACTGAGCTGTCAAAGAGGCTACGAAACCATCTCCGTACATTATCGCTAATTAAACTCAGCTGACTGGTGTTAGCAAATAGCCATAGTTGCTGTTAAAATACTAGGCTAGCACTGGGAATCTAAACACTTCAACACCGACATGTAGCCTAACATGTTCAAAACCACTGCGTGTTATGGGTTAAGACAAGACATTTCTTGAAGCATTTGGGAACACACTGAATTAACTGGAAAATAGAGTCCCTGTTAGATTAGCTTGCTTTCAAATGCCGTTGTCCATGACCTGGCAGTTTTATGGCAAGCGGTTTTAACATGCATTATGGCAAACCGCCTATGGGTAAACTTGAAAGCAGAGCTCACCATTGTGTGTGCATGCATGGCAAGCTGTTTTAACATTTAAATGTATTATTCGTAGGAACAATAGACCTCTCCATAATATATCCCGCCTCCTAACTTCCGTATCCATCCAACTTCCGGGCGTGGATTGTCTATGGGAAATAACATGGCGTTTTGAAAGATCGTACCTGTCAAACTCTGTAGGTGACAAAGTAGAAAAAGCTGCTGGGCAGATTAGCCTACACACTTTTGCCATCTAGTTTCCACTGGATTTTTTTATTTTCGGTGTCGTTTGAGTAGTATAGTCTATAGTATACTACTTAAACGGCACCGACAATCAAAAAATCCAGTGGAAACTATCTGCCCACCAGCTTTTTCAACTTAGCTACCTACAGATGTTTTACCGGTATGATATTTTGAAACGCCATGTTATTCCCCATAGACAATCCACGCCCGGAAGTTGGATGGATACGGAAGTTACGGAGGCGGGACTTATTCTGGAGAGGTCTATGAGATATTGATAGTAAATTGAACATAACAGTTCAATTTCATGTTCAAAATTGTCTTATCAATAAAAAAAAAGCAATTCATGCTTTAGACCATTTTAATTTAAAACATTTTAAAAACAAAGTACCGGTTCAGGCACCGTTTCGGCACCGGCACCGTTTTAAAAGTATTGATTTAGCACCGGTATCGGATAAAACCCAAACGATACCCAACCCTACTTATACATTATGGTTTGTATGCAGTAGTACAGTTTTATTTTCATTATAGGCTGTTGATTAATTTGACATTGTTTATTATTGATATTCTCCTTAATGTAGTCTTACCATGTTTTTGTTATTATATTATTGATTGAATGGGCATTATCATTTATTATTGCTTTCCCCCCTCATTTTCATTGTTTATTTCATTAGGCTATTGATTGATCCCTGTTTTAAGTATTATATTGTTTTGTATTTGTTAAGGGTAACCATAACCATCATCATAATGTGGTATTTTCTTATGCACTTGAAACAAAGAATAAAAATGTTTCTTTAAACGTAGTACCACTTTAAACACATCACACACTGAACAGCAAAGTAGCTTCCTGATTATGTGTAAAATGTTTACAGAGTATCCTGATGTAGTAGATCCATGTTCTCATATTTTTACAGCTGACATGAAGGCTGCAGTATTACATTTTTGATTTATAATGGAGCACCCTCTCTGGTGAAAGACTAGCAAGCATGTGGTAGAGGCATAGAATTACAGACATATTGAGAGAGCCTATCAATGAGTTGTCACAGTTTTCAATTTAGACGTATTATTTTGAAATGATGTACGTCTACGGGAGGATTTACACATCACTGGCAAGACCTGATCAAATCATACCAATGCAAAATGCTTCTCCAGCAGTGCAATCGCAGGTAACCTCTGTTCTGAGCATACTAAGTGTAACGGAGTTAGTAAATAGTTATTTAAATGGTGTATTAAATCCTGCATAAATGGGTCCAGACATTTATTTTGTTGCCTCTGTGTACAGTTTTGCATTCTGGGCATTTTGCAGCAGGAAGAACTTTACCCTGCTGCAGGTAGGTTGGGATATTGTGGGTCAGAGAGAAAAGACATTAAAAGTCATATTTAGACTGTGTTGAATAAGCCCTATACTTCCCCATTTAAGTATTATGTATTAGGTCACCTATAAATCACATTTGTGCGATGTTGTTCACTGTATTGTTGCTTTTTTATTTCGTTTTGTATTTTCATTTGACCTTGAAGCACAGTTGTATTGGAAAGGCATATTTGTAATATGACATTTATTTTGTTTAGGCTGACTCCAATTGGTTTCCCCAACCTCACTGTTGATTTGATGACCTTTTATGCAGGTAACCAATCAGATGTATAGTTTAGATTGTGTATTTAGTGAGCATTTTAAGTTATCTCGTGGCTCCGCTAGCATTCACGATCTAGAATGTGACTAGCCTTGAACGTTCCCTATTGCATGCTAGCTGCAGTACCAGTAGCGGCCACAAGAGTGTAGCCTTGTATAATCGCTGGTTGCGCATTCTTACATTGAAAAGTGGATGAAGCAATGTTTTTCCTGCATGTTGTATGTCATATTTGTTTTAATTTTGAATAGTTTTGAGACTTGTATATTTTTCTGTATTACTGTACTAAGCTATTTGATCACAATGTAATATAGATTTGGATAATAGATAGAACTAAAAGTATTTCCCTCATTGCATACACTTGCACATTCACATTCATGTTTGATAATACACTTTTCCCTTTGGAATTTATTTTATTTATTTTCTTAACACACCTCATACTAGTAGAAGCGTTAAATGTATTAATATTAAGTGCAATATAGTGAGCAGGAAGAACTTTACCCTGCTGCAGGCTGACTCCAATTGGTTTCCCCAACCTCACTGTTGATTTGATGACCTTTTATGCAGGAATAAACTACCTTTCTCCACCAACTGGGAATTCTTCATTAAAAGACACAACGCAGAAGTACAGACCAGTAACATTGGTGCCGTGATTCCCGTGGACATCAGTTGGTCGCCGATCAACATCTCTTCGGACCGGTGGGCCTGTCATCATCCTGCAGATCAGCTGAGCATTTTTATGGGTCGTTATAGCTGCAGCAGGTGGTAGCAAGTGTATCATAGTGTATATAGGTGTTCTCTATTTCTCTTCTTCTCCTTACCTTTCTCTCTTTCTCTATCTTTTGGATCATAATGGATAGCCCACAGCTTAATGTTTCTCAGGGCTTTCAAACCCCCAGTTAGTGTAGGTCGGGGTAGAGGTTTACTGGGAGCGCCTATTTCCTTCCCAGACATTAACACTAGTGTAGGTAGAGGTGTAGGGATGGCAGCTCCAAGCCCTGTTGTTAGTAACACACACACAGCTCACACACAGCACGATAGCCCCTCTACTCACCAGGCCCCCTGCACATCCACTCCCAATGCTGCACATGACATTTTAGGTCAGATGGGTAACATTGTGCATCACATAGGTCAACAGCTAGCTGATAGCCTTCTCACACACTTGAGTAGGTCTAGTCCAGCAGCAGCAGTATCTGCCTCTAGTGTACACAGTGACAGTCGCACTCCAACTCTGTCAAGTTCATCCCAGCTTCAAGTAGTTAGCCAGAGAAAAGTGAAAGATCCTCCTACGTTTAGAGGTGACTCGTCTGATAATGTTACACTTGAAGAATGGATTGAACTCATGCGAACCTTCATAAGAAAGGGAGGCCTGACTACTGAGGAACAAGGTGAGGAGATTCTTATCCACTTAAGGGGCAAAGCCAAGGATGTTGTCAAAGTAGGCATGAAGTCTAGTGGGATTGATGTCAGAAGTAGCCAAGATTCCATATACAGCCTGTTGAGAAAGCACTTCAGTTGTAAGCAGTTTTCGCCTCTTCCTCTTCAAGACTTCTATACGACTCTCCCTGAGTCGCAGGAAGACCCTTATGACTACTGGCTGCGCCTTAACCGTGCTGCTGATATAACTGCAGAGTGTCTCAAGGAACAGGGTAAACAGCAGGATAGCCTGTCCATTGAGGTCACACGCATGTTCATTAGGAACTGCCCAAGCTCAGACCTAGCTCTCACCTTCCGTTCCAAAACTATTGACTAAGTGGTCAGCTGCTGAGGTGCAGGAAATCTTAAATGAGTACCACTCAGAGAAGTTTATCAAAGCAGCAGGCAAGAGAAATGATAAGAAGGAAGTGGCTATGAACAGGATGGAGGTGGCCAACATTAGCTTGGCGCCATTGTGTAATGCGCAGTCTCCATCGCGGCCCCTGTGTAGCGCCCAGCCTCCACCTCAGTCCGCCTCTACTGACCACTCTGCTCTGGAGAGGATAATTAGTATGCTGGAGAAAGTTCTCGTGAGCAATGCCCAGTCCAGACCAGCAAGTAGAAGAATGAGTGGCTTACCTCGGATTCAGGGCCTAAATGACACGCCATGCTTAGTCTGTAAAGATGCTTCTCACTCTGCTTTGTCACACTGCAAAACTGACAAGCTGTGTTTCCAGTGCTTTTCACCTGATCATGCAAGGAAAGATGTCCACTCAAAGGACGGAGTGCACCTGATAGCCAGCCGTCAAACTGACTGATCTGCGTGTAGAGGAGGACCACGTAGATCTTCAGAGTGAGCCTCCCACCTCTAGCTTTGAAGCTTTTTCAGATTACGAATCTTTAAGTAAGCTGTACAGTAGTGATATTTCTTCAGACAAAACAGTTATTTTTCAGAGTTTGCAGACAGTTCCTAAGTCTGATAGTTTATTTTACACTTCAGTTTCAATTGAGAATGGGTCCACTTTTAAAGCGCTCATTGATAGTGGATCCATGGCATGTACTCTTAGTGAGTCTGCTGAATCAAGTTTATTGAAGAGCAGTCCAAGCATCACAAGGCAGTCAGCTCAAGACATTGCCATTGTTGGCTGTGGAGGCCATCGCGTCACACCAACAGCGATCTATGATCTCCACATCACAGTGTATGGCTGTTCGATGACTGTCCCTACTTTAGTGGTACCAGGTCAGACAGAGGAGTTGATCCTGGGCACCAACGCCATCAAGAGGCTTTTGACACAACTGAGAGAGACAAGTGGTTACTGGAGACTTATGTCCATGCCTAGCTATAACCAGAGTGACGAGTGGTTTGAGTTTTTGTCCCTTTTCTCTGAGAGGTGGAGAGGTGAGTCTGTGCCAGAGAGAGTGGGTACTGTAAAGCTCCAGAGAAGTGTGACATTAGAGCCGCAAACAGAGCACCTGGTTTGGGGAAAGCTGCCTGTGTCTTCAGTGCTGTCTGTGGGCAGTACAGTCATTGTTGAGCCAACAAAGTCTAGGTCAAGACCTAAGCAGATAATGGTTGGCAGAGTGATCACACCGCTTTGGGGAGATGGTTCCGTCCCACTGAAAATCATCAATCCTACCAGTCACAGAGTCGTGTTGAAACGAAACACCAAGATAGCTGACGTGTCACCTTTTATTGCTGTGGAAGACCTGCCACAACCTACACATATCAAGTCAAACATGCAGTGTGCTGAGAACAGCCTCTCTTCATCACACAGATCCAGTGAAGAGATGAGACATGTTCTGTGCAACTTGAATCTCTCTGACATCGACTTAGAATCGTGTGAGGTATCAGCACACTGGAAGGACAGACTGCTACAGATCATCGAGAGTCATGAGTCGATCTTCTCAAGGGACAAAATGGACTGTGGAGAAGCCAAAGGTTTTGTCCATCGCATTCATCTGACTGATGACAGACCCTTTCGTATGCCGTATAGGCGAATACCACCAAGCCAGTATGCTAAACTAAGAACAGCACTGAATGAGATGGAGGAGAAAGGAATCATTCGCAAGTCACACAGTGATTATGCATCTCCCCTCGTGTTAGTCTGGAAAAAGAACGGCGACTTAAAGGAACACGCCACCCAAAATCAGTAGTGATATATGTTCTTACCGTAACTTTCACGAGTTGAGTCGTACCTCTCCCGCGTCGGTAGGTGCACTCAAACGCTCTGTCGCGCGGCGCGAATGTGTTAGCATGTTGCTATGCTAGCGGGCTCTGCCGTGGCCGTAGAGAGAGGCACATAGCAGTATTCAAACACCTCCACGTTTTACCTACTTAAATACAGTTGCACGAGTAGTTGATGAAAAATGTTAGGGCACACAACATGAAACGTGACGATTTTCTAAGCGAATAAACATGAGAACTACAATGTGTGGCGCAATAGCACTTGGGAGTACTTCGACCTAGCGTGGTAATATTATTAACACCTAATTGTAGATCCTATCCACCACAGAGTTTAGAATCCATGCTGGATCGACCCTCAGCCTCTCCCTCCCCTCTGAGCGAGAGAGGCACACACACTAGAGATGCGCTGATGGGCTATTATTTCAACCATAACTGCATAGCAAAACTTATCATCCATCAGCCATCCATCAGCACCAAAGTTTGTTGACCAATTTTCAAAACTGCACCCGCCCACCATCCGCTGGTTGTTTTAATGTAGGGGGTGATGCGCTGCTGACGTGAGGCTAGAAAGCCCTTGCCTGTTCTAGGAAGACTGATCCAATGCAGCAAATATATTAAAAGGCAAAAGTCGTACATTGGCTAGGCCTATCCCCAGAATATCAGCAGCAAACTCAGTCTCT
This sequence comes from Alosa pseudoharengus, assembly GCF_046254945.1. Lineage (NCBI taxonomy): Eukaryota > Metazoa > Chordata > Actinopteri > Clupeiformes > Clupeidae > Alosa > Alosa pseudoharengus. The sequence goes on from NW_027468640.1 coordinate 38,639,642, forward strand.
GTCGCGCAAAACAGTCTCCAAATAAAACGCACATCGGCCTGTTGCCTATTCTGCCAGCTTGTGACAATATATCGTCCAAAATGCTTGATTGCATTGCATTCTCCACATTTTTAGCTACATTTTCATGTACCACATCAGCATTTTTGTTCAGTGAATCTTTTGTAAATTGCTTTACAATTACCGTCGGGCCTATAGGCCTATTGCCTGGCTTGCCTCAGCTTCGGTCACGTCCTTTTACAATTTTATCATTGTAATAAAAAACGCAATTTGCCACATAATTTCAGCATGCTCCTGGCCTACTAATTAATGCCTATTGTACTTTATTTTTTGCAAAAAGAAAGAAATCCTTGATAAAATAACAAGTCATTCACATTATAGGCTACTTTACACACTGTTATGTCAGGTTGACTGACAAGCCTGTTCTGAAGACTCCCATTCATTTTGACTGCACGAGCGCGTCTTTTTCAGACAGACATCGCAATTCATTTTATAGCAGGCCATCGGACAAATATGACGCCTCGATATTAAAGAAACTCCGACTCCATTCATTCTGAAAGTCCACCACACAACAATGCAACGTGCATGTTCACATTTTTAGTAACAACCGCCAAACTTGCTTGCTTGCCTTACACATCTAAGTTTTCCGACTATTTTTCTTACCTTCTTTTTCCGCTGTGGATGTTAGTGAGTTTGTAGAAGTTTTAGCTCTTACGTTCTGAACATCTCGCACTGCCATCGCCCGATGTCATTTCTTAGTCATATCACCCTCTGTCTCTCTTTTAAATGCCTATTCCCTGAATGGTAGGCTACAATTATGTGTTTTATATATAGGCTAATATCTAAACAAAATAACCCAGGCAGTCTCATCTAGGATATAACACAGGTTGAAGTTGGTTCTATTTAGGGAGGTGAACATCTGTAGATGACTCAGAAATGACATCGGAAGACAAGGAGTGAATATGGCAAGAGGCAAGCCGAAGTCTGCTGACAAGGGCCCGACGGTAATTGTAAAGCAATTTACAAAAGATTCACTGAACAAAAATGCTGATGTGGTACATGAAAATGTAGCTAAAAATGTGGAGAATGCAATGCAATCAAGCATTTTGGACGATATATTGTCACAAGCTGGCAGAATAGGCAACAGGCCGATGTGCGTTTTATTTGGAGACTGTTTTGCGCGACAGAGACTGAGTTTGCTGCTGATATTCTGGGGATAGGCCTAGCCAATGTACGACTTTTGCCTTTTAATATATTTGCTGCATTAGATCAGTCTTTCTAGAACAGGCAAGGGCTTTCTAGCCTCACGTCAGCAGCGCTGCATCACCCATATAGCCTACATTAAAACAACCAGCGGATGGTGGGCGGGTGCAGTTTTGAAAATTGGTCAACAAACTTTGGTGCTGATGGATGGCTGATGGATGATAAGTTTTGCTATGCAGTTATGGTTGAAATAATAGCCCATCAGCGCATCTCTAGTGTGTGTGCCTCTCTCGCTCAGAGGGGAGGGAGAGGCTGAGGGTCGATCCAGCATGGATTCTAAACTCTGTGGTGGATAGGATCTACAATTAGGTGTTAATAATATTACCACGCTAGGTCGAAGTACTCCCAAGTGCTATTGCGCCACACATTGTAGTTCTCATGTTTATTCGCTTGGAAAATCGTCACGTTTCATGTTGTGTGCCCTAACATTTTTCATCAACTACTCGTGCAACTGTATTTAAGTAGGTAAAACGTGGAGGTGTTTGAATACTGCTATGTGCCTCTCTCTACGGCCAAGGCAGAGCCCGCTAGCATAGCAACATGCTAACACATTCGCGCCGTGCGACAGAGCGTTTGAGTGCACCTACCGACGCGGGAGAGGTACGACTCAACTCGTGAAAGTTACGGTAAGAACATATATCACTACTGATTTTGGGTGGCGTGTTCCTTTAAGGATCTGTACAGACTTCAGATGGCTGAATGCACGGACTGTCAGGGACGCCTACCCACTGCCACACCAGTCAGATGTGTTAGCTGCTCTGGGTGGAAACTCCTTCTTCTCCACCATGGACCTGACGTCAGGCTACTATAACGTGCCTTTGGAGGAAGAGCACAAGAAATACACAGCCTTTTCTTCACCATTTGGCCTGCATGAATACAACAGACTTCCTCAGGGCCTTTCCAACAGTCCAGCCACATTCATGAGAATGATGATGTCCATCTTTGGGGATGAGAACTTCAGTAGTGTGCTCTGCTACTTAGATGACCTGATGGTATTTGCCCCGTCTGAATCTGTGGCCCTACAGCGCCTCGAAATGATCTTCTCACGTCTGTCGATGCACAACTTAAAGCTGGCCCCTAAAAAGTGCTTTTTCTTGAGACGGTCTGTTAAGTTCCTGGGTCACATCATCTGTGAGGAGGGTATTAAGACGGACCCAGACAAAGTTGAGGCCATCAGCAAAGTCCAGCGAGCCGATCTGATGGAGGCTGATGGACAGACACCATGTCCAAAGAAGATAAGGTCGTTCCTTGGTATGGTGATGTATTATCAACACTTCATTGAAGGATGCTCTGCTAAGGCCAAGCCACTTTTTCAGTTGACATCAGGATCTAGCAAGCAAACTCCTGTGAGAAAGGGTAGAAAGCCTAGAAAAAGAATGTGCTATGCCAAGCTCACTGCTACTGACTGGACTCTTGCGTGTCAAAACGCATTTGAGATACTGAAAACAGATCTGCTGCAGAGTGTGACTTTGGCCCATCCATTCTTTGACCAGCCATTCGTTTTAGCTATTGATGCTTCCTTTGATGGAGTCGGAGCAGTTCTCTCTCAAGTCCCTCCTGGAGAAGAAATAGCAAGACCAGTAGTCTTTGCCAGCAGAACACTCTCTCGTTCGCAGATGAACTACCCCGCTCACAGACTGGAGTTCTTTGCATTGAAGTGGGCTGTCTGCGAAAAGTTTAGCCATTGGCTTAAAGGACGTCACTTCACAGCCTGGACTGATAATAACCCTTTGACATACATCTTGACAAAACCCAGGCTAGACGCTTGTGAGCAGCGCTGGGTAGCTAGCATCTTACAGCTTTGATCTGAAGTATGTCCCAGGCCCCAGGAATGTAGTTGCTGATGCCTTGAGCAGCGAGCCGTTTGTCCAGTCTTGTATAAGCCACCGCCTCTTCACAGAGCCATATATGTCACTCCTGAGGAATGTTAGTGGTGTTGGTGATGACACTGTCCAGCATGCATTCAGGTACTCCAACAACCACCAGATGGTCCTCAGATCAGGCAAGGATCCACACGACACGCCCAATAGTGGAACTGGTTCAGTCGAGGCTCCAGAAATTTCAGCTGTTTTCAGCGCACACTCCACTGGTGGCCTAAGTGAAGTAATGGGTGCGGGCCTAGCTGTTCCTCAATTGCAGCAGGCTAATTCCCCCATACCTCACAGCAGTCTTCTAAGTCAGCAAGGACAAGATGGGACCATCAGTCGAGTGCTCTACTACATCGAGAGACGTCGAAAGCCATCTAAGAGTGAGAGAGCAAATGAACCCCCAAGTGTACGTCAGCTCCTGAAGTACTGGGACAAGCTGGTTATCCATGATGGTGTGCTGTGCAAGGTGAGGAGAGATGGCAACATGAACAGACGTCTTTTTATGTTTGTGGTGCCTGACTCCCTGAAAGCACAAGTTCTGAATGGAATCCATGATTCAGCTGGTCACCAAGGGAGGAGCCGAACACTGGGTGCTGAATAACTCAGATGTCGTTGAGTTGGAAGAGTCCCACCACAATGAAGTGCCTGATGCGTCTGAATGTGTGTTGGAGCCAGGTGACTCGGCGAGTGGCATCGCAGGTGAAAACAGTGAACAGCACAGTGATGTTCTCCCTGTGAGTAATGGCTCACAAGAAGCTGAACCCCACCCAGTGATCCCCACCCATGAAGACACCATGCCAGATGAGCCTGCTATTTGCACTCAGCCTCAGAGCTTTGGGAAAGCTGTTACACAGACCAGGCGAGGCAGAGCTATCAAAGCTCCGAAGAGACTCATATGTGAGATGAATGAACAAGTTTTTGACACTTCAGAGTCCACAGTGAACTCTCTCATTTCTCTAGTTAAAAGTCTGTTAAGTTAAACACTAGTATCAGATGTTGTTTTTTAGTCAGATGACACAGTACAGGTAGAAGTATCAGAGTTTTACATTTAGCAGTATTTGAGGTGTAGCAGGCATCTCTAGAGTCTACTTCACTTCACTTCTACTTCAGTCTGGGGTAAGGCGCCATCCCATTCTTTAGGTACTCCCTAGTTGGAGGATTTCTTGATCGACAGCTTTTGATACGCTTTAGTGAAATACTAGTTTCTTCTTCTCTTCATACAGGCGAATGACCACAGATTTTTTTTTCTCTCTCTTCTCTCTTTTTTTTCTTGATATTCTCTTTATGGTACGTCCCCGATTTAGCAGGATTTAAGGGGGGTGTATGTAACGGAGTTAGTGAATAGTTATTTAAATGGTGTATTAAATCCTGCATAAATGGGTCCAGACTTTTATTTTGTTGCCTCTGTGTACAGTTTTGCATTCTGGGCATTTTGCAGCAGGAAGAACTTTACCCTGCTGCAGGTAGGTTGGAATATTGTGGGTCAGAGAGAAAAGACATTAAAAGTCATATTTAGACTGTGTTGAATAAGCCCTATACTTCCCCATTTAAGTATGTATTAGGTCACCTATAAATCGCATTTGTGCGATGTTGTTCACTGTATTGTGTTTTTTATTTCGTTTTGTATTTTCGTTTGACCTTGAAGCACAGTTGTATTGGAAAGGCATATTTGTAATATGACATTTATTTTGTTTAGGCTGACTCCAATTGGTTTCCCCAACCTCACTGTTGATTTGATGACCTTTTATGCAGGTAACCAATCAGATGTATAGTTTAGATTGTGTATTTAGTGAGCATTTTAAGTTATCTCGTGGCTCCGCTAGCATTCACGATCTAGAATGTGACTAGCCTGGAACGTTCCCTATTGGATGCTAGCTGCAGTACCAGTAGCGGCCACAAGAGTGTAGCCTTTACCTTTGTATAATTGCTGGTTGCACATTCTTTCATTGAAAAGTGGATGAAGCAATGTTTTTCCTGCATGTTGTATGTCATATTTGTTTTAATTTTGAATAGTTTTGAGACTTGTATATTTTTCTGTATTACTGTACTAAGCTATTTGATCACAATGTAATATAGATTTGGATAATAGATAGAACTAAAAGTATTTCCCTCATTGCATACACTCGCACATTCACATTCATGTTTGATAATACACTTTTCCCTTTGGAATTTATTTGATTTATTTTCTTAACACACCTCATACTAGTAGAAGCGTTAAATGTATTAATATTAAGTGCAGTATAGTGAGCAGGAAGAACTTTACCCTGCTGCAGGCTGACTCCAATTGGTTTCCCCAACCTCACTGTTGATTTGATGACCTTTTATGCAGGAATAAACTACCTTTCTCCACCAACTGGGAATTCTTCATTAAAAGACACAACGCAGAAGTACAGACCAGTAACATAAGCAAATTGGCCATTTGTAACTTTGAATCCCTCCTCACGTTAAGCTATGGTCCAATAATGTGTTCACTAAAACACAAGTAACGTTATTTGTCGGGCTGATTCATAAATGGGCATACCGAGGTTGTCGACCTAGCAGGCTAGGTGGCGTTTATTGCCATTCGCAAAACTAAGCAAGAGTTAACTTTAATGAAACTTAACATCGCCTTCTCCAGTGACAAAGTGTATTCAAATGAAGTTGCAACGATGATGGCGGCAATCACTGGTTACGTTATACCATTTGAAACAAGTAGGACTGTAAATGATGGTGACTATGGCTAACGTCACTTCGGATCAATATAGCAAGCAGAGCCCTTTTACTTTACCTATCAACTGGCTAATGCTAGCATGATGTAGCATGCTATGAGCTAATATACTTAGCATCTACGAAAGAACAGCACATATCTTTTTTCACAAAGAATCGGTCACAACTAACAACGATGTCTCTTACAAACAACTACACAATGTATGACTATCAATATGTATTTAGTCAGACTGTGATAAGATATAGCCTAATGATAATAACAGCAACACTTCTTTAGGTTAGATTATGTGTCGAAATCAGGTGTCGTTAAAATAAGTGAGCGATGACGTGGTAGTGTCTGCAGCCTAGACGGTAAAACCAGAGAATGTCACTGCCACTCTCAGAAAACTTCCGGTTTCTGAACTGGTTGCAGTTCCTTTTGTGGTTCCACATGAGGGCGCTCGTCCAGACGGTAAAACCAGAGAATGTCACTGCCACTCTCAGAAAACTTCCGGTTTCTGAACTGGTTGCAGTTCCTTTTGTGGTTCCACATGAGGGCGCTCGTCCACGAGTGCAGAATGCATGGAGGTCTATGGAGCTGTACCCCTCAAAATCCACTTTTCTCGGGATATAATTTTTTTTCAAGTAATTTGAGTATTGTATTCGAAAGAGGAGGCAAAGAAAATACACTTGGTTGAGTATTTTTTTTTAAAAGTCACTTAATTGTTCTAAAAAGCCTTTCAAATGTGTCAATGACATCATTCATTAGCACAATGCTAGCGTGTTATGTGCAACAACGACCCAACCTGTAATGAATCAAAAGGACATAAGTACTCGTTCATTCAACTTTTGACCTATAACTCATGTTGAAGTTATACAAACTACAATCAAATCTGAGATTTGTCAACGACAATCAGGTGAAAGAGACAAATTTAGCCGTCTAGCTCCATTGACTCCCATTCATTCTGCACTCATGGCGATCGCCCCCAGTGGAACTCTGGTGGAACTGCATCCAAAATTCAGTACAATGGGACTTAATACGGAGTGGCAAGGCTCTCCGTAGACGGCTCTGGTAAAACCAAAGATTCTATAGTTAACTAAGATGAATCATAAGACGATTCACCAATGGAACGAAATGGCACTAGTTCCGGACTCCTAAATAGGCGTGTCAAAACATAAACTTTTCTCTGAATAAGCAATAATAACATATAAATATAATTTTGTATACTATTTTACAGTCATTGTTTGTGTGTGATGCCAATGAAACACTCTTTCGGACACGGAATTAATAATTTCATTTTGCCCCGTTAACCGAGCTAGCTAGCTAGCTAGCTAACGTTAGCACAGTAAACGGAAAGTGAATGGGAATGTTCGCTAGCTAGCTAGCAGCTAAGGACTTTGGTTAAACTTAAACTTATATTGTTGCAAACAATCCTGAAATAACATACGTTTAGCAACTTTGTGGTAGTTCTAGCAAAAAATATGTTAGGTTAGTTTATCATCCATCTCTGAGTCTAGAGCCTCTGAGAACAAGTGGCTGTGCACCAGAGCTTTGAGGAGACAGTGACAGATCACGAACAAAGCTATTTTTGTCTTTATTTGTTTCGTTGGAAAATACAATTTCAATGTCAGAATGTTAGGGAGACATGTGGCTTGTAGAAAATGGGTTCAAAACTTACATCGCTGAATGTAGGGCTAAGGGATTGGTCATATTCTGAGAAAATGTCAATTTCTCCCATAGGAATACATAGACACTGGACCTCCCGCTAGACTCCTAAATGGGCTTGACAGCTTCGAACCCCATGTCACAACGTGCCAGAATTTACCCTCTTATGAATCGTCTCGCTTTATCAACCGTCTCTGGTAAAACATAATGGACAAAGCGTTGTGTCTGCAGCCAGCCAGCTGTCAATCATAGGTGTAAACACGCCCTTTTTAGATTTGTTAATATAACATTAAAAAAAATAATTTCAGCGAGAAAAGAAAAATTGTGTGTATTGAAGCATCTTGAAAACTATTTTTTCGAATAAAAAGTTGTTGATACAAAAATAGTTTTAGGTGAGAAAAGTGACACGGAAAGTTGGCTACTTGGCCATTGAAATACATGGGGGTGGGCGGAGTTACACATTGTACTGCAGCCAGCCACCAGGGGGCTCTGGACTAACGCTCGCATCACTCTTAACAGACGGCACACTGTCCAGTTCTATATATACAGTCTATGGACTTGACCGACGACCTGACAAAAAAAGAACATAGGCGCCAATCAGAGCTTCAGAGCTAAGGCGAGGCTACAGATTAGCGTTCGGTGTCGCTAAAGAACTCCCGTAACTCTCGCTACTTAACAGTAATTGCGCATGACATTAATTAATCCGCACACGAGTTTTATGTATTTTTATACCGTGTATTCTCCGTGTAAATTCATGCACCGAACCGTGACGCCCGTACCGTTTCGGTTCAATACGAATACATGAACCGTTACACCTCTAGCCTATACAACGAAACTAACGCGTCAGATATTCTGGCTGCCCGCAGGAAATCACGTGTAGCCTATTGTGGGTAGCTTATTTCTTTATGAAAACATACCCTATTATAGAGATTACAAATGATTTCCTTTAATTTCACGTTTCCATATCATTATAGCCCGATTCGAAATTATGTATTATTTATGAATTAATTAGAGTATTAATTAATTAATCATTTTTAACTCCTTTCCGCCATTGCCCTTTTCATCTCGCGTACCCCCTAGTGGCAGCTACGCGTACCACAGTTTGGGAATCCCTGCTCTAGAGTAAAGTGGGATGTTGCCCTATTCTTTACAGTCTACCGAGGTGTTATGTTGATATGAGCCTTTTTACCTTGACGTTAGATGGGTCAAAGAGGCCTTCTGGGATACGTAGGCGCTCAGCTCCATAATCTGTGGTGAAACCGTTTGGCATCTCATAGTGTAGAGTTGGCATCTGAGCCGCCACCCTAACCACGCCCGTGAGAGCGACGCACAAACACAAAAATGCACACACACACACAAAAAACCTTAGAATGCCAGTGCACTAGTCTGTTGGTATGGGAAACACATGGATTTCAAGAAATGCCTTTTACACTGCTGGTCAGAACACACCCTCTATCCCATGAAGTCAAAATTAAGTTGTAAAAAACTGTGTATATGTCTGTGTGTGATATGGTGTGTTTCTAAGAATGGTGTTTCATAGCTACCTAGGATCACACAGCTCGAATTGAAATTTTGATCATGATTTGAAGATAGCAAACTGCAAAAACTGTATTTGTGAAGTCAAATGTAAACACCCCTTCAACATGGACTTGAGTGCAGTGAACTAAGATAAAATATAGCCGCAAGCGGCAATGGCGGGCCCGAACACCTGCGGGCCGCAACCCGTGACATGTCGGAATCCAACAAAGCACCAACGTGGTCCGTTTGTGAAATATACATATTTGATGCGTGTGCTATTTGCTTTTGTATTTTATTTTCTGCCACATTTACTCGCTTGGCCAGGTGGGGGCGTAATGCAAGGCAGGCCCATTGGGTGTCATCATAATCATAATATATATTAACCTGAGAAATTTCAGACCACTCATTTTAAGCAAAGAACATTTCTGATACACTTTTTGGTTGGCCAGATGGTGGTGCTATGTTAGGCATTGAAATTACACATGTGAATATCATCACAATAATGATATCCAAAATGTTTGTAAACTTTCAGATCAATCACTTAAGGCATTGTCCATTTCTGGCACATTTCCTGCTTGATCAGGTGATGGCGCTATGCCAGGCAGGCCCATTGGGTGTCTGGATATCATCATAATCATAATATCTATTAACCTGAGAAGTTTCAGACAATTTGTTCAAAGCATAGAGCATTTCTGGCACATTTCCTGCTTGGCCAGAAGGTGGCGCTATGCTAGGACTGTGAATTACGCATGTGAATATCATCACAATAATGATATCCAATATTTTATAAAGTTTCAGATCAATCACTTAAGGCATTTTCCATTTCTGGCACATTTCCTGCTTGACCAGGTGGTGGCGCTATGTCAGGCAGGCCCATTGGGTGTCTGGATATCATTATAATCATAATATCTATTAACCTGAGAAGTTTCAGACCATTTATTCAAAGCATAGAGCATTTCTGGCACATTTCCTGCTTGGCCAGATGGTGGCGCTATGCTAGGCCTTTGAATTACGCATGTGAATATCATCACAATAATGATATCCAATATTTTATAAAGTTTCAGATCAATCACTTAAGGCATTTTCCATTTCTGGCACATTTCCTGCTTGGCCAGGTGGTGGCGCTATGCCAGGCAGGCCCATTGGGTGTCTGGATATCATCATAATCATGATATCTATTAATCTGAGAAGTTTCAGACCATTCATTCAATGCACTGTTATTTATGACACATTTCCTGTTTATGTGGTGAGATATTAAAATCATATCAAATAAATTACAACATTCAAAAATCCCTTCACAATTTAACATCAGCGACATCTTGGCATAATGTTTGCCAAATTTCAAATGAATCTGACAAACCGTCTAGAAAGAGTATGTTAAAATTGACCATGTGAAATCAGTGTAATTGCCATTATTTTTGTTGCCAGGTGGTGGCGCTATGCAAAATATGCATTATGGGCATGTGAATATCATCACTCCCATGGTATTCAAAGACCTGTGAAATTTAAAACATTTCAAGCCATGGATGGTGAATTAAGACACATTTATTGTTTACGTGGAAGGGTATTAAAATTCATAGTTTTGCCATTTTGTCAAATTACAACATATCAAAAAAAGGCTTCACAATTTAGAATCAGGAACATCTCGGCGTCATGTATACCAACTTTGACATGAATCGGATCAACCGTCTAGGAGGAGTACGTTAAAATTGATCATGTCCACAATGCACAAATTCTCAATTACCTCACTTCCTGTGGGCGTGGCTAATGGCATGTTAATACAAAAGTTGTTTGTTTTTGGGAGTTACATACACCCACCAAATGTGGTGTGTGTATCTAAAACTATATGCCAACCACAAGTCACTGTGACGTAAGGGGGCGCTATGGAGTTCCTGGGCAACACCCGGTGCCAAGCTTTTATCCCTGTCTATTCACTGTACCACTTGATGAGGGTGCCAAATTTCATGCGTTTTCACCCATGGGAAGCACCTCCTTTGGCATCATGATAAATCACATATTTCATCACATATTAGTCTGCACAAAATCCCAAATACCTCACGTCCTGTTGGGCGTGGCTAATGCATTGTACATTCGAAAGTTGTTCATCTTGGGGAGATACAAACACCTACCAAATTTGGTGTGTGTAGCTGAAAGTATATGCCCACCACGGGATCAGTCATCTAAGGGGGCGTAAGGGGGCGCTAGCGAGTCTCTGGGCCATGCCCGGGGCCAAGCTTTTTTACCTAGCTGCTTTGTGTGACACCTGATGTGTGTGCCAAATTTCAAGACTTTTCGATTACGTTAACCACCTCAAAATATTTGGCAACCACGGGATCAGTCACCTAAGGGGGCGCTAGCGAGTCCCTGGGCCACGCCCGGGGTCACGCTCTTGTACCTAACTGCGTTGCGTGACACCTGACGTGTGTGCCAAATTCCAAGAGTTTTCGACCATGTTAACCACCCTAAAAAACAGGAAAGCAAAAAAGTAGAATAACAATAATAATACTCAAATATAGCCGCAAGCGGCAATGGCGGGCCCGAGCACCTGTGGGCCGCAACCCGTGACATTTCAGATTCCAACAAAGCACCGACGTGGTGCATTTGTAAAATGTACATATTTGATGTGTGTGCTATTTGTTTTTGCATGTTATTTTCTGGCACATTTACTTGCTTGGCCAGGTGGGGGCGCAATGCAAGGCAGGCCCATTGTGTGTCATCATAATCATAATTTAAATTAACCTGAGAAATTTCAGATTATTCATTTTAAGCAAAGAACATTTCTGATACACTTTTTGGCCAGATGGTGGCGCTATATTAGGCATTTGAATTACACGTGAATATCATCACAATAATGATATCCAATATTTTGCAAAGTTTCAGATAAACCAATATAGGTATTACCAATTTCTGGCACATTTTCCTGCTTGGCCAGGTGGTGGCGCTATGCCAGGCAGGCCCATAGGGTCTCTGGATATCATCATAATTATAATTTCTATTAACCTGAGAAGTTTCAGATCATTCATTCAAAGCATAGAGCATTTCTGGCATATTTCCTGTTAGACCAGATGGTGGCGCTATGCTAGGCATGTGAATTATACAGTATGTGTGAATATCATCACAATAATGATATCCAATATTTTATAAAGTTTCAGATCAATCACTTAAGGCATTGTCCATTTCTGGCACATTTCCTACTTGGCCAGGTGGTGGCGCTATGCCAGGCAGGCCCATTGGGTGTCTGAATATCATCATAATCATAATATCTATTAACCTGAGAAGTTTCAGACCATTCATTCAATGCACTGTGACTTTATGACACATTTCCTGTTTATATGGTGTGATATTAAAATCATGACATATTACAACATATAAAAAATCCCTTCACAATTTAACATCAGCGACATCTTGGCATAATGTTTGCCGAATTTCACATGAATCTGACAAACCGTCTAGGAGGAGTATGTTAAAATTGATCATGTTACATCACTGTAATTGCCATTCTTTCTGTTGCCAGGTGGTGGCGCTATGCCAAATATGCATTAAGGGCATGTGAATATCATCACTCCCATGGTATTCAAAGACCTGTGAAATGTAAAACATTTCAAGCCATGCATGGTGAATTATGACACATTTATTGTTTGTGTGGAACGGTATTAAAATTAACAATTTTGCCATTTTGTCAAATTACAACATATCAAAAAAAGGCTTCACAATTTAGAATCAGGAACATCTCGGCGTCATGTATACCAACTTTGACATGAATCGGATCAACCGTCTAGGAGGAGTACATTAAAATTGATCATGTCCACAATGCACAAATTCTCAAATACCTCACTTCCTGTGGGCGTGGCTAATGGCATGTTAATACAAAAGTTGTTTGTTTTTGGGAGTTACATACACCCCCCAAATTTGGTGTGTGTATCTAAAACTATATGCCAACCACAAGTCACAGTGACATAAGGGGGCGCTAGCGAGTCTCTGGGCCATACCCGGTGCCAAGCTTTTATCCCTGTCTATTCACTGTACCACTTGATGTGTGTGCCAAATTGCATACGTTTTCACCCATGGGAAGCACCTCTTTTGGGATCACAATTCAGCACATATTTCATCACATTAGTCTGCACAAAATCCCAAATATCTCACTTCCTGTTGGGCGTGGCTAATGCATTGTACATAGGAAAGTTGTTCATCTTGGAGAGATACAGACACCTACCAAATTTGGTGTGTGTAGCTGAAATTATATGCCAACCACGGGATCAGTCACCTAAGGAGGCGTAAGGGGGCGCTAGCGAGTCCCTGGGCCATGCCAGGGGCCAAGCTTTTGTAACTAGCTGCTTTGTGTGACACCTGATGTGTGTGTCAAATTTCAAGACTTTTCATTTATGTTAACCACCTCAAAATATATGCCAACCACGGGATCAGTCACCTAAGGGGGCGCTAGCGAGACCCTGGGCCACGCCCGGAGTCAAACTCTTCTACATAACTGCGATGCGTGACACTTGACGTGTGTGCCACATTTCAAGAGTTTTCGACCATGTTAACCACTTCAAAAACAGGAAAGCAAAAAAGTAGAATAATGAATAATAATAATAATAATAATCCTTACAAAAACAATAGGGCCTTGCGCCCTTCGGTGCTCGGGCCCTAAATATAGCCGCAAGCGGCAATGGCAGGCCCGAGCACCTGCGGGCCGCAACCCGTGACATGTCGGAATCCAACAAAGCACCGACGTGTTGCGTTTGTGAAATTTACATATTTGATGCGTGTTCTATATGTTTTTGTATTTTATTTTCTGTCACATTTACTTGCTTGGCCAGGTGGGGGCAAAATGCAAGGCAGGCCCATTGGGTGTCATCATCAGCATAATATATATTAACCTGAGAAATTTCAGACCATTCATTTTAAGCAAAGAACATTTCTGATACACTTTTTGGCCAGATGGTGGCGCTATATTAGGCATTTGAATTACACATGTAAATATCATCACAAGAATGATATCCAATATTTTGCAAAGTTTCAGATCAACCAATATAGGCATTACCAATATCTGGTACATTTACTGCTTGACCAGGTGGTGGCGCTATGCCAGGCAGGCCCATTGGGTGTCTGGATATCATCATAATCATAATATCTATTAACCTTAAAAGTTTCAGACCATTTATTCAAAGCATAGAGCATTTATGGCACATTTCCTGCTTGGCCAGAAGGTGGCGCTATGCTAGGCCTGTGAATTACGCATGTGAATATCATCACAATAATGATATCCAATATTTTATAAAGTTTCAGATCAATCACTTAAGGCATTGTCCATTTCTGGCACATTTCCTGCTTGGCCAGGTGGTGGCCCTATGCCAGGCAGGCCCATTGGGTGTCTGGATATCATCATAATCATGATATCTATTAACCTGAGAAGTTTCAGACCATTCATTCAATGCACTGTGATTTATGACACATTTCCTGTTTATGTGGTGAGATATTAAAATCATATCAAATATATTACAACATTCAAAAATCCATTCACAATTTAACATCAGCGACATCTTGGCATAATGTTTGCCAAATTTCAAATGAATCTGACAAACCGTCTAGGAGGAGTATGTTCAAATTGATCATGTGACATCAGTATAATTGTCATTCTTTCTGTTGCCAGTTGGTGGCGCTATGCCAAACATGCATTATGGGCATATGAATATTATCATTAACATGGTCTTCAATGACCTGTGAAATTTAAAACATTTCAAGCCATGCATGGTGAATTATGACACATTTATTGTTTATGTGGAAGGGTATTAAAATTAATAATTTCGCCATTTCGTCAAATTACAACATATCAAAAAAAGGCTTCACAATTTATAATCAGGAACATCTCGGCGTCATGTATACCAACTTTGACATGAATCGGATCAACCGTCTAGGAGGAGTACATTAAAATTGATCATGTCCACAATGCACAAATTCTCAAATACCTCACTTCCTGTGGGCGTGGCTAATGACATGGTAATACAAAAGTTGTTTGGTTTTGGGAGTTACATACACCCACAAAATTTGGTGTGTGTATCTAAAACTATATGCCAACCACAAGTCACAGTGACATAAGGGGGCGCTATGGAGTTCCTGGCCAACGCCCGGTGCCAAGCTTTTATCCATGTCTATTCACTGTATCACTTGATGTGTGTGCCAAATTTCATGCGTTTTCACCCATGGGAAGCACCTCTTTTGGGATCACAATTCAGCACATATTTCATCACATTAGTCTGCACAAAATCCCAAATATCTCACTTCCTGTTGGGCGTGGCTAATGCATTGTACATAGGAAAGTTGTTCATCTTGGAGAGATACAGACACCTACCAAATTTGGTGTGTGTAGCTGAAATTATATGCCAACCACGGGATCAGTCACCTAAGGAGGCGTAAGGGGGCGCTAGCGAGTCCCTGGGCCATGCCCGGGGCCAAGCTTTTGTACCTAGCTGCTTTGTGTGACACCTGATGTGTGTCTCAAATTTCAAGACTTTTCGTTTATGTTAACCACCTCAAAATATATGCCAACCACGAGATCAGTCACCTAAGGGGGCGCTAGCGAGACCCTGGGCCACGCCCGGAGTCAAACTCTTGTACATAACTGCGATGTGAGACACTTGACGTGTGTGCCACATTTCAAGAGTTTTCGACAATGTTAACCACTTGAAAAACAGGAAAGCAAAAAAGTAGAATAATGAATAATAATAATAATAATAATCCTTACAAAAACAATAGGGCCTTGCGCCCTTCGGTGCTCGGGCCCTAATAATAATCCTTACAAAAACAATAGGGCCTTGCGCCCTTCGGTGCTCGGGCCCTAAATATAGCCGCAAGCGGCAATGGCGGGCCCGAGCACCTGGGGGCCGCAACCCGTGACATGTCGGAATCCAACAAAGCACCGACGTGGTGCGTTTGTGAAATGTACATATTTGATGCGTCTGCTATTTGTTTTTGTATTTTATTTTCTGCCACATGTACTTGCTTGGTCAGGTGGGGGCGCAATGCAAGGCAGGCCCATTGGGTGGGCCTGCCTTGCATCATAATCATAATATATATTAACCTGAGAAATTTCAGACCATTCATTTTAAGCAAAGAACATTTCTGATACACTTTTTGGTTGGCCAGATGGTGGCGCTATGTTAGGCATGGAAATTACACATGTGAATATCATCACAGTAATGATATTCAAATTTTTTGTAAACGCTCAGATCAATCACTTAAGGCATTGTCCATTTCTGGCACATTTCCTGCTTGACCAGGTGGTGGCGCTATGCCAGGCAGGCCCATTGGGTGTCTGGATATCATCATAATCATAATATCTATTAACCTGAGAAGTTTCAGACCATTTATTCAAAGCATAGAGCATTTCTGGCACATTTCCTGCTTGGCCAGATGGTGGCGCTATGCTAGGCCTGTGAATTACGAATGTGAATATCATCACAATAATGATGTCTGATATTTTATAAAGTTTCAGATCAATCACTTAAGGCATTGTCCATTTCTGGCACATTTCCTGCTTGGCCAGGTGGTGGCGCTATGTCAGGCATGCCCATTGGGTGTCTGGATAACATCATAATCATGATATCTATTAACCCGAGAAGTTTCAGACCATTCATTCAATGCACTGTGATTTATGACACATTTCCTGTTTATGTGGTGAGATATTAAAATCATATCAAATATATAAGTTATCAAAAATCCCTTCACAATTTAACATCAGCGACATCTTGGCATAATATTTGCCAAATTTCAAATGAATCTGACAAACCGTCTAGGAGGAGTATGTTCAAATTGATCATATGGCATCAGTATAATTGTCATTCTTTCTGTTGCCAGTTGGTGGCGCTATGCCAAACATGCATTATGGGCATGTGAATATTATCCTTAACATGGTCTTCAATGACCTGTGAAATTTAAAACATTTCAAGCCATGCATGGTGAATCATGACACATTTATTGTTTATGTGGAAGGGTATTAAAATTAATAATTTCGCCATTTCGTCAAATTACAACATATCAAAAAAAAGCTTCACAATTTTTAATCAGGAACATCTCGGCGTCATGTATACCAACTTTGACATGAATCGGATCAACCGTCTAGGAGGAGTACGTTAAAATTGATCATGTCCACAACGCACAAAATCTCAATTACCTCACTTCCTGTGGGCGTGGCTAATGGCATGTTAATACAAAAGTTGTTTGTTTTTGGGATTTACATACACCCACCAAATTTGGTGTGTGTATCTAAAACTATATGCCAACCACAAGTCACAGTGACATAAGGGGGCGCTATGGAGTTCCTGGCTAACGCCCGGTGCCAAGGCTTTTCCCCTATGTATTCACGGTACCTCTTGACGTGTGTGCCAAATTTCATGCGTTTTCACCGATGGGAAGCACCTCTTTTGGCATCATAATTCATCACATTTTAGTCCGCACAAAATCCCAAATACCTCACTTCCTGTTGGGCGTGGCTAATGCATTGTACATACGAAAGTTGTTCATCTTGGGGAGATACACACACCTACCGAATTTGGTGTGTCTAGATGAAAGTATGTGCCAACCACTGGATCAATCACCTAAGGGGGCGCTACTGAGTCCCTGGGCCACGCCCGGGGCCAAGCCTTTATGCCTGTGTAGCCATTGTGATACCAGATGTGTGTGCCAAATTCCAAGACTTTTCATCCATGCTAACCACCTCAAAAATAGCAAAAAGGTGAACAAATAATAATAATAAATATAGCCGCAAGCGGCAATGGCGGGCCCGAGCACCTGCGGGCCGCAACCCGTGACGTGTCAGAATCCAACAAAGCACCGACGTGGTGCGTTTGTGAAATGTACATATTTGAAGCGTGTGCTATTTGTTTTTGTATTTTATGTTCTGCCACATTTACTCGCTTGGCCAGGTGGGGGCGTAATGCAATGCAGGCCCATTGGGTGTCATCATAATCATAATATATATTAACCTGAGAAATTTCAGACCATTCATTTTAAGCAAAGAACATTTCTGATACACTTTTTGGTTGGCCAGATGGTGGCGCTATGTTAGGCATGAAAATGACAGATGTGAATATCATCACAATAATGATATCCAAAATGTTTGTAAACTTTCAGATCAATCACTTAAGGCATTGTCCATTTCTGGCACATTTACTGCTTGAGCAGGTGGTGGCGCTATGCCAGGCAGGCCCATTGGGTGTCTGGATATCATCATAATCACAATATCTATTAACCTGAAAAGTTTCAGACCATTTATTCAAAGCATAGAGCATTTCTGGCACATTTCCTGCTTGGCCAGAAGGTGGCGCTATGCTAGGCCTGTGAATTACGCACGTGAATATCATCACAATAATGATATCCAATATTTTATAAAGTTTCAGATCAATCACTTATGGCATTGTCCATTTCTGGCACATTTCCTGCTTGGCCAGGTGGTGGCGCTATGCCAGGCAGGCCCATTGGGTGTCTGGATATCATCATAATCATGATATCTATTAACCTGAGAAGTTTCAGACCATTCATTCAATGCACTGTGATTTATGACACATTTCCTGTTTATGTGGTGAGATATTAAAATCATATCAAATATATTACAACATTCAAAAATCCATTCACAATTTAACATCAGCGACATCTTGGCATAATGTTTGCCAAATTTCAAATTAATCTGACAAACCGTCTAGGAGGAGTATGTTCAAATTGATCATGTGACATCAGTATAATTGTCATTCTTTCTGTTGCCAGTTGGTGGCGCTATGCCAAACATGCATTATGGGCATGTGAATATTATCATTAACATGGTCTTCAATGACCTGTGAAATTTAAAACATTTCAAGCCATGCATGGTGAATTATGACACATTTATCGTTTATGTGGAAGGGTATTAAAATGAATAATTTCGCCATTTCGTCAAATTACAACATATCAAAAAAAAACTTCACAATTTATAATCAGGAACATCTCGGCATCATGTATACCAACTTTGACATGAATCGGATCAACCGTCTAGGAGGAGTACGATAAAATTGATCATGTCCACAACGCACAAAATCTCAATTACCTCACTTCCTGTGGGCGTGGCTAATGGCATGTTAATACAAAAGTTGTTTGTTTTTGGGAGTTACATACACCCACCAAATTTGGTGTGTGTATCTAAAACTATATGCCAACCACAAGTCACTGTGACGTAAGGGGGCGCTATGGAGTTCCTGGGCAACGCCCGGTGCCAAGCTTTTATCCCTGTCTATTCACTGTACCACTTGATGTGTGTGCTAAATTTCATGCGTTTTCGACTATGTTAACCACCTCAAAATATTTGCCAACCACGAGATCAGTCACCTTAGGAGGCGCTAGCGAGTCCCTGGGCCACGCCCGGGGTCAAGCTCTTGTACCTAACTGCGATGCATGACACCTGACATGTGTGCCAAATTTCAAGAGGTTTCGACCATGTTAACCACCTCAAAAACAGGAAAGCAAAAAAGTGAAATAACAATAATAATAATAAATATAGCCGCAAGCGGCAATGGCGGGCCCGAGCACCTGCGGGCCGCAACCCGTGACATGTCGGAATCCAACAAAGCACCGACGTGGTGCGTTTGTGAAATGTACATATTTAATGCTTGTGCTAGTTGTTTTTGTATTTTATTTTCTGCCACATTTACTCGCTTGGCCAGGTGGGGGCGTAATGCAAGGCAGGCCCATTGGGTGTCATCATAATCATAATATATATTAACCTGAGAAATTTCAGACCATTCATTTTAAACAAAGAACATTTCTGATACACTTTTTGGTTGGCCAGATGGTGGCGCTATGTTAGGCATGAAAATTACACATGTGAATATCATCACAATAATGATATCCAAAATGTTTGTAAACTTTCAGATCAATCACTTAAGGCATTGGCCATTTCTGGCACATTTACTGCTTGACCAGGTGGTGGCGCTATGCCAGGCAGGCCCATTGGGTGTCTGGATATCATCATAATCTTAATATCTATTAACCTGAAAAGTTTCAGACCATTTATTCAAAGCATAGAGCATTTCTGGCACATTTCCTGCTTGGCCAGAAGGTGGCGCTATGCTAGGCCTGTGAATTTACGCATGTGAATATCATCACAATAATGATATCCAATATTTTATAAAGTTTCAGATCAATCACTTAAGGCATTGTCCATTTCTGGCACATTTCCTGCTTGGCCAGGTGGTGGCGCTATGCCAGGCAGGCCCATTGGGTGTCTGGATATCATCATAATCATGATATCTATTAACCTGAGAAGTTTCAGACCATTCATTCAATGCACTGTGATTTATGACACATTTCCTGTTTATGTGGTCAGATATTAAAATCATATCAAATATATTACAACATTCAAAAATCCATTCACAATTTAACATCAGCGACATCTTGGCATAATGTTTGCCAAATTTCAAATGAATCTGACAAACCGTCTAGGAGGAGTATGTTCAAATTGATCATGTTACATCAGTATAATTGTCATTCTTTCTGTTGCCAGTTGGTGGCGCTATGCCAAACATGCATTATGGGCATATGAATATTATCATTAACATGGTCTTCAATGACCTGTGAAATTTAAAACATTTCAAGCCATGCATGGTGAATTATGACACATTTATTGTTTATGTGGAAGGGTATTAAAATTAATAATTTCGCCATTTCGTCAAATTACAACATATCAAAAAAAGGCTTCACAATTTATAATCAGGAACATCTCGGCGTCATGTATACCAACTTTGACATGAATCGGATCAACCGTCTAGGAGGAGTACATTAAAATTGATCATGTCCACAATGCACAAATTCTCAAATACCTCACTTCCTGTGGGCGTGGCTAATGGCATGTTAATACAAAAGTTGTTTGTTTTTGGGAGTTACATACACCCACCAAATTTGGTGTGTGTATCTAAAACTATATGCCAACCACAAGTCACTGTGACGTAAGGGGGCGCTATGGAGTTCCTGGGCAACGCCCGGTGCCAAGCTTTTATCCCTGTCTATTCACTGTACCACTTGATGTGTGTGCTAAATTTCATGCGTTTTCGACAATGTTAACCACCTGAAAATATATGCCAACCACGGGATCAGTCACCTAAGGGGGCGCTAGCGAGTCTCTGGGCCACACCCGAGGTCAAGCTCTTGTACCTAACTGCGTTGTGTGACACCTGACGTGTGCCAAATTTCAAGAATTTTCGACCATGTTAACCACCTCAAAAACAGGAAAGCAAAAAAGTGGAATAACAATAATAATAATAATAATCCTTACAAAAACAATAGGGCCTTGCGCCCTTCGGTGCTCGGGCCCTAAATATAGCCGCAAGCGGCAATGGCGGGCCCGAGCACCTGCGGGCCGCAACCCGTGACATGTCGGAATCCAACAAAGCACCGACGTGGTGCGTGTGTGAAATGTACATATTTGATGCGTGGGCTATTTGCTTTTGTATTTTATTTTCTGCCACATTTACTCGCTTGGCCAGGTGGGGGCGTAATGCAAGGCAGGCCCATTGGGTGTCATCATAATCATAATATATATTAACCTGATAAATTTCAGACCATTCATTTTAAGCAAAGAACATTTCTGATACACTTTTTGGTTGGCCAGATGGTGGCGCTATGTTAGGCATTGAAATGACACATGTGAATATCATGACAATAATGATATCCAAAATGTTTGAAAACTTTCAGATCAATCACTTAAGGTATTGTCCATTTCTGGCACATTTCCTGCTTGACCAGGTGGTGGCGCTATGCCAGGCAGGCTCATTGGGTGTCTGGATATCATCATAATATCTATTAATCTGAAAAGTTTCAGACCATTTATTCAAAGCATAGAGCATTTCTGGCACATTTCCTGCTTGGCCAGAAGGTGGCGCTATGCTAGGCCTGTGAATTACGCACGTGAATATCATCACAATAATGATATCCAATATTTTATAAAGTTTCAGATCAATCACTTAAGGCATTGTCCATTTCTGGCACATTTCTTGCTTGGCCAGGTGGTGGAGCTATGCCAGGCAGGCCCATTGGGTGTCTGGATATCATCATAATCATGATATCTATTAACCTGAGAAGTTTCAGACCATTCATTCAATGCACTGTGATTTATGACACATTTCCTGTTTATGTGGTGAGATATTAAAATCATATCAAATATATTAGAACATTCAAAAATCCATTCACAATTTAACATCAGCGACATCTTGGCATAATGTTTGCCAAATTTCAAATTAATCTGACAAACCGTCTAGGAGGAGTATGTTCAAATTGATCATGTGACATCAGTATAATTGTCATTCTTTCGGTTGCCAGTTGGTGGCGCTATGCCAAACATGCATTATGGGCATGTGAATATTATCATTAACATGGTCTTCAATGACCTGTGAAATTTAAAACATTTCAAGCCATGCATGGTGAATTATGACACAGTTATTGTTTATGTGGAAGGGTATTAAAATTAATAATTTCGCCATTTCGTCAAATTACAACATATCAAAAAAAAACTTCACAATTTATAATCAGGAACATCTCGGCGTCATGTATACCAACTTTGACATGAATCGGATCAACCGTCTAGGAGGAGTACGTTAAAATTGATCATGTCCACAACGCACAAAATCTCAATTACCTCACTTCCTGTGGGCGTGGCTAATGGCATGTTAATACAAAAGTTGTTTGTTTTTGGGAGTTACATACACCCACCAAATTTGGTGTGTGTATCTAAAACTATATGCCAACCACAAGTCACTGTGATGTAAGGGGGCGCTATGGAGTTCCTGGGCAACGCCCGGTGCCAAGCTTTTTTACCTAGCTGCTTTGTGTGACACCTGATGTTTGTGTCAAATTTCAAGACTTTTCAACCATGTTAACCTCCTCAAAATATATGTCAACCACAGGATCAGTCACCTAAGGGGGCGCTAGCGAGTCCCTGGGCCACGCCCGGGGTCAAGCTCTTGTACCTAACTGCGTTGCGTGACACCTGACGTGTGTGCCAAATTTCAAGAATTTTCGACCATGTTAACTCCCTCAAAAACAGGAAAGCAAAAAAGTAGAATAACAATAATAAAATATAGCCGCAAGCGGCAAAGGCGGGCCCGAGCACCTGCGGGCCGCAACCCGTGACATGTCGGAATCCAACAAAGCACCGACGTGGTGCGTTTGTGAAATGTACATATTTGATGCGTGTGCTATTTGTTTTTGTATTTGATTTTCTGCCACATGTACTTGCTTAGCCAGGTGGGGGCGCAATGCAAGGCAGGCCCATTGGGTGTCATTATAATCATAATATATATTAACCTGAGAAATTTCAGACCATTCATTTTAAGCAAAGAACATTTCTGATACACTTTTTGGTTGGCCAGATGGTGGCGCTATGATAGGCATGGAAATTACACATGTGAATATCATCACAATAATGATATCCACATTTTTTGTAAACTTTCAGATCAATCACTTAAGGCATTGTCCATTTTCTGGCACATTTCCTGCTTGACCAGGTGGTGGCGCTATGCCAGGCAGGCCCATTGGGTGTCTGGATATCATCATAATTATAATATTTATTAACATGAGAAGTTTCAGACCATTTATTCAAAGCATAGAGCATTTCTGGCACATTTCCTGCTTGGCCAGATGGTGGCGCTATGCTAGGCCTGTGAATTACGAATGTGAATATCATCACAATAATGATATCTGATATTTTATAAAGTTTCAGATCAATCACTTAAGGCATTGTCCATTTCTGGCACATTTCCTGCTTGGCCAGGTGGTGGCGCTATGCCAGGCAGGTCCATTGGGTGTCTGAATATCATCATAAACATGATATCTATTAACCTCAGAAGTTTCAGACCATTCATTCAATGAACTGTGATTTATGACACATTTCCTCTTTATGTGGTGAGATATTAAAATCATATCAAATATATAACATATCAAAAATCCCTTCACAATTTAACATCAGCGACATCTTGGCATAATGTTTGCCAAATTTCAAATGAATCTGACAAACCGTCTAGGAGGAGTATGTTCAAATTGATCATGTGACATCAGTGTAATTGCCATTCTTTCTGTTGCCAGGTGGTGGCGCTATGCAAAATATGCATTATGGGCATGTGAATATCATCACTCCCATGGTATTCAAAGACCTGTGAAATGTAAAACATTTCAAGCCATGCATGGTGAAATATGACACATTTATTGTTTATGTGGAAGGGTATTAAAATTAATAATTTCGCCATTGCGTCAAATTACAACATATCAAAAAAAAGCTTCACAATTTATAATCAGGAACATCTCAGCGTCATGTATACCAACTTTGACATGAATCAGATCAACCGTCTAGGAGGAGTACGTTAAAATTGATCATGTCCACAACGCACAAAATCTCAATTACCTCACTTCCTGTGGGCGTGGCTAATGGCATGTTAATACAAAAGTTGATTGTTTTTGGGAGTTACATACACCCACCAAATTTGGTGTGTGTATCTAAAACTATATGCCAACCACAAGTCACTGTGACGTAAGGGGGCGCTATGGAGTTCCTGGGCAACGCCCGGTGCCAAGGCTTTTCCCCTGTGTATTCACGGTACCTCTTGACGTGTGTGCCAAATTTCATGCGTTTTCAGCGATGGGAAGCACCTCTTTTGGCATCACAATTCATCACATTTTAGTCCGCACAAAATCCCAAATACCTCACTTCCTGTTGGGCGTGGCTAATGCATTGTACATACAAAAGTTGTTCATCTTGGGGAGATACACACACCTACAAAATTTGGTGTGTCTAGCTGAAAGTATGTGCCAACCACTGGATCAATCACCTAAGGGGGCGCTACTGAGTCCCTGGGCCACGCCCGGGGCCAAGCTTTTATGCCTGTGTAGCCATTGTGATACCAGATGTGTGTGCCAAATTCCAAGACTTTTCATCCATGCTAACCACCTCAAAAATAGCAAAAAGGTGAACAAATAATAATAATAATAATAATAATAATCCTTTCAAAAACAATAGGGCTTCGCACCTCTCGGTGCGCAAGGCCTCGCGCACCGTCGGTGCTCGGGCCCTAAATATAGCCGCAAGCGGCAATGGCGGGCCCGAGCACCTGCGGGCCGCAACCCATGACATTTCAGAATCCAACAAAGCACCGACGTGGTGCATTTGTAAAATGTACATATTTGATGTGTGTGTTATTTGTTTTTGCATGTTATTTTCTGGCACATTTACTTGCTTGGCCAGGTGGGGCAATATGCAAGGCAGGCCCATTGTGTGTCATCATAATCATAATATATATTAACCTGAGAAATTTCAGATTATTAATTTTAAGCAAAGAACATTTTTGATACACTTTTTGGCCAGATGGTGGCGCTATATTAGGCATGTGAATTACACATGTGAATATCATCACAATAATGATATCCAATATTTTGAAAAGTTTCAGATCAACCAATAAAGGCATTACCAATTTCTGGCACATTTTCCTGCTTGGCCAGGTGGTGGCGCTATGCCAGGCAGGCCCATAGGGTGTCTGGATATCATCATAATTATAATATCTATTAACCTGAGAAGTTTCAGACCATTCATTCAAAACATAGAGCATTTCTGGCATATTTCCTGTTTGGCCAGATGGTGGCGCTATGCTAGGCATGTGAATTATATGTGTGAATATCATCACAATAATGATATCCAATATTTTATAAAGTTTCAGATCAATCACTTAAGGCATTGTCCATTTCTGGCACATTTCCTACTTGGCCAGGTGGTGGCGCTATGTCAGGCAGGCCCATTGGGTGTCTGGATATCATCATAATCATAATATCTATTAACCTGAGAAGTTTCAGACCATTCATTCAATGCACTGTGATTATATGACACATTTCCAGTTTATATGATGAGATATTAAAATCATGACATATTACAACATATCAAAAATCCCTTCGCAATTTAACATCAGCAACATCTTGGCATAATGTTAGCCAAATTTCACATGAATCGGACAAACAGTCTAGGAGGAGTATGTTAAAATTGATCATGTAACATCAATGTAATTGCCATTCTTTCTGTTGCCAGGTGGTGGCACTATGCCAAATATACATTATGGGCATGTGAATATCATCACTACCATGGTATTGAAAGACCTGTGAAATTTAAAACATTTCAAGCCATGCATGGTGAATTAAGATACATTTATTGTTAACGTGGAAGGGTATTAAAATTAATAGTTTCGCCATTTCGTCAAATTACAACATATCAAAAAAAGCTTCACAATTTAGAATCAGAAGCATATTGGCATCATGTATACCAACTTTCACATGAATCGGATCAATCGTCTAGGAGGAGTACGTTAAAATTGATCATGTCCACAATGCACAAAATCCCAATTACCTCACTTCCTGTGGGCGTGGCTAATGGCATGTTGATACAAAAGTTGATTGTTTTTGGGAGTTACACACACCCACCAAATTTGGTGTGTGTATCTAAAACTATATGCCAACCACAAGTCACAGTGACATAAGGGGGCGCTATGGAGTTCCTGGGCCAAGCCCAGTGCCAAGGCTTTTCCCCTGTGTATTCATGGTACCTCTTGACGTGTGTGCCAAATTTCATGCGTTTTCACCGATGGGAAGAACGTCTTCTGGCATCACAATTCATCACATTTTAGTCTGCACAAAATCCCAAATACCTCACTTCCTGTTGGGCGTGGCTAATGCATTGTACATACGAAAGTTGTTCATCTTGGGGAGATACACACACCTACCGAATTTGATGCGTCTAGCCGAAAGTATGTGCCAACCACTGCCTCAATCACCTAAGGGGGCGCTACTGAGTCCCTGGGCCACGCCCGGGGCCAAGCTCTTGTACCTAACTGCTTTGCATGACACCTGATGTGTGTGCCAAATTTCAAGACTTTTTACCCATCTTAACCACCTCAAAAAAGGAAAACGCTCTGAGACAAAGTTAATATAATAATAAATATAGCCGCAAGCGGCAATGGCGGGCCCGAGCACCTACGGGCCGCAACCCGTGACATGTCGGAATCCAACAAAGCACCGACGTGGTGCGTTTGTGAAATGTACATATTTGATGCGTGTGCTATTTGTTTTTGTATTTTATTTTCTGCCACATGTACTTGCTTGGCCAGGTGGGGGCGAAATGCAAGGCAGGCCCATTGGGTGTCATCATAATCATATATATTAACCTGAGAAATTTCAGACCATTCATTTTAAGCAAAGAACATTTCTGATACACTTTTTGGTTGGCCAGATGGTGGCGCTATGTTAGGCATGGAAATTACACATGTGAATATCATCACAATAATGATATCCAAATTTTTTGTAAACAGATCAATCACTTAAGGCATTGTCCATTTTCTGGCACATTTCCTGCTTGACCAGGTGGTGGCGCTATGCCAGGCAGGCTCATTGGGTGTCTGGATATCATCATAATTATAATATCTATTACCATGAGAAGTGTCAGACCATTTATTCAAAGCATAGAGCATTTCTGGCACATTTCCTGCTTGGCCAGATGGTGGCGCTATGCTAGGCCTGTGAATTACGAATGTGAATATCATCACAAAAATGATGTCTGATATTTTATAAAGTTTCAGATCAATCACTTAAGGCATTGTCCATTTCTGGCACATTTCCTGCTTGGCCAGGTGGTGGCGCTATGTCAGGCAGGCCCATTGGGTGTCTGGATATCATCATAATCATGATATCTATTAACCTGAGAAGTTTCAGACCATTCATTCAATGAACTGTGATTTATGACACATTTCCTGTTTATGTGGTGAGATATTAAAATCATATCAAATATTTAACATATCAAAAATCCCTTCACAATTTAACATCAGCGACATCTTGGCATCATATTTGCCAAATTTCACATGAATCTGACAAACCGTCTAGGAGCAGTATGTTCAAATTGATCATGTGACATCAGTGTAATTGTCATTCTTTCTGTTGCCAGTTGGTGGCGCTATGCCAAACATGCATTATGGGCATGTGAATATTATCATTAACATGGTCTTCAATGACCTGTGAAATTTAAAACATTTCAAGCCATGCATGGTGAATTATGACACATTTATTGCTTATGTGGAAGGGTATTAAAATTAATAATTTCGCCATTTCGTCAAATTACAACATATCAAAAAAAGGCTTCACAATTTATAATCAGGAACATCTCGGCGTCATGTATACCAACTTTGACATGAATCGGATCAACCGTCTAGGAGGAGTACGTTAAAATTGATCATGTCCACAATGCACAAAATCTCAATTACCTCACTTCCTGTGGGCGTGGCTAATGGCATGTTAATACAAAAGTTGTTTGTTTTTGGGAGTTACATACACCCACCAAATTTGGTGTGTGTATCTAAAACTATATGCCAACCACAAGTCACAGTGACATAAGGGGGCGCTATGGAGTTCCTGGGCAACGCCCGGTGCCAAGCTTTTATCCCTGTCTATTCACTGTATCACTTGATGTGTGTGCCAAATTTCATGCGTTTTCACCCATGGGAAGCACCTCCTTTGGCATCATGATTCATCACATATTTCATCACATATTAGTCTGCACAAAATCCCAAATACCTCACTTCCTGTTGGGCGTGGCTAATGCATTGTACATTCGAAAGTTGTTTATCTTGGGGAGATACAAACACCTACCAAATTTGGTGTGTGTAGCTGAAAGTATATGCCCACCACGGGATCAGTCATCTAAGGGGGCGTAAGGGGGCGCTAGCGAGTCTCTGGGCCATGCGCGGGGCCAAGCTTTTTTACCTAGCTGCTTTGTGTGACACCTGATGTGTGTGCCAAATTTCAAGACTTTTCGATTACGTTAACCACCTCAAAATATTTGCCAACCACGGGATCAGTCACCTAAGGGGGCGCTAGCGAGTCCCTGGGCCACGCCCGGGGTCAAGCTCTTGTACCTAACTGCGTTGCGTGACACCTGACGTGTGTGCCAAATTTCAAGAATTTTCGACCATGTTAACTCCCTCAAAAACAGGAAAGCAAAAAAGTAGAATAACAATAATAAATAATAAATATAGCCGCAAGCGGCAATGGCGGGCCCGAGCACCTGCGGGCCGCAACCCGTGACATGTCGGAATCCAACAAAGCACCGATGTGGTGCATTTGTGAAATGTACATATTTGATGCGTGTGCTACTTGTTTTTGTATTTTATTTTCTGCCACATGTACTTGCTTGGCCAGGTGGGGGTGCAATGCAAGGCAGGCCCATTGGGTGTCATCATAATCATAATATATATTAACCTGAGAAATTTCAGACCATTCATTTTAAGCAAAGAACATTTCTGATGCACTTTTTGGTTGGCCAGATGGTGGCGCTATGTTAGGCATGGAAATTACACATGTGAATATCATTACAATAATGATATCCAACTTTTTTGTAAACAGATCAATCACTTAAGGCATTGTCCATTTTCTGGCACATTTCCTGCTTGACCAGGTGGTGGCGCTATGCCAGGCAGGCCCATTGGGTGTCTGGATATCATCATAATCATAATATCTATTAACCTGAGAAGTTTCAGACCATTTATTCAAAGCATAGAGCATTTCTGGCACATTTCCTGCTTGGCCAGAAGGTGGCGCTATGCTAGGCCTGTGAATTACGCATGTGAATATCATCACAATAATGATATCCAATATTTTATAAAGTTTCAGATCAATCACTTAAGGCATTGTCCATTTCTGGCACATTTCCTGCTTGGCCAGGTGGTGGCGCTATGTCAGGCAGGCCCATTGGGTGTCTGGATATCATCATAATCATGATATCTATTAACCTGAGAAGTTTCAGACCATTCATTCAATGCACTGTGATTTATGACACATTTCCTGTTTATGTGGTGAGATATTAAAATCATATCAAATATATAAGTTATCAAAAATCCCTTCACAATTTAACATCAGCGACAGCTTGGCATAATATTCGCCAAATTTCAAATGAATCTGACAAACCGTCTAGGAGGAGTATGTTCAAATTGATCATATGAAATCAGTATAATTGTCATTCTTTCTGTTGCCAGGTGGTGGCGCTATGCCAAACATGCATTATGGGCATGTGAATATTATCATTAACATGGTCTTTAATGACCTGTGAAATTTAAAACATTTCAAGCCATGCATGGTGAATTATGACACATTTATTGTTCATGTGGAAGGGTATTAAAATTAATAATTTCGCCATTTCGTCAAATTACAACATATCAAAAAAAGGCTTCACAATTTATAATCAGGAACATCTCGGCGTCATGTATACCAACTTTGACATGAATCGGATCAACCGTCTAGGAGGAGTATGTTAAAATTGATCATGTCCACAACGCACAAAATCTCAATTACCTCACTTCCTGTGGGCGTGGCTAATGACATGTTAATACAAAAGTTGTTTGGTTTTGGGAGTTACATACACCCACCAAATTTGGTGTGTGTATCTAAAACTATATGCCAACCACAAGTCACAGTGACATAAGGGGGCGCTATGGAGTTCCTGGCCAACGCCCGGTGCCAAGCTTTTATCCATGTCTATTCACTGTATCACTTGATGTGTGTGCCAAATTTCATGCGTTTTCACCCATGGGAAGCACCTCTTTTGGGATCACAATTCAGCACATATTTCATCACATTAGTCTGCACAAAATCCCAAATATCTCACTTCCTGTTGGGCGTGGCTAATGCATTGTACATAGGAAAGTTGTTCATCTTGGAGAGATACAGACACCTACCAAATTTGGTGTGAGTAGCTTAAATTATATGCCAACCACGGGATCAGTCACCTAAGGAGGCGTAAGGGGGCGCTAGCGAGTCCCTGGGCCATGCCCGGGGCCAAGCTTTTGTACCTAGCTGCTTTGTGTGACACCTGATGTGTGTGTCAAATTTCAAGACTTTTCGATTATGTTAACCACCTCAAAATATTTGCCAACCACGGGATCAGTCACATTTCCTGCTTGACCAGGTGGTGGCGCTATGCCAGGCAGGCCCATTGGGTGTCTGGATATCATCATAATCGTAATATCTATTACCATGAGAAGTGTCAGACCATTTATTCAAAGCATAGAGCATTTCTGGCACATTTCCTGCTTGGCCAGATGGTGGCGCTATGCTAGGCCTGTGAATTACGAATGTGAATATCATCACAATAATGATGTCTGATATTTTATAAAGTTTCAGATCAATCACTTAAGGCATTGTCCATTTCTGGCACATTTCCTGCTTGGCCAGGTGGTGGCGCTATGTCAGGCAGGCCCATTGGGTGTCTGGATATCATCATAATCATGATATCTATTAACCTGAGAAGTTTCAGACCATTCATTCAATGCACTGTGATTTATGACACATTTCCTGTTTATGTGGTGAGATATTAAAATCATATCAAATATATAAGTTATCAAAAATCCCTTCACAATTTAACATCAGCGACAGCTTGGCATAATATTCGCCAAATTTCAAATGAATCTGACAAACCGTCTAGGAGGAGTATGTTCAAATTGATCATATGAAATCAGTATAATTGTCATTCTTTCTGTTGCCAGGTGGTGGCGCTATGCCAAACATGCATTATGGGCATGTGAATATTATCATTAACATGGTCTTTAATGACCTGTGAAATTTAAAACATTTCAAGCCATGCATGGTGAATTATGACACATTTATTGTTCATGTGGAAGGGTATTAAAATTAATAATTTCGCCATTTCGTCAAATTACAACATATCAAAAAAAGGCTTCACAATTTATAATCAGGAACATCTCGGCGTCATGTATACCAACTTTGACATGAATCGGATCAACCGTCTAGGAGGAGTATGTTAAAATTGATCATGTCCACAACGCACAAAATCTCAATTACCTCACTTCCTGTGGGCGTGGCTAATGACATGTTAATACAAAAGTTGTTTGGTTTTGGGAGTTACATACACCCACCAAATTTGGTGTGTGTATCTAAAACTATATGCCAACCACAAGTCACAGTGACATAAGGGGGCGCTATGGAGTTCCTGGCCAACGCCCGGTGCCAAGCTTTTATCCATGTCTATTCACTGTATCACTTGATGTGTGTGCCAAATTTCATGCGTTTTCACCCATGGGAAGCACCTCTTTTGGGATCACAATTCAGCACATATTTCATCACATTAGTCTGCACAAAATCCCAAATATCTCACTTCCTGTTGGGCGTGGCTAATGCATTGTACATAGGAAAGTTGTTCATCTTGGAGAGATACAGACACCTACCAAATTTGGTGTGTGTAGCTTAAATTATATG
Source organism: Alosa pseudoharengus (assembly GCF_046254945.1). Lineage (NCBI taxonomy): Eukaryota > Metazoa > Chordata > Actinopteri > Clupeiformes > Clupeidae > Alosa > Alosa pseudoharengus. The sequence goes on from NW_027468640.1 coordinate 38,671,943, forward strand.
CCAACCACGGGATCAGTCACCTAAGGAGGCGTAAGGGGGCGCTAGCGAGTCCCTGGGCCATGCCCGGGGCCAAGCTTTTGTACCTAGCTGCTTTGTGTGACACCTGATGTGTGTGTCAAATTTCAAGACTTTTCGATTATGTTAACCACCTCAAAATATTTGCCAACCACGGGATCAGTCACATTTCCTGCTTGACCAGGTGGTGGCGCTATGCCAGGCAGGCCCATTGGGTGTCTGGATATCATCATAATCGTAATATCTATTACCATGAGAAGTGTCAGACCATTTATTCAAAGCATAGAGCATTTCTGGCACATTTCCTGCTTGGCCAGATGGTGGCGCTATGCTAGGCCTGTGAATTACGAATGTGAATATCATCACAATAATGATGTCTGATATTTTATAAAGTTTCAGATCAATCACTTAAGGCATTGTCCATTTCTGGCACATTTCCTGCTTGGCCAGGTGGTGGCGCTATGTCAGGCAGGCCCATTGGGTGTCTGGATATCATCATAATCATGATATCTATTAACCTGAGAAGTTTCAGACCATTCATTCAATGCACTGTGATTTATGACACATTTCCTGTTTATGTGGTGAGATATTAAAATCATATCAAATATATAAGTTATCAAAAATCCCTTCACAATTTAACATCAGCGACAGCTTGGCATAATATTCGCCAAATTTCAAATGAATCTGACAAACCGTCTAGGAGGAGTATGTTCAAATTGATCATATGAAATCAGTATAATTGTCATTCTTTCTGTTGCCAGGTGGTGGCGCTATGCCAAACATGCATTATGGGCATGTGAATATTATCATTAACATGGTCTTTAATGACCTGTGAAATTTAAAACATTTCAAGCCATGCATGGTGAATTATGACACATTTATTGTTCATGTGGAAGGGTATTAAAATTAATAATTTCGCCATTTCGTCAAATTACAACATATCAAAAAAAGGCTTCACAATTTATAATCAGGAACATCTCGGCGTCATGTATACCAACTTTGACATGAATCGGATCAACCGTCTAGGAGGAGTATGTTAAAATTGATCATGTCCACAACGCACAAAATCTCAATTACCTCACTTCCTGTGGGCGTGGCTAATGACATGTTAATACAAAAGTTGTTTGGTTTTGGGAGTTACATACACCCACCAAATTTGGTGTGTGTATCTAAAACTATATGCCAACCACAAGTCACAGTGACATAAGGGGGCGCTATGGAGTTCCTGGCCAACGCCCGGTGCCAAGCTTTTATCCATGTCTATTCACTGTATCACTTGATGTGTGTGCCAAATTTCATGCGTTTTCACCCATGGGAAGCACCTCTTTTGGGATCACAATTCAGCACATATTTCATCACATTAGTCTGCACAAAATCCCAAATATCTCACTTCCTGTTGGGCGTGGCTAATGCATTGTACATAGGAAAGTTGTTCATCTTGGAGAGATACAGACACCTACCAAATTTGGTGTGTGTAGCTTAAATTATATGCCAACCACGGGATCAGTCACCTAAGGAGGCGTAAGGGGGCGCTAGCGAGTCCCTGGGCCATGCCCGGGGCCAAGCTTTTGTACCTAGCTGCTTTGTGTGACACCTGATGTGTGTGTCAAATTTCAAGACTTTTCGATTATGTTAACCACCTCAAAATATTTGCCAACCACGGGATCAGTCACATTTCCTGCTTGACCAGGTGGTGGCGCTATGCCAGGCAGGCCCATTGGGTGTCTGGATATCATCATAATCGTAATATCTATTACCATGAGAAGTGTCAGACCATTTATTCAAAGCATAGAGCATTTCTGGCACATTTCCTGCTTGGCCAGATGGTGGCGCTATGCTAGGCCTGTGAATTACGAATGTGAATATCATCACAATAATGATGTCTGATATTTTATAAAGTTTCAGATCAATCACTTAAGGCATTGTCCATTTCTGGCACATTTCCTGCTTGGCCAGGTGGTGGCGCTATGTCAGGCAGGCCCATTGGGTGTCTGGATATCATCATAATCATGATATCTATTAACCTGAGAAGTTTCAGACCATTCATTCAATGCACTGTGATTTATGACACATTTCCTGTTTATGTGGTGAGATATTAAAATCATATCAAATATATAAGTTATCAAAAATCCCTTCACAATTTAACATCAGCGACATCTTGGCATAATATTCGCCAAATTTCAAATGAATCTGACAAACCGTCTAGGAGGAGTATGTTCAAATTGATCATGTGACATCAGTGTAAATGTCATTCTTTCTGCTGCCAGTTGGTGGCGCTATGCCAAACATGCATTATGGGCATGTGAATATTATCATTAACATGGTCTTCAATGACCTGTGAAATTTAAAACATTTCAAGCCATGCATGGTGAATTATGACACATTTTTTGTTTATGTGGAAGGGTATTAAAATTAATAATTTCGCCATTTCGTCAAATTACAACATATCAAAAAAAAACTTCACAATTTATAATCAGGAACATCTCGGCATCATGTATACCAACTTTGACATGAATCGGATCAACCGTGTAGGAGGAGTACGTTAAAATTGATCATGTCCACAATGCACAAAATCTCAATTACCTCACTTCCTGTGGGCGTGGCTAATGACATGTTTATACAAAAGTTGTTTGGTTTTGGGAGTTACATACACCCACCAAATTTGGTGTGTGTATATAAAACTATATGCCAACCACAAGTCACAGTGACATAAGGGGGCGCTATGGAGTTCCTGGCCAACGCCCGGTGCCAAGCTTTTATCCCTGTCTATTCACTGTATCACTTGATGTGTGTGCCAAATTTCATGCGTTTTCACCCATGGGAAGCACCTCTTTTGGGATCACAATTCAGCACATATTTCATCACATTAGTCTGCACAAAATCCCAAATATCTCACTTCCTGTTGGGCGTGGCTAATGCATTGTACATAGGAAAGTTGTTCATCTTGGAGAGATACAGACACCTACCAAATTTGGTGTGTGTAGCTGAAATTATATGCCAACCACGGGATCAGTCACCTAAGGAGGCGTAAGGGGGCGCTAGCGAGTCCCTGGGCCATGCCCGGGGCCAAGCTTTTGTACCTAGCTGCTTTGTGTGACACCTGATGTGTGTGTCAAATTTCAAGACTTTTCGTTCATGTTAACCACCTCAAAATATATGCCAACCACGAGATCAGTCACCTAAGGGGGCGCTAGCGAGACCCTGGGCCACGCCCGGAGTCAAACTCTTGTACATAACTGCGATGCGTGACACTTGACGTGTGTGCCACATTTCAAGAATTTTTGGCAATGTTAACCACTTCAAAAACAGGAAAGCAAAAAAGTAGAATAATGAATAATAATAATAATAATAATCCTTACAAAAACAATAGGGCCTTGCGCCCTTCGGTGCTCGGGCCCTAATAATAATAATAATAATAATAATAATAATAATCCTTACAAAAACAATAGGGCCTTGCGCCCTTCGGTGCTCGGGCCCTAATAATAATCCTTACAAAAACAATAGGGCCTTGCGCCCTTCGGTGCTCGGGCCCTAATAATAATCCTTACAAAAACAATAGGGCCTTGCGCCCTTCGGTGCTCGGGCCCTAATAATAATAATAATCCTTATAAAAACAATAGGGCCTTGTGCCCTTCGGTGCTCGGGCCCTAATAATAATCCTTACAAAAACAATAGGGCCTTGCGCCCTTCGGTGCTCGGGCCCTAATAAAATGGTGTGATGGAAGATTTCACCACTTACTGCTCATCATAGGGGGAGTCAGACACCTGCAGAACAGATGCTTGGAAATCCTGAATCACCTCCTGTTAGCGTGTGGAATCCAGAATTGGATAGAGAACGGAATGGAGAATGAGTAAACAAAGCAGATAGAAAATGGATTTAGTGTGGGCGTAGTTTTCTTGTCATTAGTCCCCCTGTTAGTCCAACAGTGCAAGTGTGAATTACGAAGCCGATGTTCTTACATTGCACATGTAAGTGTGCCACGATTTTGAAACTGGAGGGAGTTTATCTTTCTTAGTCCAGTTTGGAGGCGCACCCTCTCTTACCGGTTCCTACACATGAAACACACACAAACATGATATGCAAATAAAGATTTCGGAAATCAATTTGGAGAGAGAAAGGCCAAAGAACAAGAGAGAAAGATGGAAAGTAAAGCAGACTGCACCTTGGAAGCGATCATATAAGGTGGTGTGATCTCAATATTCATCTCCTGGAACAGCTCTCTGCACTGCATCGTGATGAAGTCTCCAGCCAAGGGAGATTTAACAATACCTGTATACAGGCAACAAAGTTTACTGTAAAACTAGGCTAGAATCCTTTAAAGGAAAGAAAATATTGTTGTTATATAAAGGAATAAAAATATTGTTATATAAGCAAACAAGCACACTTAATGCAACTGGACACTGGTAATTCTATCTAAATAGTTATGCACACCTTGAAGGGAAACACCTTGAGACAAGGTGCAATGGGTTCATTTTGAGTGTGTGTGTGTGTATGTGATTCCTTACCTTGCTGCAGGACATACCCATCATGCACTGGGATGGCGGTGGTGTGTGTAGCTCCACTGTCCAACACCAGTCCTGTTGCACGGCCATTAGCAAAGCTATAGCCAATGATGTTAAGGGTATGTGATGCCATGAAAACCATCTAATGAATGCAATTTTGATCTGCACACATACAGTATGTGCGTGTAACTACTGTACATGTTTCAAGCGTGTGCATCATGGTCTGAAACAAAACACTTTAGCTTGTGAGAACTGCATCAGCAATTGTTTTTTTCTGAATGGAAGCATGCTATTAGTTTGATGCAATGCATGCAAAAGCATGTTGGTGTTAGAGTTGCAGCATTAAATGGTGGATTCTGTACTTCTGACAAATGGTTGTGGATATTTGGGCTCAACCACCAGTCAAATCGCAGCCCTCCATTTCACGCTCCTAAAGAAACATGTTGATTGGCTGGAATTGTTTTAGGCTTGCTGTTAGCCACTATGCTTGTTCCCTATTTACAGAGCTAGAACTTTGTACAAACATTGTTTTTTCAGTACACAGACCAGAAAGCTCGGGGGTTGTGTAGTGCAATTCACTGAATTTCACAAGAATCATATTAGATTAGAATCACAGATATCACCTTGAAGTTTTCAGTTGGATAAGGCACATTGGTTGTAACTTGAACAGTGTCCCTTGTGCAGTTTAGATTCTAATAGATTTGAATAATACTTTTCAGCATTTTTGATTGGTGATTGATTAATGCTGCCTGAATGATGGCTGATGACTGGCGACTGAGGAGTTGTGATTGGATACGCAGTGAGAACGGCAGTCTTGCACAGGAAGAAGGCAGGTATGTTGTAGTGCTCAAACATCAGCTCAGTAAGCTTCTCTCTCTTCACACGAGAGTTCCACTGTGAAGGAACACACACACACACACACACACACACACACCACAGACAGACAGAAACACACATCAATATTCATAATTAGCACCACTTTAGGTGTGTGTGTGTGTGTGTGTGTGTATGTGTGTGCAAGCATGTGAAAAGCATGTTTGCTTACTGGGGCCTCAGACATGAGCACAGGGTGTAGGTTGGGCTCTGATTTGATGTATTTGCTGTATACATGATCCACAATGGCCTGGAATGCCTCCCAGTCCTCAACTGAGACAGACACAGAAACAAGGAGAAAGAGTGACATAACAGCAACATAGCATGTTAATGTGTGCTGAATGCTGGTTTGTGTGTGCTTGTGAATTGGTGAGTCCTGTGTAAAATTGGCCGACATCCACAACCTAATGATGATAGATAGATAGATAGATAGATAGATAGATAGATAGATAGATACTTTATTGATCCCCAAGGGGAAATTCAAGTAATGGACTGCGGGAACAAGGCCCGGTGTGTGTGTGTGTTTGTGTCCATTTACACATATTTAGATATGCTATAGAAATTAAATTGAATCTAATTTGATCATTTATTTGTTAGTACCGGTACTGTTTTTTGTATGTGCTATACTTTAACTTGCATACTGTACATATTAACACTGTAGCTGCTGTTATCATTGTTAAGTGTATTTATGTATGAATGCAGGTTTTTTTTGTGTGTGTGTGTGTGTGTGTGAATGCTACTTGTTTGTGTGTGTTGTGAATGCTGGCTGTGTGGACTGTTGTCATGTGTATGACCCAGGACGGTGGCTGCCACCAACATGAAAAAGACTAGCAGTCGCTCCCACGCAGTCTTCATCGTTTTCACACAGCACAGACGAGATCAGCTCACCAATCTGGACACCGAGAAGGTGTGTGTGTGTGTGTGTGTGCGTGTGAGTTTGAGTGTGAGTCATACTCATGCCATTCTTCAGCGGTGAGATTAGCTCCACTCCTGCTCGGGGCACATGTATAGCAGGTGTGTCTAGGTGAAAGCTCCGCCCAACCAAACTCTCTTGTCCCGCCTCCGTCTCACCTGACCCCTCCTCTTCTATGTGCACTCCCAGAGAGGTGGGGAAGTCAGCCTATGGTAGTACCCAACTGATCAATCAGGATGAACATCAAGGACAATCAGTTATATAGGTGCACCATAATGACAAATATGGGGCTGATGGACAGATGGGTTGATGAATAGGAGTGTGGCAAGGTGGACAGAAGACTCACTTTGGGGCAGTCCTCTCCTGCATAACCTGCCCGTGTGGAGAAGGAACCGATGTCAAACACCAGTGCACCTACCTCATCTAAAAACACACAGAGAGGACAGTGTAAACACATTGCACATGCCTTTCAAAAAAAGTAGCAGAATGCAGGAGTTGGTGAGGTGATGTCATGGTAGGCTAATGCATTTGCTGTGGGAGTTGTGCATGAGTGTCTGTCTCTCTCTCTCTGTGTGTGTGTGTTTGAAAAGGAGACAGAATGAGGGAGACAGAGAGAGAGAGAGCGTAGGTTACTTCAATCCTTTATGAATCTGAGACTGTTTATTATAGGCTGCATTAAAAAGCTGTTGCCACTCACCTCCGCCGTATACACCACCGCTCATGCTGACATTAACCCGTTTCCCAGTGTCGGTAAGACGGAACCCTTCGCCTATCTATTAACGGCCGGTGCAGGAACTGAGCATGCACGCAACAGACAAATAGCGAAACAAGTCTGTATGGTGACACAAAATATAAAGGCGCTACTGCTTGATATGTGGCTTCAGGAACGGGTGATGACTTGAATAAATAAAATAGACACAATCTCTCGTCTTCTTCTCCCGGTGCCAACCGCCTAGCCAAATAGCAGAGCACGAATGATTGGTCGAGCGGCCAAAGGGTAGACTACGCTACTCCGTCAGGTCACGGTTCCCCCAGGTAATGTGAATGGTTAGTGTCAGTTCGTTAAACTCTTTGACGGAGCTGCATTCCGCCTTCATAGTGGATATGTTCCTCTTGCGCCTTTAATAGCTGATCTGTCCATTTTTCATCAGAAAGGTGCTAAAACAGGGACTGACTTGGAGGTGACCATTGCAATATGCTGTTATTACAATAGCCCTCGTTTAATTCCTCTGAAAGCGCACAGATGGGCGTGTTAGCATTAGCCTAGCTGGAATGAATCGGAAAACTATTCTATTTTAGTGTCAAACTCTAAACAGAAGTTCTGAGTAGCCTACTGTCACGTCTAACGTTTTGATCAGAGCCTAGAATCTTTGGCAACGTCTGACTCCGCATAATTTTGGGATCTGGTTGCTGGGCAACGTTTACCCATCTTCGGTCAAACCATTCTGATCTTTCTATCCTCTCCCGTGCTAGAGTGCATCTTTACTTGGTGCATTCCTGTGGAGCACGAAGCGCGTAGTTGCGTCAACTAAAATTATTTTTATGTGTTTCAGCAGCATTAAGTAGCCTATGACTAAACAGAATAATTTTGGTTCTGCGGTCTCTGCCACTACGGGTCTCTTCCATCCGGCAACATAAGTCGCTTCTGGTTTTACTTTTTGTTCATATATTTGAGTTACAAAGGCCCCAGCATCGCAGTCTTCGTCTGCTTCGCCGTCTATGTGGCCATACATGTTTGGAGTTATCGACCCAGGCGGACATAGTGAAAATTTGGCAAGAAAAGAGAAAAGGGAAGTGGAGAGGGAAGAATGGGATATCAAAAGACTCGGGGACGGACTCGCCCTCAAGTCAGTGAATCCGCCAGACTGTCAGACTCGTTTTTGGCAAGATCAGACGGATGTGTGGGTCCAAAACGGATCCGGAACGAATTGGCTAGATCCCTTACAAAATATAGATAGGCCTATCTGCATAATAGGCTATTATAATGTCCAAAATATTGTATTTCTACAGTAAAGTGCATAGCCTGTAGGCCTAGTGCAATGTTTGTTTCGTGTCCAAAACTAGTTACGGAATTCACAAAACTGCATTTTTATTTCACTTGAAGTAGTAGGCATAGTGCATTTTTTAAATGGTTGACGACCGGGTCAGAAACGGATCCGGATGCAGCTCATCACGGGCCCAAAATCGACCCAGGACGGATAGGCTATCGCAATCTGCCACTGCCGCGGCAGGGTTGTGTGCGAGTGGATCCGGACCTGTTCTGTTTAGAGCCCACGATAACTTGCTTTCTGTGCAGTGGGACTGAGACAGAGATAAAGGGTGTCATGTTTGCTGTCCTAACATGACATGCTTGGATTGCACACGAATAGGCTACAGGAAATCTAGGGCTAACCTATCTACTACGTCATAACCAGACAACGGACACTTGACTGTATCGGCAGATTCTTTGAACTTTGTCCAATGTCAAACTGTAGCCCACCGGAAGAGATAACTAGCTTAAACACATTTCTGGTCTCAGATATTTTAGGTAAACATGGTCAGTGAGTGAGAGTCCATGCATTCGTCTACCTAAGGAGTCCAAATGCCGTAGGACTTTTGGAAATAGGCTACACCCGCCCGGCATGCTTATTAGCCTGACTCTACCCAGTAGTTTTTAATTCTCTTTTCTCTCGTGTGAATGTGTGGAGGGGGTGATGTTCCATCCAAAATTGTCAGAGAAAGATTGGATCCGATTTTAAGGAATTAGGCTATAGGTTAACCATTTGGGAAAGAGCTTGATTAAAAGTGTACCATGCTTTGGAGATGCCTAGCCTAGGCCTATGTCCGTTTATTTAATGTTGAATCCTTTGCTGACACTTAGGGTAGGGTATAGTTTGCCCTCAAGCTAGCCCTTTAAGAAGCCTCCCGTCTCCGGTTCCCATGCTGACGTCAGGCGCGAGATGGTGACCGGCTGGAACTGCTGCGCGAGTAGAGGAGGGGGTTGAGCCAGGCGAGGGAGGGTATCTGACGGGGCCGCAAGCAGACACCGCGGCCAGCAGCGGCAACTTTTCTCCTCATTTTCTTTTTTTTCCTTTTATCCTCTTTTCCACTTCCTAATCACTTCTCAAGTCCTTCAAAGGTCGCCTCGCCGCCTCTCTCATCCTCACTGGAGAACCAGTCGTAGGGTTGTCTATCCATAACGGAAAAAGAGGAGAGAATTGGGCTTTCCGCTGCGGAGATTTGCCTCGCCTCGGCCGCTAGTCCAAGCCAGACGCCACTAGCTTTTTCGATGGTTTTCAAAAGTTGGAACTCATACTTCTGACGGACATCCCGGAATAGTTTTGGTCTACACAGTCGATGCATCAAATGGTTTATTATTGGGGAATTTCTCTTGATGCGCGAGAAGAGTTTTTAATTTGTCTAAAGGACACAGCGCCCCCACCCAACTTTTTTCGCCTCCCTTGTGAGAACCCCCCTTCACGGCCGTGAGTGGCCTGTCCCGTTCGACGCTCTGGAATGAGAGGGGTCAATACCAGGTCGAGTAAAGGGGTTGGCAAAATTGGCAAACTTTTAATTTTCCTCCGTTTTCATTGATTACCGTTTCTACACCAACTATGGAAGTTAACTAATTGAAAGGACTGGGCACGGGGCCGACTGGACGTAGAACGTGAGGTAGAGCCTCTTCCCGTTCCATTTCGTTTAAAGGTGAGTGAGACGTGTCTTCAGCCCAATGGAAATTCAGGTCTTGCCGCAACTTCCTCCATACTTGTCTTTCGCAGGGCATGTTATTGGCAAACATTTGTCAGAGACTTGTCCCGTTTATTAGTCTGTGACAATGCATAAACTCGCATTTACGTCTTAATTTACTTATTTAAGTCGTATTTAAGAATTTACATTTAGCATGTTAGGGGATTTGCCCGTCAGACATGCTTATTTGAACCCACGCTAATTTCGAAAACTAAGGTCATGGTCGTTAAGCGACATTTTCATGACAGACATGACACTGTTGTCGTATCTGGTTTGGCAGCATACAGGATGTGCCATCGGGCTTGTGTACTTGCGTGTTGGTTTAGTTGTCTCGAGGCCACAGTGTGTGCCTCAGCTGGGCCTGAGCCATCATGTGTTCCCAGCGCGAGCCAAATATCCGGCCCAAGACCAGAGGTGTGTAGGATATGCTGGGATTGACCTACTAATCACACACACACACACAGGACACAGGCACACACATAGTTTACGCATACTGCCACATATAATTCAAATAATTTTAAACTTCACCACATTTCACACATTTACCACATATTTCAAAATGTAGCCTAGGTCACAATGCTTATTGCAGAGTGGCTGTTTGACATGTTTAATACCCTCACAAATATATAGCATCAAAGTAGCCTTTTACCCACAGGCTGTCATAATTACTGGAGATAGTTCATGTCGAGTTTGCTGTCATCATTTTCCGTGTGTATTTTGTAGCCCAAGTTATGCGTGGGAGGAGAGAGAGAGGAAGGGAGAAAAAAAACAAGTGTGTTTTAAGCGTGTGTTCTCAGATTGGGTCGCGCAGTAACTATCTTTAGCCGAGAGAGGCAAGAGAGGGAATAGGTATCTCTCTCTCTCTCTCACACACACACACACACACACACCAGCATTGTGACAGCTGGAGCGTCGGCCGCGCGCACTGAACACCATTCATTATCACATTCCATCGGCGGGGCCCGGGCGCGTGAAGGGGCTTTTAAATCAGTGTGTGCCCGGATGCCTCACACAGATAGTCTCACACACATACGGAAGAATCAACGTTTAAGTGCAGTTAGCTTACGGGTGTACACAACAGAACTACAAAAAACGTATTTCAAGCTAACAGTTATTCCACAAGGAAACTCGCCATCATGCCTATGTGCGCAGTAATTGTCTTCTTCAGGAAGGAAGACCTTTCTAATGATATAACAGTCTTTACCCCCCCCCCCCCCCACTCACTCTCTCTGGCCCCTATTTTGCACCGTGGCGCATGGCGTAAAACTCGTTTTCCACCCGACGCAAAGTTTATTTTTATTATTTTGCACGTCTATTTTTTAAACAATGCGCCCAGGGGTGTGGTAATTAACAACCTAGGGAGTGGCCTAGCACATTGTTTAAAAATCACTATTTTACACCACCTAAAACGCATTATGCCACTGACCAAGAGAAACCTGGTCAGAAGTCTATGGCGAGTTGTTTATATGTTATTTTAAGAGCGCATTGTCAACAGTCATATTGGCAGGTGCCCAACGCACCATCCTTCTATCCTCCATGAACACGCACCAGCGCACATCCATGCAAAACATTAGAAATTACACAATTAGGCTACAATGGGAAACATAATTAGAATAAAGATATTACAAAATACATCTCACAATGCATTTGCAAATTGGTAAGGACAGTTATAAGGGATTAGGCGAGAGCACAGCTGAAGACGCACTATCACGAGATATAAGCAACTCCTCTGCGGGATAAACGTTGTTTTATTCAGTCATTCGAAAAATATTAGGTTAAGTGTTGCTTTTCCAGCCTATGTTTTTGATGGTAACCCATTTCAGTCAATAGTGAAAGTAACTTACTGCGTATAACTGCCTTGGCGTTGATTTGACACCATGGTGAAGTTAGTTTCACTTTGCCAATGAGTTCAAATAATAGACGAGTGCAAATGCATATTGGCTATGCTGGTTTTAGTAAAGCATGGTTTAAATGATGTTATGCCTCAAGCACACCCATGACTGATTAAGAAACCTAGGAACACCTTGTTGCGCCATGCGCTGGACGTTTGATAACGAAAACACTCCCAATGTGGACTGGACATCCTACTAAATTTGAATAAGCTTTTGACTAGTAACAATGCGCTTAAGGGCCTATAATGACAGTCTAAAGCATCGTCACTCGTCAAAAGCTTATTAAATTTAGTAGGATGTCCAGTCCACATTGGGAGTGTTTTCGTTATCAAACGTAGAGCGCATGGCGCAACAAGGTGTTCGGTTTCTTAATCAGTCATGGGTGTGTTTGGGGCGTAACATCATTTTAAACCAATGAGAATGACATCTGTCACTCCCTTTAACAGTGCAAAGCTCGACCTCAAATAATGCATCGGTATTTTGACAGTCAACGGCCCATTTGAAGGATGCTGCTTTGGAGACAAAATGGAATAGTCATTCCACAAAACCATGCTTTACTAAAACCTACCATAGCCTTCACGCATTTGCACTCGTCTATTATTTGAACTCATTGGCAAAGTGAAACTAACTTCACCATGGTGTCAATGACAAGACAGTTATATGCAGTAAGTTACTTTCACTATTGACTGAAAATGGGTTACCATAGGCTGGAAAAAGCAACACTTACCCTAATATTGCTCAAATGACTGAATAAAAAAAAACATTTATCCTGCAGAGGAGTTGCTTATATCTCGTGACAGTGCGTCTTCAGCTGTGCTCCATACGCGTCTCTCGCCTCTCCCCTAATCACTTTTAACCGTCATTACCAATTACAAAATGATGGTGAATAACTAGGCTACTCATCATAAGATGTACAGTATTTCGTAATATCTTTATTCTAATTATGTTTTCCATTATAATGGTGCAATTTGTAATGTTTTGCATGGACGTGGGCTGGTGTACGTTTGTGGATGATAGAAGGATGGTGCGTTGTGCACCCGCCAATATGACTGTTGACAATGCGCTCTTAAAATAACATATAAACAACTCGCCATTGACTTCTGACAGGTTTCTTCTTCAGGTTTCCCTTGGTCAGTGGCGTAATGCGTTTTAGGTGGTGTACAATAGCGATTTTTAGACAATGCACTTGGTCACTTCCTAGGTTGTTAATTGCCACACCCCTGGGCGCATTATGCGTTTAAAAAACTAAACGTGCAAAATAAGGACTTAAACTTTGCGCCGGGTGGAAAACGAGTTTTACGCCATGCGCCAGGGTGCAAAATACAGCCCTTAGACTGTCATGATAGTTCCCTCTTTCTCTCAAATCAAATGGTGCTTTATTGGCATGAATGAATAAAGTAGTTGTTATCAAAGCTACAGGTATAACATGTTAATAATCAACTTTACTATTGGTATAAAGATAAACTAATTAAAGAAAAAAAAGTAAAAGGACAGTAATAGCTTCAGCAATGTGCTATACTCTCTCTCTCTCTTGCTTTTTTTATGACCATCTTTTGTGTACTTTAAAGTAGCCACATTCTTGACAGTATCAATTTGCACACACTTGCACACACACACAGACACACACACACAGACTTAATAAACATGGAAACATTATACAAAAAATTAGTTATGGCCAGGATCTGCTCTGTAATTTAGTGACTCTTACCTCCTACCTGTTCTTGGGCAAAAGGGACAAAAAGAGTCTTACAGCTCTCTCCATTTGAACAGTATGGGATCAGGATCCTTTATTCTTTGTTTTGTTTAACTGTGGATGTACAGTATGTGTGTAAACAGCCCACACACTTTTCACAGCCCCCCCCCCCCCCCAGAAATGTATTGAGAAATACACATAGAGACACACACACACAGAAATAAACAGACACACACACTCACACACACAATGTAGACAGCTGGAATCTGTTTCAGCAAACTAGAGAGAGAGAGAGGTGGAATGTGTGAAATCAAACAGTTAGTGAAGAGAGTAGTCCATGTCTATGTCTGGTCTATTGTACTGCCTGAATCCTTGAACACTGACAGTAGGGGTGTAAATATTAATCGATTCGTATCGATGCATCGGTTATGCAGCCGACGATTCAATGCATCGATTCGTCCGCAAGAGTATCGATTAATGTGTTTATTTTGCCACCTGTTTGTTTGCCTATCTATTTTCAGCTCCGACCTTTCTTTTTCTGTCTATGGCTCCGATGTAAGCGCACTACCTAGTCCTAAGCTGCAGGTGGCGCTAACCTCATTATTGTCTACTTCACTTATACTTCACACCACTTCAGACGCATTCGTTACTTACGTTTCACACATTGTTTTGTTGAGTCTGACTTTCAAGAGCGATGGTACCGTTAGAGCGTTCTGGCAATGAAAGTGAAATTTTACACACTCCAGTCGGCGTCAAGTCATGGGTGTGGAAGTATTTTGGCTTCAGAAAAACAGATGAAGCAGTGGTAAGAGATGTTGCCGTTTGCAAAGAGAAAGACTGTCAGTGTGAGAGAAGATACTGTGGCTACGTCAAATCTATCCGCACACCTGAAAAGGCGCTATGGTATTAAAGGCGAGAGCACAGGCTTCCAAGCCTGCCACATCACTGACAACGTTTTTCTCTCAAAAGTTGTCGAGCACTTTGCAAGGCCATTGCATTTTTTTTATATGCAAAGACATGAGGCTGTATTTAATTGTGTCACAGAGAACGAAGGCTTTAGATACCTGCTCCTACATTCCAAACTTTTGTTGATTTATTTGAAACTTCATAGATATCATGTAAAAATATTGAGTATTGAATCGTATCGAATCGTATCGTGGGGAATTCAGAAGTATCGAAAATAATCGAATCATTGGCTTAAGAAATCGATATTGTATCGAATCGTCATGTAGACTCCGATTTACACCCCTAACTGACAGATAGTTTCCCGGACATTGTTGTTGTCATGTCATAGGCTAGGTGCACGAAAGACTCTCAGTACGCTTGTTTGTTTCCGGTGGAGCCAGGTGTGTTCGAACCTGCCGCTATTGTTAATGTAACTAGAAATGCAATTCCAAGGAATTACCAGTGCATGAAAATGCTAAAGTTGTGATGTAAAATATCATGTATAGTTAAAACAGATAATACAGAGATGGTTACTACGGTGATGCTAGGATAGACATGGTGGTTGCATAGCTTAATAAAAGTTGATAGTTTAAAAGTAGACTGTTTAAAAGCTGAATGTAGATAGTTTAAAAGTTGTTGATAGACAGTAGATAGTTTAAAAGTTGTTGATAGACAGCTAGTTTAATAGATAGTTTAATGATAGTTTAAAAGTAGACCGTTAAAGGTAAATAGTTTAAAAGTTGTTGACAGACTGGAAGTTTAATGAATGTTGATATTCAATAGTTTAATGGCTGTGTATAGGTAGATATTTGATAAGTTGGCTCTAATGTTTGCTAGCAGTTATGCTAAGATTTTTAACTATGCTAACCATGCTACTTAGCTAATGTTTTATAGCAGTGCTAGCAATGCTACTTAGCTAACTTTTTTGTAGCAGTTTTGTAAACATGTTAACAATGTTAACTATGCTAACCATGCTACTTAGCTAACCTAGCTAATCATTTTTAGCAGTTTTGTTGAAAATGCTAACAATGCTAACATCCTAACTTTGCTAACCATGCTAACTAGCTACAGTGGGTAGGAGTCATAGTTGATGAAAAGTGTTGACATAGTTGATGACAAGTTAAAAGTTGTTGATAGACAGCTAGTGAATGTATATAGTTTAAAAGTTTAAAAGTTGAATGTAGATAGTTTAAAAGTTGTTGATAGACAGCTAGTTTAATAGATAGATAGTTTAATGATAGTTTAAAAGTAGACCGTTTAAAAGTTGAATGTAAAAAGTTCAGTAGTTTAATGGGTTACATTGTTTAACAGTGGATTATTGTAGTGAGGACTTTTATTTTGAAACAGTTTTGGGCAGAGGAAACAGTTGAATAGGATGTGTAGTCTTAATTGACCCAGATTGTATGCTTAAAGCCTGAGGCTGCAGGTGGCCTGAACACCTGCCATAGGATTCTAATTGCTTAATGGCCGTATTATGATGTCATAATCGACAATGTTAAGTCTATGGGGATTTTTTAAACGTTTTTCTTTAATAGTTTAAAAAGTATAAAAGTTTCAAAGTTGAAAAGACATAGCAACCCGATCTGTTTGAAGACCTACGTTACAAAGTTTGAATGAAGTTTCTAAGTTAAACTGTTCAAGAGAAATTGCGTATGGAAAAAGTGGTAAGCGGAATAATAATAAGAAGCCTAGGAAGAACAGTACAGTGCATTTTTATGCACTGTAATTAGTGTCTACACGGACCCGATTGGGTGTTGCACTAGGGAATCAGGTGTGCGCCGGTTATTTATGCCGCTGCCAAAGATTGTTAAGGCGGAGCAAGATACTTTGTTGTAGTTCATGTCTATGGGCGCGAAATGGGGATCGAATCCTGTCTGCATAAAGAGGCGTGTCGATGACGTATTGATGAGCGTACGTTGCAACCGGCCAACAGCAGCGGCATAAATAACCGGCGCACACCTGATATAAAGTCGATTTTCTCCAGACTGGAATGTACAAAAATGCTAAAAATGTACCTGAAATGTTCAGAAGGGTTTGAGGATCATGAAAACGTGCCCAAAATTCACATTCTTAACTCTATAGAACCAAGACCTTAGCATATGTGGTAAAATTCTGAGCTATGCCCATAGACTTCAATGGAGCAGTCGCTGCCTCGTGCGATCCGGGTTCCCGGAAGTGGCTCCTGATGAAATATCTTGCTCTGCCTTAACAATCTTTGGTTGACGGGCCATGTCTGCCTGCACGGAGCTACTGGACTGCCATTGGCTCATCTGCGTTCGATGGGCGGGGTTTTGCGAATGGTCAATTAACCCTTTGCAGACCGCGCGGAACATTCCATTTTTTCATACTCGATGGCCTTATGGCACAAAAAGGCTTATTGTGTGATTATGCTACATGACAGAGATATAATTTACCCACCATTATAATCAGGAGAAATAGCCCTTTCAAATTGTATAAAATATAATTAATAATTTTGAGAACACACATATTTTTTAAAAAATATCGTTAAAATTCAACCCCAAAAAACACAAAACTATCAGTTTGTCAAGATTAATCTAATTTTTCCCCCAATTTCTGTTGTAGATAGAGAAAAAGTTAGAGTGTATGGGAGATTCACAATGTTGTCCTCTACTCAGTGATGAAAACAGAATCAATGTATCACCTTTTGTTCAAAAGTTATGATAAATGTATTAGACCTTTGCAGACGGCACGAAACATTCCGATTTTTCATACTTGATGCCCTTGTGAGACAAAAAGGCTTATTGTGTGGCCATGCTACATGGCAGAGATAAGATATACCCACCATTGTAATCAGGAGAACTAGCCCTTTAAAATGGTACATATCATAGTTAATAAGTTTAGTAGTGTAACACACATTGTTTTTAAACAATACCTTCAAAATTCAACATAAAAAAACATGAAAATATCAATTTGTAAAGATGAATCTTGCTTTTCACCTAATGTGTATTGTAGATATAGTGTATGAAAGATAGACAGTGTTGTGATCTCCTCAGTGAAAAAAACAGAATCAATTTATCACCTTTGGTTCAGAAGTTATGATTAATATACTCATAACTGCAAGTCGCAGTAACATGTAGAATTTTTAAAGAGTATGATGTTTTCCTTTCCTGGTTTGACATCTGACCAAAAATACACAGATATAATGGTCATGTAACAAATATAAGATGTTTTACCATCAAAACAAGATGCATAGCTAAATATAGGATGTCTTACTGTACTCTGAAGAGGCTAAATCAATTGTGGGGAGGAAAGATAAAGGCTGAAATAAAAACTAGCCAGATGGTAACTGCTTCTCCGTGTGCTTCATTCTACTATGAAAACAAGAATAAGAGACACTGGCACATGTGTTAGGTTTACGAAAGAAGAAATAAATCATTTTTATTTAGATAAGTCTTTAACAATTTCATTAAATAATCAGGAACAACAACTTCAGGTAAATAACAAAACATATGTTTACAAACAAGCAGTAACTATTAGAACTACAAGAATGACAAGACAACAGTATAACAAAGATCAACAAAATACTTTAACATGATGAACAAAGCATCAATTCATATTAACATTCACACATATAAACAATTAAAACATTAGAAGAAATTCAATACATTTAACAACCATTACAATATATAATTATCGATATAATTTGCCCTACACATAAGGTGATACACTAACGCCGCATTCACACCAGATCCGTGTGTGTGTTGTCACAGCTGTGGCATGTGTGTGTGTGTGTGTGTGTGTGTGTGTGTGTGTGTGTGTGTGTCCATCTAAGCCTAGCAGACGATGAGGTGTAAATGCTACTGGAGTTGGTGTCCCTGTCTGTGTTAGAAGGATAGGCAAAGTGTATGCTTTCTACCTAACATGGGACTTGACCAAGCTCAAAATAAAGAAATTGTCAGATAAGAAAATTAGAAATTTAATTACAAATCTAGCCAAACTATTATCACTATAATCCCTGTCATTATTGTTATAAGCAACACTCTTATCACAACCAGAAATGTGCATACGCCCAGTTGGGCGAACACACATACACACACACACACAAACATGCTTACCTAGCTGAGGATGATGGGAGATTACTCTCCTCCTCTACCACATCATTGTCTTCCTCTTCATCCAGAAACTACCCATCCATGTCCCATGTCCATGCCACCGTGGTCCTTGGGGTCATGTTTGCTGCTTTCACCTCAGTTGCACATACTTCTCTCCCTCCATCTAAAATAACAAAAAATCACAGGTCTGATAGTAAATAGGTTGTTTAGTTTTATTTTACATTACTTCCACATAATCTTAATCACCACCAACCATGACTATTTTCACTAAAAGTATTATTGTGACTGGAGGACTCCAATATTGCTTGGAGAGGTAACATTAGTCTCAGAGCTCACTAGGTGTTATTGCCTTGGCTAAACCATACATAGCATGCCAGCTTACAAGCAAACATTGATTCATGAACATGAGTCAGGAGATATGACAGAAAACATCTAAACAGCGTATGCATACACATACACACCGTGCATAGGCTGCAGTTGCGTAAAGACAAAACACCCCCTTAGAAAACTAGATGTACCGTGTAGCGGTACAAAATATGACCGCTGCTCAGTCCTGCACATCCATTCCGCGAAAATAAATCATATTAATGAATTTGTCTCCATCTTCTACTCCATCCCCCACTCTTGAAACTTTTGTGTATGCTTGTTTGGAATGTGTGTTTGCACACATTCCGCACACAAAGTAGCCTACTGGCGCTGCAAAGGTGAATAGATTTGTTTCTGGGCCAAAAAATCTGTAACATTGTTATAAAACCTTTAAAATCTCTAAACAATCACAAGTAGGGCAGTTCATCACAGTCCATCCATTGCAACTGGACTGATGAAAGGTACACCTGTAGGCTACATTGTATTTGGGAAAAGCAGAAGGTAGCAGCATAATGTATTTATTTATTATTAAACAAAACAATCCCTGTCAGTTCCATGCAGTTTTCAACAGCTATCAAGAAGAGAGGTCATGTCATGGATTTTTGTGAATGTTTCTTCTTCTACATATGCATAAGTTTAGTCATCTAGTTCAAATGATATTCAGCTTTATTGTCAATGCACAAATTAAATATCAGTAGTCTAAAACAAAATGCTGTTTTACCCAGTGGTGCAAATAACTGACATGTCCAAAAGGGCCTTCATGAAATGCGTTGCGAGACTGTTCATACACATTTTAACGGGCAAAGTTGAAGAGCTACTGTCCGTTATTGTTTGTGCAAATAATATGCTGATTCATGTTCCCTTGCATTTTGCAACCATGAGGTCCATGGTTAAGGTCAATCTTTTGACGCAATCTTTTGATTTTCACCCAGCCTAGTCCATGGTAGGCGCCCGATTGTTTAATTGTATTGTTTAATTTTGCGATTGAGATATCCATGCACTGGCGCCCCCCCGACGTGTTCGCCCCCCGGTTTTAGAGCTATTCTAAATGCAAAAATACATAGATGGAGTTATGACAAAACCGTGACTGTTAACAAACTATAAGCTATATAAGGTAGGCCCTATGCTAGGCCTATTACACAACACAAATTGTCACTAGGCTAAACTGGCAACCCAAATAAAATCTCCTTTGGAACCAATGGCTTACACCTTACAGTATCAAGCTGCCACCTCTTGGCGAAAAGTTAATAGTTTTGCATATCAGTAGTAATACATTTCACGTAGCTGTGAATCACGGAAAGGGCGAATGAAGTGGACACTTCTAAATGGAACCCAACCCACTGTACAGTAGCTCAAGGTCTGTGGCTAAAGCAGCCATAATGAAAGCGTTATCATTGTTTGGATACTTCACACACACGTGTTTTTTAATCGCATAGACTACAACTACCAAGCTGGAATCAAAGCACATCGACTCCCCTCTCACACCCTAAACACGCACTTCGAACAAACAAAAAGCGCCTCAGTCTCACGGAATAGCCATAGGCAAAACTGTATCTGACCGGTGTAACGTTGGTACTAAATCATCCATCGCAAAAAAATATTTTTGTAGCTCGTGCAACAAATATGTGTAGGTAGTAGGGGTGTAACGGTACACAGAAGTCACGGTTCGGTTCATACCTCGGTTCGGACATCACGGTTCGGTACGAGTTCGGTACAATGGAGGGAAAAGCAAAACAAAAATGCAGAAAGCATTTTTTTTTGTACATGTCTCAGGCTGTACCACCTAGTGTCATACAGTCTCTTCCCTGAGCTATCTGCAACAGCCTGAAGTGTGTAAGATGTAGGCTAAACAGTACAATAAGTGCCCAGACTCAATCTGTAACTTGTAAACAAAATAAGACAATCAGCTATAAAACTGAAAATAGGCCTACAGCATCTCTTATTTCTGAAAGTGCAAATTACATAGAAAATGATTTTTAAAAATCCACTTAAGCAAGACCTTCAACATCTGTGTTTAGTTGTATATGGAAGGGTCTACAATTTGCCTCAATGTTTTTCATTGTGTGTAAAGTAATAATCTAGCCTACTAACTGTGAAAATATCACACTATTTTGCATTTTTTTAAAAAACGAAATTGCTCCTTTCATTTCATAAACAGACTACAACTAGAAGTCACGTGACTTTGCCCTTTGACGTTAACTCACCGTAGCATGGTTTGTTTATTAGCCTGGTTAGCGTTGTCACTTTATTTTACTGTCTGCACTTACACTACCAGCTCCTCATGTGAGAAGTTACAAGTTACCCCAACATAAAGGTAATTACCACGCGATTTACATAGCTTTCTGTCATTACGAAATCATTTAATTTAAGCCATAGGTTTTGGCCCTATTTGTATGTGTATCCAAAGGCTGCTGAAGCGCACGGGAAGTTTCTTTCCCCTCGTTTCAGTGATTGGTAGCCTACATCATCTGGGTGATGGCTTCGAATATGTGTAGCATTTTTTCCACTCACATACCCAATGCTGAACAACGCCGACACACAATTTCATCTTATCCACCACTCTTCCGCCTGTACTAACGTTACTGTAACTGAAGTTCTCAAACTTGCGATCTTAAAGAGACCAGCGGATCCTCTAACTCTTGTAGGTCTAATCTTAGTGCTGCTAATGACTGACGGACTCGACCGACGACCTGACAAAAAAAAACATAGGCGCCAATCAGAGCTAAGGCGAGGCTACAGATTAGCGTTAGGTGTCGCTAAAGAACTCCCGTAACTCTCGCTACTTTATTTGCTACAGTAATTGCGCATGACATTAATTAATCCGCACACGAGTTTTATGTATTTTTATACCGTGTATTCTCCGTGTAAATTCATGCACCGAACCGTGACGCCCGTACCGTTTCGGTTCAATACGAATACATGAACCGTTACACCCCTAGTAGGTAGGCTACAGCCCTGCCCTGAATACATCTCAACGTGCGCTCTAAAACATCTGGTTTAAATGGAGATGTAGATCATCATGGGTGCGTTAATAAATCTACATTGCGGCGAGTTGACACAAATTATTCACTTTGACGAATTTATGTAGTTTCAGTTACTTTACTTTAAGCCATGCTCTTCCTTACTTGAATCACCTTTGAAAATAGAGGATTGAAGTAGCCTATATGGTGTTTGGGAATGAACGTTGACTCAGATGCTTTTTGAGACCTTGAGCAGAAATGTCCCAGCCCGGTGTTTAGGGTGCATCATAGACAGGTTATCTTTCAGGTAGCCTATATATTTTCCATTAAAAAACCATCACGTAGCGAACGTGTTGTGGCTAACTCACGTAGCTCCTGTTAGTAGCCTAGGTTATGGTCATAAGCAAATGAGATGACAGTCGAAAGATACAATTAGTGCTGTTTTCGATTTGCTTGGTAGCCTATAAACGCATTTATGGTTTTCTACAAATACATCAATAATCAAATTGGCCTCCATCACTCAACCATGCTAACGGTAACATTATTTTACCTACGTTCTGCTATTGATAGGATTAACATAGCCTACCTGCAGTAAAAAACAAGCATGTCCGATAAACATTCTCAGATTTATTTCGGCTTCAAGAGGAAATGGGAATTACATGTCATGCAGAAATCATCCTACCCTTAGACGTTCTCTGCGGTAAACTACTGTAGCCTACAGTCTTGTCCTTGTAGGAAGCGTAGTGTCTTTCCAACCCACTTTAGATTAACTTCCAACAAAATTACGTCTCACTGCAAAGATGCGCCATCTAGTGGACAAACGACTACTTATCGCCAATACTGGAAATGCAGCCATGATGATGATGATGAATATTTATTTTGGCTTTCTTTTAATCCTACTGAATTTGTAATTATGTATCGGCCGTTCTAATACCGATAGTATGTGGGTGCCTGTGTGTGTGTGTGCATGTGTATATGTGTGCGCCACCATCTACAGGCAAATGAGTGTACAGTCACTAAATGTACACATAACTTAATTTTTTAGACCCCCCCATGGATGAAATTCTACGAAACTTGGCATACCCCCAGAGAATGTCAGGTTAATCATACACATAAAATTTGGTGCAGTTCTGAACGTCTTTACTGAAGAGAGGGGCGATTAAAGCAGAATGATATTGCATTTTAATTTTTTACCGGGGGGGTGCAAATCACAAATGAGTGATTATGGGCTAGGTTGATGTGGGCCCTTGAGACCAACATACCATAAAAATTTCTTCATCCTCGGTGCCACGGTTCAGGTAGTTATTTAGGAAAAACTGAATTTTTTGGGTTTCGGGGGGCCCAGCGCGGAGGGGGAGTGGCCCCCGGGGACCAAACGAAATTTTTCCGTAAAAGTCTAGTGGGGCTACATACCCACCAAATTTCATGTGCCCCGGTGTTTCGGTGCCCCGGGTATCGTTGACCAAAATTTCAGGAAGTAGATGACGAAAAAAAAAAAAAAACTTTGACAATCCCTATATGACCGCTTCGCTAGCGGCCGTCATAATAATGTGTCGACGAGTAGGCTTGGGTGTATGAGCTCCCATCATAGTTAGCCACCCATAAACCTCATAATCGTAGCAGCCAACCTTACAGCCTAAAAGCTAAACAATACTAAGACACATTTATAACAAATCTTCTGTCATGTATTCATGAAAACAGCAGTCAATGAATAAAATCCTTACGTTACACCATCGGTGATCAACACAGTCTTCACGTCGGTAACGTAACATTAACGTTGTCATTCATGTCAGATGTTTCTATCTAAGTAAGCTAAGCAACTTGGCTACAAACAACTGTAAATTGTGCTATACATATTATGAAGGAATGAAAGGTTTATTTGACAATAAAATGCCGATTAGGTGTACTTGACAAAGTTGGCAGTCATGAAGCACGGGAGTGAACTGTATCGCGACTACGCGTCAGGGACATGTTGCAGCCTCTTCTGATGCTAACGTTACCTAACTTAGCTAGTTTTCTGTATCAGCTGACAAGCAAGGAACATCGTTCAAAATAGAACAAATCGTTAAAATGTCAGTCCTAGTAGGTCTGTAATCTTGGTTGACATATAGTAACCCCCCAGAAATTACTGAAAATAACAGCTGAATTTAACACACACACGCATTATGTTACGGCCATGCATACAAGGTGTAATTACCAGCAAAAATAACTTTTAAAAACGATTTTGAAGTAATAACATGGATAACAAGTAGTAATAACATAAAAAGACTTGTTTTTACCTCAGATGATCCAGTAGTTTCTCCTTTAGACGACATCAAGATCAACGATGCATAGTGCTTCCTGCTGTTTTTCCTCTAGTGGAGGGAGACGTCAACTCTTGATTTTTCCTTCATGTAGTAAAATAAATTCGCGCCACAAATCCCTTAACCAATCATATCGCCAGAAAGCCTATGATGTGACGTTTTTGAGAAAGTTTTCATTGATAAAATTGGTTGGGGTATGGCTGAGTTATTAGACTGAACGTCATCGGTACTGGGGTACCGAAATTAGAGCGTGCGGTCTGCAAAGGGTTAAACTGATTTTAGTTTCAACTGCCAGCTGCTCAACTAAGCCCCCTCATAGAGCCAATTAAACTGATTGCACCTTCATCAACTGCTTTCTGCTCAACTAGGCCTACTCTCTCTGTCTCTCAACTATTTAACTGTTCAAACTGTCAGTTGTCATCAACTATGACTCCCGCCAACTGTTTCCTCTGCCCACAACTCTTTCAAAAGAAAAGTCCTCACTACAAGAATTCACTATTGAATAATGTATTTAAACTATCCAACTATTTAACTGTTTAGCCATTCTGACTGTCAGTTATCATCAGCTATGACTTCCGCCAACTGTATCCTCTTCCCACAACTGTTTCAAAATGAAAATCCTCACTATAATAATTCACTATTAAACAAGGATTAAAGTTCTCCGTCATAGGACGGATTTCCGTCAATTTGATTTTAGAAATGTCATATTTGAGATCGATGCAGATCCGATTAGAAAAAAAATAGGAGGGGGGGGGGGGACTGTCACCTTTGCTTTTCCTTTTTTAAGGCAACTACAAATATTAGGTAAATGTTTAAAGACCTAATAGTGTTCTTGAGAACTTTCTGTGTCTCAATCCGTGACCGCTCAAGAAGATACGTCCTATACGGCCTACGTCAGCCATGAGTTTCGCTTTGTATGTTGTAGCTACACACTTGTCTCGGGCGTTTGCTTAAAAAAAAGAACACGTATGGAGGACTATAACGGTCTAAAAGTTGGATTATAGTGACACAATCGAGACAGCTGATGAGGTTGGCCAATCCGTTTAACTTTTTTGGATATGATATTGTGAGCTCTATGTGCGAATTCGGAGGCTGTGTTCTTTCCGTGCATCAATGTAGACACTTACTATCGCGAACTCTTGTCAGGGGAGGTCATTCATTTTGGGTGTCACCTATGACTTGAACAGATAGCCTGCTATGCCACCCGATGTAGGCTACTATTATTGTTACAGTTTTTAATCAATTCAACTAACATTATGTGTAAAGCGACGCAATATAAACCGTAGCCTATGCAATTTATTATCCCGTCTGTTATGACATACAACAATGTTTTTCACAATTTGCGACGGAAGGTTTTGACTGAGCGTGTCGAGTAAGGGGGTCAGTCGTGTTTGTGACGCACAGACAGCCTTGTAGCCTATTTTGCTTAGGCCTCACTTTTAACGACAATAGGTTGTGAGTGTATGTTGACAAAAAATAACCATACAATTAAAATAGTCAACTTAAAACTTTGCTATAAAATATTATTAATTTATAGCACAAAACCATAACCAGTGGGCCTACCAGAACCTCGCATATTAGCGTCATGATTTGTGTGCGTCTATTTGGCAAGGCCACTAGCTGTCATGGATGCGTTGTTGCTAAAGGAAGGCAGGTGTCAAAAGTTAAAAAATAAATGCAGATGGGGAGCTGTTGGAAACGGGGGAGCACTAACAAGCCATGGTGTAAAGAAATTAAAGTGCCAGGAGTTTGCTTTTGCGCGGTTCGCTGCAAGAAAATTGTTTATGGATGCAATAGGAAAACGTTTTAGCACGCCACCAATCAGAAGACCGCCATAAGGTTAACGTTTGTGCACTTCAGGACATCTTCCCTACCTGGTGCAACTAGCCACCACGACAGAGGTAGGCTACGTTTATCTATGGCTGACCGTTTTTACGTTTAGAAAGTAGGCTACGCATGTTCTTTCATAGCGCAACACGACCTGTCCTTAACCATATCGCAACCTCTTGTCAACCTTATACAATCTGTTGCTGAAGACAAAAGCGCCGTCTCCAGATTGTCGTTACAAATGCGCAGACCTCCTGCATGAGCACACACAGTATTGCTGCTCATTGGAAAACTGAGTTGTCTGTAAAACTCAAAATTACCATGTTATCATTAAATGCGGATGAGGCAACAAATGGAAATATGAACAATATCTAGAATGTTCTGATTTGTTACTTTGATGAGGAAATGGGAAGTCTTGCAAACTTGATTTTATAGATTTTACTTGGTGTTGAATTGCATATTAACAAGAAAAAAATCTCCCCTTTTGGCCTGAAGTAATTAAATAAGAGTGTGTTAAAGCCTTTCTACAATATTGCTGCAGTAGAAAAGAACAGCAATGGCTAATCAGCAATGATCAGGTACTAAAATATAATTTTTGTTCATCAGGAAAACTCAATCTCAATCAAGAACACTCTCAATTCGCCTTATTCACATGGCGGCCATTGGCGGCTAAAACGAGGCTACAGGGTACACAAACCATAGGATTGTTATGTTCTATGCATTCACCTGTAGGTGGCATTAATTATATAGTAAGTGTACCCTGTAGCCTCGTTTTGGTTTAAACAATGGCCGCTGTGTGAATAAGGCGAATACTCCCTTTACTTTGCTGTTTGCATCTTTTTGTACATTAAAAACCAATAGGTCGCGACCGCAAAAGGGGTGCTATCTCTATAGGTAGATATGAACAACGTATGACTTATGGCCTGAAAAAAGTTCAGTCAAACGATTTTTTTTTACTTTAATCCCTGTATTAAATGATTTAACTATTTAAACTACTCAAATATTTATCTGTTTAGCCATTCCAACTCTCAGTTATCATCAACTATGCCTCCAGCCAACTATATTAAACCACCACCTACCTAGCAACCAACATAGCAACCATTGAAATAAAGCATCTATGTCAGTTTCGATAGCAATCAACATGATTAACCTAGCAACCATCATATGAACAGCTTTATTTAGCATTGCAACAACCTAAGCAATTAACTTTATTTGCATGTCTACCTAAGCAAAACCATTGTAACTATCTCCACATTATCTGTTTTAACACTGTATACTTTACATAATATGTTTTGCATTTTCATGCACTGGTTATTCCTCGGATTCCTCGTTTAACGTAGAAACTTTGTAACATAGGTCTTGAAAAGGAAACTTGAGGAATGTATTTTTTGTTTTTGAATTTTTTGAGATATTAACATAAATCAAGCTTATTTTCCCCCATAGACTTTGCATTGGCACTATGACATCACAATGGGCTAATTAAACTGATTTGCGTGTGTATCAACTGTCAGCTGCTCAACTAGCCCCCCTCAAAGAGCCAATTAAACTCATTGCACCTGTATCAACTGCTTTCTGCTAAACTAGGCCAACTCTCTCTGTGTCTCTCCATTCTACAAGGATATAAGGCACATTCCATCCAACTGTCCATCCATCTTCTTCAAACCATTCACTCATCCACCCATTAAACTATCTATCAACATCCATTAAACAATCTGCCTATCAACATCCATTAAACTTTATGTCTATCAACATCCATTACACTATCTACATTCAACTTTTAAACTATATACTCTGTCTCAGGATTTAAGCATACAATCTGGCTCTCTTAAGACTACAGATCCTGGGGCCGGATTCACAAAGCCTTAAGACAAAAATACTTCTTAAGTGGTGCTTTCTTCTTATCTTTTGTCTTAAGAACAAATTTAAGATTTGATATTCATAAATAAAGTTATTATGATTTTTCTTAACTTTCTTCTTAAGATGTTTCCTAAGAAAACACTTAAGAACAAATGAGATTTTTGAAAACAAAGTTCTTACATTTCTTCTCAATTTTCCTCGTAACTTTAAGACAACCCTGCACCTGTCTTAAAAATGTTAGTGTAAAGTTGAGCGTCTTAAAGTCATTCATATAAACACATTTTACAGTTTTAGACAGCTCATTTGAAATATCAGCCTTTATTATGTGTACTTACAATATATAAGCTTACCATTTATTGCTAATTTTAGCTTGCTGCTATTGTTTTCGGTAAGCCCTCTGTCTACTGAAAACTGGCATAACCGAAGGGTTCTTGGCAGCATGTGACACACATTGACGTAGGCACGGCTGAAGCGCCCTTGAGCAAGGCACCTAACCCCTCACTGCTCCCCGAGCGCCGCTGTTGTTGCAGGCAGCTCACTGCACCGGGATTAGTGTGTGTTTCAGTTCACTGTGTGCTGAGTGTGTTTCACTAATTCACGGATTGGGATAAATTGAGACGAAATTTCCCTCACGGGATCAAAAGAGTATATATACTTATACTTACTATTAATATTGTGCTTAATGAAGGCTTTTTAACTTTATTTGAACTAATGTATGTAGCCTACTGTACACACACACACACACACACATAGACACAAACACATGTACATGCATTAATGGGCTTGCTGAGTAGCTGTATGTAGCTACCCAGTAAACAAAATAAAGTCCTGGCGACGTCCCCTAAAGGTCCCCTGTCAAATGTCACCTCCTCGACATTGTGTAGGGTTCCCTTTACATCCCGCGGACCTCTGTTCGGGAGGTCTTAAAGACGTCCACGAGACTTTGAGAGGACGTCCTGTAATGGTCACCGCGATGTTATGCGCGCAACGTTTATATTTCCGCGATGGTAAAAAAAAAAAAAAAATATTGTCATGAATGCCAGGCTGAATCTTACGTTGAGGTCTTTTATTAATAACTCAGATAACACATACGTAACTCATGCTCCGTAGAACTCCCAGAAGTCCAAGCTTCACGTAATGACGTCTCCAATATTATGCGTAAGACAACTGATAAACATTCATCGCATCATATCTCCCCCCTCAGTAAAGTAAATCATTAACATTAAATCAGTCACCTGGTTATAACTTAAATTCCCAGCAACTTTACTTTAAAAATAAACGTAATAAAGCATAACATAAATGGCTGGTTGTTACTTCAATTCTTTGTTACTGTTATTCTTACTTCTTTCATTTAGGTACCATTAAACAAATGAACTCATTAATGAACTGTTTAACTCATTAACTCAAGTAAGTTATCACTACCTGTTAAGAATCTACAACATAAAATTCAACATTCAAATCATTTTGCATTACTGTTACATTTCTCTTTTTTTTCTCACAATGTTTTCATTTGGCATTCTTGTTGCATTTTTTTTTCTTTTTTTTTTCATACCACCTTCAGGTCTATTTAGGCACATAGTCCTTGAACCAGGCAGGAGGGTTAGTAACTCTCCCAGGTCTTTTGGGGGTGGTAGGTGGTAGGCTTTGGGACACAGTAGGAC
>NW_027468641.1:0-49803 GCF_046254945.1 Alosa pseudoharengus
CTCTCTACTCTACCTCTCTACTCTACTCTACCTCTCTACTCTACATCTCTCTCACTCACTCACTCACTCACTCTACTCTACTCTACCTCTCTACTCTACTCTACTCTACCTCTCTACTCTACCTCTCTACTCTACTCTACTCTACCTCTCTACTCTACCTCTCTACTCTATCTCTCTACTCTACCCCTCTCTCTCTCACTCACTCACTCTCATGCACTCACTCTACCACTCTACTCTACCTCTCTACTCTACTCTACTCTACCTCTCTACTCTACCCCTCTCTCTCTCACTCACTCACTCACTCACTCACTCACTCAATCTCTCTACTCTACTCTACCTCTCTACAGTACCTCTCTTACTCACTCACTCACTCACTCACTCTACCTCTCTACTCTACCTCTCTACTCTACTCTACCTCTCTACTCTACTCTACTCTACCCTACCTCTCTACTCTACCTCTCTACTCTACTCTTCCTCTCTCTCACTCACTCACTCACTCACTCTACTCTACTCTACTCTACCTCTCTACTCTACCTCTCTACCTCTCTACTCTACTCTACCTCTCTACTCTACCCCTCTCTCTCTCGCTCATTCACTCACTCACTCACTCACTCTACCTCTCTACTCTACCTCTCTACTCTACCTCTCTACTCTACCGCTCTACTCTACCGCTCTACTCTACCTCTACCGGTCTACTCTACCTCTCTACTCTACTCTACTCTACCTCTCTACTCTACCTCTCTACTCTACCCCTCTCTCTCTCACTCACTCACTCACTCACTCAATCTCTCTACTCTACTCTACCTCTCTACTCTACCTCTCTTACTCACTCACTCACTCTACCTCTCTACTCTACCTCTCTACTCTACTCTATCACTCTACTCTACCTCTCTACTCTACCCCTCTCTCTCTCACTCATTCACTCACTCACTCACTCACTCTACCTCTCTACTCTACCTCTCTACTCTACCTCTCTACTCTACCGCTCTACTCCACCGCTCTACTCTACCTCTACCGCTCTACTCTACCTCTCTACTCTACCCCTCTCTCTCTCACTCATTCACTCACTCACTCTACCTCTCTACTCTACCTCTCTACTCTACCGCTCTACTCTACCGCTCTACTCTACTCTACCTCTCTACTCTACCTCTCTACTCTACCGCTCTCTCTCTCACTCAATCATTCTCACTCACTCACTCTACCACTCTACTCTACCTCTCTACTCTACTCTACTCTACCTCTCTACTCTACCTCTCTTACTCACTCACTCACTCACTCACTCTACCTCTCTACTCTACCTCTCTACTCTACCTCTCTCACTCACTCACTCACTCACTCTACTCTACTCTACCTCTCTACTCTACCTCTTTACTCTACTCTACCTCTCTACTCTACTCTACTCTACCTCTCTACTCTACTCTACCTCTCTCACTCACTCACTCACTCACTCACTCTTCTCTACTCTACTCTACTCTACTCTACTCTACTCAACCTCACTCACTCACTCACTCACTCACTCAATCTCTCTACTCTACTCTACCTCTCTACTCTACCTCTCTTACTCACTCACTCACTCACTCACTCTACCTCTCTACTCTACTCTACCACTCTACTCTACCTCTCTACTCTACTCTACTCTACCTCTCTACTCTACTCTACTCTACCACCCTACTCTACCTCTCTACTCTACTCTACTCTACTCTACTCTACCACTCTACTCTACCTCTCTACTCTACTCTACCTCTCTACCCTACCTCTCTACTCTACTCTACCTCTATACTCTACCTATCTACTCTACCTCTCTCACTCACTCACTCACTCTACTCTACTCTACCTCTCTACTCTACTCTACCTGTCTACTCTACTCTACTCTACCTCTCTACTCTACTCTACCTCTCTCACTCACTCACTCACTCACTCACTCACTCACTCTACCTCTCTACTCTACCTCTCTACTCTACTCTACCTCTCTACTCTACTCTACCCTACCGTACCTATGTACTCTACCTCTCTACTCTACTCTACCTCTCTACTCTACTCTACCTCTCTACTCTACTCTACTCTACCCTACCTCTCTACTCTACTCTACCTCTCTACTCTACCTCTCTCTCACTCACTCACTCATTCACTCTACTCTACTCTACATCTCTACTCTACTCTACTGTACCTCTCTACTCTACCCCTCTCTCTCTCATTCATTCACTCACTCACTCACTCACTCTACCTCTCTACTCTACCGCTCTACTCTACCGCTCTACTCTACCTCTACCGCTCTACTCTACCTCTCTACTCTACTCTACTCTACCTCTCTACTCTACCCCTCTCTCTCTTACTCACTCACTCACTCACTCACTCACTGAATCTCTCTACTCTACTCTACCTCTCTACTCTACCTCTCTTACTCACTCATTCACTCACTCACTCACTCTACCTCTCTACTCTACCTCTCTACTCTACTCTATCACTCTACTCTACCTCTAAACTCTACTCTACTCTACCTCTGTACTCTACCTCTCTACTCTACTCTACCTCTATACTCTACCTCTTTACTCTACCTCTCTCACTCACTCACGCACTCTACTCTACTCTACCTCTCTACTCTACCTCTCTACTCTACGCTACCTCTCTACTCTAACTCTCTACTCTACTCTACTCTACCTCTCTACTCTACTCTACCTCTCTCACTCACTCACTCACTCTACTCTACTCTACTCTACCTCTCTACTCTACCTCTCTTATTCACTCACTCACTCACTCACTCTACCTCTCTACTCTACTCTACCACTCTACTCTACCTCTCTACTCTACTCTACTCTACCTCTCTACTCTACCTCTCTACTCTACTCTACTCTACCACCCTACTCTACCTCTCTACTCTACTCTACTCTACTCTACTCTACCACTCTACTCTACCTCTCTACTCTACTCTACTCTACCTCTCTACCCTACCTCTCTACTCTACTCTACCTCTATACTCTACCTATCTACTCTACCTCTCTCACTCACTCACTCACTCTACTCTACTCTACCTCTCTACTCTACTCTACCTGTCTACTCTACTCTACTCTACCTCTCTACTCTACTCTACCTCTCTCACTCACTCACTCACTCACTCACTCTACCTCTCTACTCTACCTCTCTACTCTACTCTACCTCTCTACTCTACTCTACCCTACCGTACCTATGTACTCTACCTCTCTACTCTACTTTACCTCTCTACTCTACTCTACCTCTCTACTCTACTCTACTCTACCCTACCTCTCTACTCTACTCTACCTCTCTACTCTACCTCTCTCTCACTCACTCACTCATTCACTCTAGTCTACTCTACATCTCTACTCTACTCTACTCTACCTCTCTACTCTACCCCTCTCTCTCTCATTCATTCACTCACTCACTCACTCTACCTCTCTACTCTACCGCTCTACTCTACCGCTCTACTCTACCTCTACCGCTCTACTCTACCTCTCTACTCTACTCTACTCTACCTCTCTACTCTACCCCTCTCTCTCTTACTCACTCACTCACTCACTCACTGAATCTCTCTACTCTACTCTACCTCTCTACTCTACCTCTCTTACTCACTCATTCACTCACTCACTCACTCTAACTCTCTACTCTACCTCTCTACTCTACTCTATCACTCTACTCTACCTCTAAACTCTACTCTACTCTACCTCTGTACTCTACCTCTCTACTCTACTCTACCTCTCTACTCTACCTCTCTCACTCACTCACTCACTCTACTCTACTCTACCTCTCTACTCTACCTCTCTACTCTACGCTACCTCTCTACTCTAACTCTCTACTCTACTCTACTCTACCTCTCTACTCTACTCTACCTCTCTCACTCACTCACTCACTCTACTCTACTCTACTCTACTCTACCTCTCTACTCTACCTCTCTTACTCACTCACTCACTCACTCACTCTACCTCTCTACTCTACCTCTCTACTCTACTCTACCACTCTAATCTACCTCTCTACTCTACTCTACCTCTCTACTCTACCGCTCTACTCTACTGCTCTACTCTACCTCTACCGCTCTACTCTACCTCTCTACTCTACTCTACTCTACCTCTCTACTCTACCTCTCTACTCTACTCTACCTCTCTCACTCACTCACTCACTCACTCACTCACTCACTCTACTCTACTCTACTCTACTCTACTCAACCTCAATCACTCACTCACTCACTCACTCACTCACTCAATCTCTCTACTCTACTCTACCTCTCTACCTCTCTACTCTACTCTACCTCTCTACTCTACTCTACTCTACCTCTCTACTCTACCTCTCTACTCTACCTCTCTACTCTTCTCTACCTCTCTACCTCTCTACTCTACTCTACTCTACTCTACCTCTCTACTCTACCTCTCTACTCTACTCTACCTCTCTCACTCACTCACTCACTCACTCACTCTATTCTACTCTACCTCTCTACTCTACCTCTCTACTCTACTCTACCTCTCTACTCTACCTCTCTACTCTACTCTACTCTTCCTCTCTACTCTACTCTACCTCTCTCACTCACTCACTCACTCACTCTATTCTACTCTACCTCTCTACTCTACCTCTCTACTCTACTCTACTCTTCCTCTCTACTCTACTCTACCTCTCTCACTCACTCACTCACTCACTCACTCACTCACTCAATCTCTCTACTCTACTCTACCTCTCTTACTCACTCACTCACTCACTAACTCTACCTCTCTACTCTACCTCTCTACTCTACTCTACCTCTCTACTCTACTCTACTCTTCCTCTCTACTCTACCTCTCTACTCTACCACCCTACTCTACCTCTCTACTCTACTCTACTCTACTCTACCACTCTACTCTACTCTACCTCTCTACTCTACTCTACCCTACCGTACCTATGTACTCTACCTCTCTACTCTACTCTACCTCTCTACTCTACTCTACCTCTCTACTCTACTCTACTCTACCCTACCTCTCTACTCTACCTCTCTACTCTACCTCTCTACTCTACCTCTCTCTCACTCACTCACTCACTCACTCTACTCTACTCTACATCTCTACTCTACTCTACTCTACCTCTCTACTCTACCCCTCTCTCTCTCATTCATTCACTCACTCACTCACTCACTCTACCTCTCTACTCTACCTCTCTACTCTACCGCTCTACTCTACCGCTCTACTCTACCTCTACCGCTCTACTCTACCTCTCTACTCTACTCTACTCTACCTCTCTACTCTACCCCTCTCTCTCTTACTCACTCACTCACTCACTCACTCACTGAATCTCTCTACTCTACTCTACCTCTCTACTCTACCTCTCTTACTCACTCATTCACTCACTCACTCACTCTACCTCTCTACTCTACCTCTCTACTCTACTCTATCACTCTACTCTACCTCTAAACTCTACTCTACTCTACCTCTGTACTCTACCTCTCTACTCTACTCTACTCTACCTCTATACTCTACCTCTTTACTCTACCTCTCTCACTCACTCACTCACTCTACTCTACTCTACCTCTCTACTCTACCTCTCTACTCTACGCTACCTCTCTACTCTAACTCTCTACTCTACTCTACTCTACCTCTCTACTCTACTCTACCTCTCTCACTCACTCACTCACTCTACTCTACTCTACTCTACCTCTCTACTCTACTCTACTCTACCACCCTACTCTACCTCTCTACTCTACTCTACTCTACTCTACCTCTCTACTCTACCTCTCTACTGTACTTTACTTCTCTACTCTACTCTATCTCTCTACTCTACTATACCTCTCTACTCTACCTCTCTACTCTACTCTACTCTACCTCTCTACTCTACTCTACCTCTCTACTCTACACTACTCTACCTCTCTACTCTACTTCTCTACTCTACCTCTCTACTCTACCTCTCACTCACTCACTCTACTCTACTCTACTCTACTCTACCTCTCTACTCTACTCTACTCTACCTCTCTACTCTACTCTACTCTACTCTACTCTACTCTACTTCTATACTCTACCTCTCTACTCTACTCTACCTCTCTACTCTACCTCTCTCACTCACTCACTCACTCACTCACTCACTCACTCAATTCAATTCAAGAAAGCTTTATTGGCATGAACGTTTCAATAACATTATTGCCAAAGCTCAATTACATGTACACACAAATATAAATAAAATAATGTTTAACAGAACTGTAAATTAAGTAAGACATAAAAGTTAAGAGACAATTCTAATATTAATAACAATCCTATTATTGTGTATGGCTGTGGCCTCACTGGCTGTCCCTCAGGTTATGGCAGGCTGCTACAAATTTTGCAGCCACATTGGCCACATCCTCGTTCTCTCCGAGGATGTAAGGCAATTTACCCTCATTTGTCAAAGTTCGAAACTCAGGGAGGATTGAATTTAGTTTACTGAATGACAATGTTCGAATTTCATCATATTTCAGACATTCTGTCAAGAAGTGCAGTTCTGTCTCCACAGCCCCCAAGCTGCAGTGTGAGCATAGCCTCTCCTCTCTGGGCAGCCAGGTCTGCCTGTGTCTGCCTTTTTCTATGGAGAGACTGTGCTCACTGAGGGCCAGATGTACTAACGCTTTTGCGCCCACTTCAGGCGTATTTGTTTCGCAACTTGAGTTTAAAATCATTGCGAGGTATGTACAAACAGGCCGCAATGAGGTAAAAGCGCAATCTGCCTGTCGGGAGCTGAAAATGTCTAATTGCGCTTTTCGTGTCATGCATATGCATTCATGGGAGGATCCAGGGGAAAGTGGGAGTTTAGCGTAAAAAGATGGGAGGGGAAGAGTAAAGAGCGCCTAATTATGTATTCCGCGGTATGTACAAAGACTGCTCCTGAAAGCGCACGTCTATTCTGCGCCTAAATACTTGCGCCTTGTAAAAGCAGGTGTTAATCCAAATTGAAGTTCAATGCTTCAATAAGAGAACCTTTCAAAGACAACAGAATCGCTATTTAGAGCACCAGTTTTGCAAGTCTTTGTAGGCTACTATCAAAAGCAACATTAACTTTCGTTGGCCTTTCGAATGTCTTACTTTCACTTTCACGTCATTCACTTAAACTTTCCTACTTGCTAGATTTGACCAATTTTCCATAGCCTACGTTCACAAGTAGTTTGACTAGAACTACTGATCTTCATTATCTCCCTGCTCGTTGATATCTTATCATCTATGGTATTATTTCATGATCGCTAAACGTTTGATTCTTTTTAATGTTGTCATCAGTTAACTTCATTCAACTGCGCTTGTAGGCTCTGCCATTCAGTTGTGGACGTTCGTAAATTGCGTTTATGGGCGGAGAGAGGCAGAGAAAGGCGCAGTTTACACCAAGGATTGAACGATTGATAAATACGACGGAAACTTGGGTCTGTCAGCGTTCGCAGTCTGCGGTTTGTCCATGGCGCTGATAACGTTACGTTCGCAAATGTACGTACATCTGGCCCTGAGTCTGTACATTGTCATGGTTTTCCTAAGTTTTGGGTCTTTTAGTGTACTCAGGTAAGTAGCTGTTGTGTATTCCCGTTTTAGGGCCAAATAACATTGTAATTTAGGTTGTGTTTTAGTGACTTCTTTCCAATAGGTGATGTAATTTTCCTTTTCTTTGTTTGTAATTTGGTTGGGTCTAATTGTTCTTGCTACTGTAACATTGTCCTGGGCCTCAGTGACGTGGGATGGTGTGAGGTCACTGAGTCTCAGGACAAGTTGGCTAAGTGGGCTCCTTCCTATGTTTTGCTCTTGGCTTTTCAGGGCTAGATGGTGGAGTGAGTCAGGGTGGCTCATTTTAATGTGTTGCCAGAATTTAAGGGCTCTTTTTTGAATGTTGATTAATAGGGGGTATTGGCCTAATTCTGCCCTGCATGCGTTGTTCGGCATCCTCCTCTGTAGCCGGAGGATACTTCTGCAGAACTTTGTATGCAGGGCTTCACTCACTCACTCTACTCTACTCTACCTCTCTACTCTACTTCTCTACTCTACCTCTCTCACTCACTCACTCACTCACTCACTCACTCACTCACTCACTCTACTCTACTCTACTCTACTCTACCTCTCTACTCTACTCTACCTCTCTACTCTACTCTACCTCTCTCACTCACTCACTCATTCACTCTACTCTACTCTACTCTACCTCATCTGTGTGGCTCATGTGACACGTAGGCCTACATTATCTACCTGCTATCACTTCACTATTTGACACTACCCTGGAGACACATTTCATGTTATAAATGAAGAAATCAATTCAGAAACTATGTTTTGTGCATAGGTTAGCAGGCTACAATAAATTGCCTAACAGACAACAGCCTAATTTCGAGGTATCACTAATACCTATTAAATAAATGTAAAGGACACAGAATAGTGACAGAACTGTAAGCTCAAATTCAAAAACGTTTGAAGTCTACCCAAACATATGTAAAGGGAATATAAATAAATTGTGTTGCATGCAGCTTAATTAATGTCAATTTAAAGATTATGATTAGCAGTTTCTATGCTGTTTCCAGTGATAGTTACAGGAAGCCATGTTATTGTTTAAACTATTGTTGCTTCTAGCCCACGTTACCTTTCACTTGCTGCAGGGACGCACACATTGCATGAGCACTCATAAGCGTTCTATTTGAGTTTTACATGCTGGAAATCTTAGTTCTCAGATGTAGAACTCAAATGTGTCTTGACGCCGCCGTTTGTAAAATCAAATAAGACGTTCTAAATGGAACGCGATGTAATGAAGCTGTTTTTTCCAAGTGTCTTGGAGACGTATGTGTGCTGACTGGCCTATGTCTATATAGTTGATGAGACCAAATTAATAAGTAGGCTATTTCTGAATGGGGAAACTTTTAGCCTAGTTTATTTTTCTTTCAGTCCGCGGTTCCATACCATTCAAACTTGCTGCAAATGATCAGACGTGTGAAGCACCGTGCATAACTTAGTTTCGTGGCTACGTGCAGTAGGCTAATTGTTGAGGGGGCCCATAGTTTGAGAAAAGCTGCAGAGAAAGCATAATGCTCTGAGAGTAGTAGCCAAGGGCCTTTCTGCAGAAACAACAAGTGCCTTGGTGCGAGAGTTTGGTTTAGCATAATGTGGTAACAATTATCATTTCAATTCTACCTCAAATCTGATCACTGCAGACGTTATAATACAGACCCAAGGCCAAGCAGCAGCACAGCCTTGAAAGACGCACACTTAGGGCTCTATTTTGCACACTGGCGCATTGCGTAAAACTCGTTTTCTACCCACGCAAAGTTTAATTCGGTATTTTGCACGTTTATTTTTTAAATAATGCGCCCAGGGGTGTGGCAATTAACAACCTAGGGAGGGGCCTGGCGCATTGTCTAAAAATCGCTATTGTACACCTGGTCAGAAGTCTATGAGTTGTTTATATGTTATTTTAAGAGTGCATTGTCAACAGTCATATTGGCACGTGCACGCACCATCCTTCTATCATTCATGAGTGCACACCAGCGCACGTCCATGCAAAACATTACAAATTGCACGATTACAATGGGAAACATAATTAGAATAAAGATATTACGAAATACTGTACTGTTCATGATGAGTAGTTATTCACCATCATTTGCAAATTGGTAATGACAGTTAAAAGTGATTAGGGGAGAGGCGAGAGACACGTATGGAGCACAGCTGAAGACGCACTGTCACGAGATATAAGCTATAAACTCCTCTGCAGGATAAATGTTGTTTTATTCAGTCATTTGAGCAATATTAGGGTATGTGTTGCTTTTTCCAGCCTATGTTTTTGATGGTAACCCATTGTCAGTCAATAGTGAAAGTAACTGCATATAACTCTTGTTGTTGACTGACACCTTGGTGAAGTTAGTTTCACTTTGCCAATGAGTTCAAATAATAGATGAGTGCAAATGCGTGAAGGCTATGCTAGGTTTTAGTAAAGCATTGTTTAGGAATGACTTCTATACGCAAGCAGCCTCCTTCAAGGTTGAATGGCAAAATACCAATGCATTTATTTGACATATCGCGCTTTGCGCCGTTAAAGGGAATGACAGATGTCATTATCATTGGTATAAATGATGTTACGCCCGAAAAACACCCATATGACTGATTAAAAAACCTAGGAACACCTTGTTGCGCCATACGCTCCACGTTTGATAACGAAACCCCTCCCAATGTGAACTGGACATCCTACTAAATTTAAATAAACTTTTGACGAGTGACGATGCGCTTTAGAATGTCATGATAGGGCCCTTACAATTTGATCAGAGCGGCTCTGGTTCTTCACTGACGATATCTTGATGTGATTGGCTGGATGACCGTTCAATCAAATCAACAGACCTATTTGTGTCTCTCTGTGTGTGCGCGTTATCAGAGACCGCCCTTATTACACATACGGTTCCAACTCTTTACGTGAGCGTTTATTTCCATATTTTACTTTCGTTTTAATCTGACAAAAAGTTTGGGGGATAGAACTGTGTTCCAGCAAAAGTGGGTACGTTATAACACCCACTTCCCCCACGCTTGCTACTCCCCTGCAGCTATGGATATCCATACATATTCAAATACATGCATGTCCATTTAGCATTTGATAGGCTGACATTCAAAATTCTCATCTCATCTCATATGAAGACAGAATGAAAGTTTTGCCAGCATCTTTTTCAGCCAGCATAAATGTATTTTTCATATTCATTCTCTTAGAGTTATGGTTTGTATATTTATGGTTTTGTTTATTTTCATTATTGATATTTGATATTGTAATTGATGTTATTGTTATTAAAAAAGCTGTCCATTTTAAACTATTATATTGTTCATTCTCTGTAAGTCGCTTTGAACAAAAGCGTTTGCTAAATATGTAACCATAACCATTTCAATCAAACATTTGAATGATTAGTGGACATCTTACCCAAGTCCAGTCCAGAATCACACTGCTTGGTCAGAGCAGGCCTTCCCAGCAGCAGAGCATGTGCTGTTTGGTGACCTTGACATTTGTTGACATTTCAGGGCATATACAAACAGAAGGCATTACAACTTTGTCAGAACCAGGAGAGAATATTGATATAAAAAATGTCCTTGGGGTCTTATCTTTCCAGTAGAATTTAGTGATTAATGAATCGAGAGACTTAAACCAGAGTGGGGTGGGCTGGGTTGGAATCATAGAGAGTAAATAGTTTATTTTGGGCAGTATTGTCATTTTGATTACTGAGATTCTGCCCATGATGGATAATGGGAGGTTCTTCCAGCGTTGAAGGTCATCATCTATTGAAGTGAGTAGAGGGGAATAATTTAGGCTAAATAAGTCTGACAGCCTGGGGGAGACTTTTATCCCTAAGTAAGTGATATAGTTAGTGCAGAGTGGAATAGGTAAAGAGTTGGCCGTCACATCCCAGCTGTTGGGATTGGGATGTAATGGGAGAATTGCAGATTTATTCCAATTGATTGAGTATTCAGAAATTTTAGAGAATGTGTCAATTAGTTTGATGGTTTCTTTTACTGATGTTGTGGGGTCTTGAAGAAAGAGAAGAATGTCGTCGGCATAAAGGCTGATTTTGTGTTGAGTCTGGACACCTTTGATGAGGGGGTTCTGACGGAAGGCAGCTGCTAGGGGTTCAATGAAGATTGTAAATAGTGAGGGGGAGAGTGGGCACCCTTGTCTAGTTCCCCCAAGGATCAAACTCACCACTCTCCAAAAACCAAAAGCACTGGGAGGACTAGAGGCCCCACACTTCCAGCACTATGCCCTGGCCAATCAGCTCCACTTCATTTACAAATGGCTACACCCCACCCCCTCAGACAACACCTGGTTAGACCTAGAACAAACAATCTGTAAAGAAATTAAAATCTCAGATCTCCCTTTCTGCAGCCAGTCAATCAAAAAACATCCATCCTTACAACCTCTCCTTGGTACCCCTTTATCACCTACCTACAGTCCTGACCCTCTTTGCCTGAGATCCATCTCCACACCAACACACTTCATCAACAGATACACTTATCCTCGAACACTGGGCAGGGGATGGTAGCTGGAACTATTATTATTATTATTATTATTATTATTATTATTAATAGCAAATAAATAGAATCCCCTTCTTCCCCTCCCCCTGTTATTTACATCTCTGATCCCCAATGGATGGCTTGGGAGACTCGGTCCTGGTGGGTCGCTGTGTGGGTTTGGCATTGGTTGGGTCCTGTGGGTTATCCATTGGCCCTGGGCCCCC
The DNA here is from genome assembly GCF_046254945.1 of Alosa pseudoharengus. Classification (NCBI taxonomy): domain Eukaryota; kingdom Metazoa; phylum Chordata; class Actinopteri; order Clupeiformes; family Clupeidae; genus Alosa; species Alosa pseudoharengus. The sequence continues at coordinate 12,155 of NW_027468641.1, forward strand.
GTTGTGCACCCCCCTCATATGCTCATGCACATGCCTTGTCCTGGAAGTACACAGCACGCTTACTCTCTTTTAATTGCACTACATATTAGGTGACATTCATAAAACACAAACAAAACTACAAAACAGGCTAGGGTAAGGGTGGGGTGCAGGTAGATACCTCATCAGGTGTCTATCTGCATGCCTCACTTATTTTAATGCACACATTACAGAGGAGGCATACATCTTACACAGGGTAAGTGTGGTGTGCATGGGGAAATCCTGACAGATATTCACCATGCATGCCCACTTCTTTTAATGCTACACACTAGATAGAGCTCTCAACCTAGCCATTCACATACATATTTAGGTCAAGAGTGGCGTGTTGGGTGGAGTTCTGGGGGCGAGGTGTGGTTGGTCGTTGTAGTGGGGGACGTGTGCATATGCTGGGGGGATGGGTGGCACGCAGGTCCTCCCCTCTATCAGCTCATCGCCATAACTGCCGGGGCTGGGTGGAACTGTGGCCGTTAATGGGTGCCCAGGTTGTGAATCAGTCAGGCAGTCAGTTATTCTTATTATTACACTCATCTTTAACATAATAATTACAACCCCTCTCCTCTGAAACCCTCCCTCTCTGTGTTCCAGCTACTCTCCTCCTGGCCCAACAGCAAACCAACCTTACACATATGCACACACACACACACACACACATACATCCTCACACACTCACTACCCCTTACCCCCCCACCCACACCCCCATCCCAACACCACCTCATTCATACTCTCAGAGCTACCATCCGCACCCCCCCCCCCCCCCATCCCCCCTTCTTGTCATTCCGGTCATCAATTTCATCCCTGATAATCATATCTGTGATCATCCTGGACGCAAATCATCCTTAGCCTTTCTGTTATTAATGTTATGTTGTGTTAATAAGCCATGTTAATTTGATGTCTTGTTAAGTTACAGTAGGTGTTTGTGTAATGTACATCTGTCTGTCTGATGTAGTATTCTTGTGCATGTCGTTGTAGTGTTGCATTTTCTGTAATGTCAATGGTGTTTGCAATAAATAAATAAATGTAAAAAAAGCCATGGAATGTAGCCTGGGGAATTATTTTTTTCTTATTTCATTTTGGTGGTTCAAGTGTCCTATTTTCAACTTTGCATTAAAATGATGGTTATAAATCTGGTTATATAAAAAAAAATGTCCACAACCATCTGCCCTGGACGTATTCTTAGGGTTAAACAAACTATGTCAGTGGGGACAGATGACAAGTAAGTTCACACTGTACTGTATGTTCACACTGAGTAGCAGCACTTGGAATTGGAACACTTTAGTTTAGGGAACACATGTGAACCATTAATTAGGTCTTTATTAGGTTATTAGGTTCAACAATTTCTTATTCTTACTGAATAAGTGATTTATTTTAGGTGAACCTTTTATAAGGAAGTACTTGGTCTTAATCTACTATTCTGTCAGCATAGGTCAAATATTCAGTGACCGTGCTTTCAGTCTATAAACTCTTATTTTGATCCATTGATACATACCAGTATACCTTAGATCTTATAAAGGAAGAATAAGTCACTGAATAATGACGTATTGATTGCTTTCAAATGACCACTTCATTCGCGCATTACGCGGCATGAAGCTGCGTGAAGCTTTAGTACCACTTTCAGCCACTGTGCGTCGCTCTGCCACTGTACATCGCTCTGCCTGCCGTCCCTTACATAATTGTTGCCGAGAGTAATCCCAGCCTACGAATTCAATAACAAAATAAATCATGCATAATTAAACATTACCTCGATTTAGGCTACTTGGGTATGGCTTAAGGCTTGACTACACGGTGGTAACGAAAATCGAAATCGAAATTTGCTGTCTACATTATTGTCAGTGTTAGGGTTAACGCAACTACGCAAATCAAAACAGTGGTGTGATAATTGAGCCAGTAGAGAAATAACTGTTCAGAATTAATCTGTAGCCTTGGGTAGGCTTCTGCAGAAAACAATGTTGTTGCCGATTTAATACTATCTTGCGACGTTTTTAACAGGCTACGCAATAGAGGCTTAGACAACTATGACCCACGTTTTGGTTTCGTAAATTAATTTGCCCTACTTCTTGACTGCAATTGTCAATAGTCAGTTGACTGCTTGACATGTCATTTTTATTTTTCTGTACAATAAACAAATACATCTGCTTTATGCAGCAGAATTACATTCATATTTGGCTGACTGTAGACGCGCCACTTCCCTCCCCATATTCCAAGATTAAGATAGTATGAATTGCTTTTTGTATAGGCTACTATCATAAAAAATAGTTAAAACGAATACCTATTTGCAATTTGACAAAACACTGGTCCTCATTTTGCGAATGCGAGGACGATATGAGCTTGTTGCATTTAGTTAGATGTCCGAGTCACGCATTATGTTTGAAAACCACTGGCTCGTAATCACAATAATTTAACACATGACAGTTGGATAACCTACTTCATCATGTCCCCATGCCTACATTTTTGTGAGTAGGCTAGCATAGACATCGAAAACTTTTAATTTAATAAACATTTTAATAGACTACCGTCGAAGATGCTGACTTGCAAAAGCATCGGGATAACACGTTATCTCCACTATCATCAGTCATGCCCCTTGATCAAAGTGGGGAATGAAATAAAAGTTTGAGAACCACTGGCTTAACAAGTTACAGTCCAGAACACAGAATCTGTTGCAATATTCTGATGATCGGCGATGATATCAGCAAATGTTTGTTTTCCAAAGTAAGAATTTCACTTCACCATGCACCTTCGACAATACCTGGCCTACCTGGTATCATTACAAACATTATTCTGTGTCCTACTGTAAAACTGGCATATTTTATGGCATTGTGTCATGTAAGTTCGTTGCAAAATCTAGAGAAATGTGTGAGGTGGTCAGCGGGGGACAATTGAGACACACATTGGATAGGATGATTACTGTCAGCGCAGGCTTTATATAAAATTCTTCAACAGAAGGCCTCGAATGTTGTCTTGTTTGTGGAGCGCTTTGCTTCGCTTCTGTAATTTCGGCTTCATTGAAAATGAGGGCTTCCCTCAATGACCCTCCGAGAATAAATAAAGGTTGAATGAATGAATGAATGCAGGCTTGCCCAAAATAAAGGCATGTGGTTTGCGCAGGCTACAGTAAATAACAGACCCGCCAGAATGTGCGTTATGATGCTTTTTTACGAGCAAGATGTTTTTGGTATCCTACGCACACTGCATGTTCTTAAATAACAATGATCGTAGCACGGTACCCAGTCAGTCATAAACTGACTAAAGAGATCACAATCCTACCTGATAATCAATGTTACACAAACATAAACAAGTGCAATATCAAGCATTCAGGGTGCACAATGCCAATGTCAGAGACTACATTCTCCGTAATAGATGTCAGTGTATCATCAGAGTGAGTTTGAAGCTGTTATTTTAAGGGAAAAGAACAGCATTGTGTTCCTAAGAATACAACATTATAATAAAGACCTGTGGAATATGCAATGATGCTTAATACAGACCTTGCTGAGCAGTTATACATACACATATTAATTTGTTAACATGTGTTCACCTTTAGAAATTAGAGTTTTTATATGCATTATAGGATTATTAGGGTTAGGAGTATACCAATTATATAGATACTCTTATACAGAGTATCACTGTTGAAATTGAGTAAATGCCATTATCAAGATCATCAGATTCTCTGTAAATTAATTACTTCAAAGCCACACTATTATACACACTATAGACTTCGGCATGTCAGAGGTCCTATGCTATGCATATGCTAGGCCCTATGCTATGCAATTTTACCTATATTGTAGTTTGCAGTCAAAAACAAGAAACAAGGGTAGACTTATTGTATGTATATCTGACTGACTGATATGATTTTACTGATGACATCTACATCAATAGTATAAATCTATTTCTATTTATCCGTATGCATTTAGTCTTTATTTATTAAGCACATTTTAAAAGATCTCATATACAGAGAAATTATCATTAAAAACAGTGCAGGGAGAGGCAGAAAGCCCAAACAGGCTTATATGAAGCCTCCACCTTAAAATAAAACCACTGCATTAAGTTTGAACAAACAAACAAAAAATACATCATGTAAACTTTCTTAAAATAGAGCACATTTAAGGCATGAAAGAAGAAAAAAGAGCATGTATGAAAACCAGTGTTTTTCAACCTTTTTTGTGCCACGGCACAATTTTGACACTTAAAATGTCCCATGGCAAGAGGGCATCTTTTTGGAGCACTTTCTCTGAAAAGTACAATTATTTCAAAAGCTCAAAGTGTTCCTTCTTCATCAGCCATTTCCCTTTTCTTGGCTGGTTCTACACACACTGTTAGCCCATGTTGAAGGAAATGCTCTTGGTAATTTACACTGGGGAAGATTATAGTGGAATACTGTTACTTGTTGCAGAGACAGAACAGCCGTGGCCTAGCGAGTGCAGGCGCGGACAGGCGATCTCTTAAGAAGCCAATTGCGTGACTGTTTCTAATTGTTTGCTGTCTATTTGTTGCCCTGTTTACTGAGGGCACTCATATTAACCACTGATATCAATTGCAACAGCCAGAGAAATAAAAATCATTTTTTACTGAGAAGGAGGGCCTTTGGCCTACACACGCTACAGCGTCACGAGACTGTCATAATGGATAGACAGCGTCGGCGTCAAGGGCCATAGGGGGCCAGGCCCGTCCAAACAGGCCAGTGTGCCCCCCCCCCCCCCCCAAATGAGTTCTCTCCCTCACATAAAAAAATCTAAATATTATTATGCATGATTGAAATTAAATCCATATTGAACACTGATGTTGAACACTTACTACTCAAAATGAAACATGACATGTGTCAACTATGCTACTGTTGATTATGTGCGCAAACTGCGCGATGAAAAGGGATTCTGCACACTCGGACACCGTTGCAATGAGTGCCACCGATATATTTACCACGACTCCTGCAACGCCAAATGAGCATAAATCTCGATCAGTAGGGGTTTTAGACACTGCTGCATAAGAAATCCAGTAAAATGTCTCAAGATAGATCTGGGAATATAGGCCTAATGGAAAATACAAGGTTTTTCGTATGACCGCAGGATGACCCAAGCTGAATGCATGATCTGTTAATCTAAATTGCAGAAACCATAAAGGGCCAAACTGACATGTCGCATTTCCTATATTTTCCGATATTGTCCAGTGCTAATGATAAACTCGAGCAACGGAGATAGTGCTTTGGATCATGTAGGCTAGGACTACTTTAAGAATCGCGCTTTAGTGAGCGCAACACAGCACGGGTCTTAACCTGCTTTATCCAGAGGGAGACATTTTTGGAAGCAGTGACAAAAAGCCTATCATGGACCTGGCTGGGAAATGCGACAGTGGAGTCGGCATTCGTAGGCTATAGCCTGTCGCTGCAAGTACTTCTCCAAACTCAAAAACAGTAGACTTAAAAGTGGCAATAAAAGTGGACTGTCAGAGCAGCACAAAATACTAAGTCATGCCGAGTGTCCTGTTTGCTTTTAAACTTTCCATCACAGTTGGTGCATTTACCACTTCGTAAATGTGTTAGAATTTGTTCTGTAGGCTACTTTAAAGAACGTTTTGAGGGATCACATAGCCTATGTGCAATGTTGTGATATTATCAGTATGTGTAATTTGCTTTTGAGCAGGATCTTACAAGAACATTTCGAAATGAATGGAAAGACACAGTGAAGCCTATAGCCTAGGCTTGTTAGTGGTGAGTCTGTTATAGCCTATTTACTTGTATTGTAGCCTATGCAACGCTATTCTATTAAAATTCTATTATTCTAAACGTTGTGTGCTAGTTTATTCAACGGCTATGACCGCTATGTTCTTGCACTATTTCCCCCTTGATCACATTGATTCATTTATCCAAAAGGCTCGAAGGATGCTCTTTATTATATGGCAAAATAACGAATAAAAGTGAGGTGAGGTGCCCCCCCTGTCAGTGCTCATAGCCCCCCCACCAGTTGCTCTCTGGCGCCGACGCTGTGGATAGAACACCGAGCACTACATTAAACAGCGCTCCCGTAGCACAATGGACTAGACGTCGCTGAAGCATTGTGCCAGCGTCGCAGGTTGTAATCCTGCTTCATGACGTGACCACCGCGGTCTCCCGTTAATTTTACCGGTGTCCGGTAGCCTAGTCAATGCAATCGCGAATCGCGAGCGAGTGCAGGCGATCTCTTAAGAAGCCAATTGCGTGAATGTTTCTAATTGTTTGCTGTCTGTTTGTTGCCCTGTTTACTGAGGGCACTCATATTAACCACTGATATCAATTGCAACAGCCAGAGAAATAAAAATCATTTTTTACTGAGAAGGAGGGCCTTTGGCCTGCACACGCTACAGCGTCACGAGACTGTCATAATGGATAGACAGCGTCGGCGTCAAGGGCGGGCCATAGGGGGCCAGGCCCGTCCAAACAGGCCAGTGTGCCCCCCCAACTGAGTTCTCTCCCTCACATAAAAAAATCTAAATATTATTATGCATGATTGAAATTAAATCCATATTGAACACTGATGTTGAACACTTACTACTCAAAATGAAACATGACATGTGTCAACTATGCTACTGTTGATTATGTGCGCAAACTGCGCGATGAAAAGGGATTCTGCACACTCGGACACCGTTGCAATGAGTGCCATCGATATATTTACCACGACTCCTGCAACGCCAAATGAGCATAAATCTCGATCAGTAGGGTTTTTAGACACTGCTGCATAAGAAATCCAGTAAAATGTCTCAAGATAGATCTGGGAATATAGGCCTAATGGAAAATACAAGGTTTTTCGTATGACCGCAGGATGACCCAAGCTGAATGCATGATCTGTTAATCTAAATTGCAGAAACCATAAAGGGCCAAACTGACATGTCGCATTTCCTATATTTTCCGATATTGTCCAGTGCTAATGATAAACTCGAGCAACGGAGATAGTGCTTTGGATCATGTAGGCTAGGACTACTTTAAGAATCGCCCTTTAGTGAGCGCAACACAGCACGGGTCTTAACCTGCTTTATCCAGAGGGAGACATTTTTGGAAGCAGTGACAAAAAGCCTATCATGGACCTGGCTGGGAAATGCGACAGTGGAGTCGGCATTCGTAGGCTATAGCCTGTCGCTGCAAGTACTTCTCCAAACTCAAAAACAGTAGACTTAAAAGTGGCAATAAAAGTGGACTGTCAGAGCAGCACAAAATACTAAGTCATGCCGAGTGTCCTGTTTCCTTTTAAACTTTCCATCACAGTTGGTGCATTTACCACTTCGTAAATGTGTTAGAATTTGTTCTGTAGGCTACTTTAAAGAACGTTTTGAGGGATCACATAGCCTATGTGCAATGTTGTGATATTATCAGTAGCCCTATGTGTAATTTGCTTTTGAGCAGGATCTTACAAGAACATTTCGAAATGAATGGAAAGACACAGTGAAGCCTATAGCCTAGGCTTGTTAGTGGTGAGTCTGTTATAGCCTATTTACTTGTATTGTAGCCTATGCAACGCTATTCTATTAAAATTCTATTATTCTAAACGTTGTGTGCTAGTTTATTCAACGGCTATGACCGCTATGTTCTTGCACTATTTCCCCCTTGATCATATTGATTCATGTATCCAAAAGGCTCGAAGGATGCTCTTTATTATATGGCAAAATAACGAATAAAAGTGAGGTGAGGTGCCCCCCCTGTCAGTGCTCATAGCCCCCCCACCAGTTGCTCTCTGGCGCCGACGCTGTGGATAGAACACCGAGCACTACATTAAACAGCGCTCCCGTAGCACAATGGACTAGACGTCGCTGAAGCATTGTGCCAGCGTCGCAGGTTGTAATCCTGCTTCATGACGTGACCACCGCGGTCTCCCGTTAATTTTACCGGTGTCCGGTAGCCTAGTCAATGCAATCGCGAATCGTGAGCGAGTGCAGGCCGGACAGGCGACCTCTTAAGAAGCCAATTGTGTGAATGTCTCTAATTGTTTGCTGTCTGTTTGTTGCCCTGTTTACTGAGGGCACTCATATTAACCACTGATATCAATTGCAACAGCCAGAGAAATAAAAATCATTTTTTACGAGAAGGAGGCCCTTTGGCCTACACACGCTACAGCGTCACAAGACTGTCATAATGGATAGAACACAGAGCACTACATTAAACAGCGCTCCCGTAGCACAATGGACTAGACGTCGCTGAAGCATTGTGCCAGCGTCGCAGGTTGTAATCCTGCTTCATGACGTGACCACCGCGGTCTCCCGTTAATTTTACCGGTGTCCGGTAGCCTAGTCAATGCAATCGCGAATCGTGAGCGAGTGCAGGCCGGACAGGCGACCTCTTAAGAAGCCAATTGCGTGAATGTCTCTAATTGTTTGCTGTCTGTTTGTTGCCCTGTTTACTGAGGGCACTCATATTAACCACTGATATCAATTGCAACAGCCAGAGAAATAAAAATCATTTTTTACGAGAAGGAGGCCCTTTGGCCTACACACGCTACAGCGTCACAAGACTGTCATAATGGATAGAACACAGAGCACTACATTAAACAGCGCTCCCGTAGCACAATGGACTAGACGTCGCTGAAGCATTGTGCCAGCGTCGCAGGTTGTAATCCTGCTTCATGACGTGACCACCGCGGTCTCCCGTTAATTTTACCGGTGTCCGGTAGCCTAGTCAATGCAATCGCGAATCGTGAGCGAGTGCAGGCCGGACAGGCGACCTCTTAAGAAGCCAATTGCGTGAATGTCTCTAATTGTTTGCTGTCTGTTTGTTGCCCTGTTTACTGAGGGCACTCATATTAACCACTGATATCAATTGCAACAGCCAGAGAAATACAAATCATTTTTTACGAGAAGGAGGCACTTTGGCCTACACACGCTACAGCGTCACAAGACTGTCATAATGGATAGAACACAGAGCACTACATTAAACAGCGCTCCCGTAGCACAATGGACTAGACGTCGCTGAAGCATTGTGCCAGCGTCGCAGGTTGTAATCCTGCTTCATGACGTGACCACCGCGGTCTCCCGTTAATTTTACCGGTGTCCGGTAGCCTAGTCAATGCAATCGCGAATCGCGAGCGAGTGCAGGCGATCTCTTAAGAAGCCAATTGCGTGAATGTTTCTAATTGTTTGCTGTCTGTTTGTTGCCCTGTTTACTGAGGGCACTCATATTAACCACTGATATCAATTGCAACAGCCAGAGAAATAAAAATCATTTTTTACTGAGAAGGAGGGCCTTTGGCCTGCACACGCTACAGCGTCACGAGACTGTCATAATGGATAGACAGCGTCGGCGTCAAGGGCGGGCCATAGGGGGCCAGGCCCGTCCAAACAGGCCAGTGTGCCCCCCCAACTGAGTTCTCTCCCTCACATAAAAAAATCTAAATATTATTATGCATGATTGAAATTAAATCCATATTGAACACTGATGTTGAACACTTACTACTCAAAATGAAACATGACATGTGTCAACTATGCTACTGTTGATTATGTGCGCAAACTGCGCGATGAAAAGGGATTCTGCACACTCGGACACCGTTGCAATGAGTGCCACCGATATATTTACCACGACTCCTGCAACGCCAAATGAGCATAAATCTCGATCAGTAGGGTTTTTAGACACTGCTGCATAAGAAATCCAGTAAAATGTCTCAAGATAGATCTGGGAATATAGGCCTAATGGAAAATACAAGGTTTTTCGTATGACCGCAGGATGACCCAAGCTGAATGCATGATCTGTTAATCTAAATTGCAGAAACCATAAAGGGCCAAACTGACATGTCGCATTTCCTATATTTTCCGATATTGTCCAGTGCTAATGATAAACTCGAGCAACGGAGATAGTGCTTTGGATCATGTAGGCTAGGACTACTTTAAGAATCGCCCTTTAGTGAGCGCAACACAGCACGGGTCTTAACCTGCTTTATCCAGAGGGAGACATTTTTGGAAGCAGTGACAAAAAGCCTATCATGGACCTGGCTGGGAAATGCGACAGTGGAGTCGGCATTCGTAGGCTATAGCCTGTCGCTGCAAGTACTTCTCCAAACTCAAAAACAGTAGACTTAAAAGTGGCAATAAAAGTGGACTGTCAGAGCAGCACAAAATACTAAGTCATGCCGAGTGTCCTGTTTCCTTTTAAACTTTCCATCACAGTTGGTGCATTTACCACTTCGTAAATGTGTTAGAATTTGTTCTGTAGGCTACTTTAAAGAACGTTTTGAGGGATCACATAGCCTATGTGCAATGTTGTGATATTATCAGTAGCCCTATGTGTAATTTGCTTTTGAGCAGGATCTTACAAGAACATTTCGAAATGAATGGAAAGACACAGTGAAGCCTATAGCCTAGGCTTGTTAGTGGTGAGTCTGTTATAGCCTATTTACTTGTATTGTAGCCTATGCAACGCTATTCTATTAAAATTCTATTATTCTAAACGTTGTGTGCTAGTTTATTCAACGGCTATGACCGCTATGTTCTTGCACTATTTCCCCCTTGATCATATTGATTCATGTATCCAAAAGGCTCGAAGGATGCTCTTTATTATATGGCAAAATAACGAATAAAAGTGAGGTGAGGTGCCCCCCCTGTCAGTGCTCATAGCCCCCCCACCAGTTGCTCTCTGGCGCCGACGCTGTGGATAGAACACCGAGCACTACATTAAACAGCGCTCCCGTAGCACAATGGACTAGACGTCGCTGAAGCATTGTGCCAGCGTCGCAGGTTGTAATCCTGCTTCATGACGTGACCACCGCGGTCTCCCGTTAATTTTACCGGTGTCCGGTAGCCTAGTCAATGCAATCGCGAATCGTGAGCGAGTGCAGGCCGGACAGGCGACCTCTTAAGAAGCCAATTGCGTGAATGTCTCTAATTGTTTGCTGTCTGTTTGTTGCCCTGTTTACTGAGGGCACTCATATTAACCACTGATATCAATTGCAACAGCCAGAGAAATAAAAATCATTTTTTACGAGAAGGAGGCCCTTTGGCCTACACACGCTACAGCGTCACAAGACTGTCATAATGGATAGAACACAGAGCACTACATTAAACAGCGCTCCCGTAGCACAATGGACTAGACGTCGCTGAAGCATTGTGCCAGCGTCGCAGGTTGTAATCCTGCTTCATGACGTGACCACCGCGGTCTCCCGTTAATTTTACCGGTGTCCGGTAGCCTAGTCAATGCAATCGCGAATCGTGAGCGAGTGCAGGCCGGACAGGCGACCTCTTAAGAAGCCAATTGCGTGAATGTCTCTAATTGTTTGCTGTCTGTTTGTTGCCCTGTTTACTGAGGGCACTCATATTAACCACTGATATCAATTGCAACAGCCAGAGAAATAAAAATCATTTTTTACGAGAAGGAGGCCCTTTGGCCTACACACGCTACAGCGTCACAAGACTGTCATAATGGATAGAACACAGAGCACTACATTAAACAGCGCTCCCGTAGCACAATGGACTAGACGTCGCTGAAGCATTGTGCCAGCGTCGCAGGTTGTAATCCTGCTTCATGACGTGACCACCGCGGTCTCCCGTTAATTTTACCGGTGTCCGGTAGCCTAGTCAATGCAATCGCGAATCGTGAGCGAGTGCAGGCCGGACAGGCGACCTCTTAAGAAGCCAATTGCGTGAATGTCTCTAATTGTTTGCTGTCTGTTTGTTGCCCTGTTTACTGAGGGCACTCATATTAACCACTGATATCAATTGCAACAGCCAGAGAAATAAAAATCATTTTTTACGAGAAGGAGGCCCTTTGGCCTACACACGCTACAGCGTCACAAGACTGTCATAATGGATAGAACACAGAGCACTACATTAAACAGCGCTCCCGTAGCACAATGGACTAGACGTCGCTGAAGCATTGTGCCAGCGTCGCAGGTTGTAATCCTGCTTCATGACGTGACCACCGCGGTCTCCCGTTAATTTTACCGGTGTCCGGTAGCCTAGTCAATGCAATCGCGAATCGTGAGCGAGTGCAGGCCGGACAGGCGACCTCTTAAGAAGCCAATTGCGTGAATGTCTCTAATTGTTTGCTGTCTGTTTGTTGCCCTGTTTACTGAGGGCACTCATATTAACCACTGATATCAATTGCAACAGCCAGAGAAATACAAATCATTTTTTACGAGAAGGAGGCACTTTGGCCTACACACGCTACAGCGTCACAAGACTGTCATAATGGATAGAACACAGAGCACTACATTAAACAGCGCTCCCGTAGCACAATGGACTAGACGTCGCTGAAGCATTGTGCCAGCGTCGCAGGTTGTAATCCTGCTTCATGACGTGACCACCGCGGTCTCCCGTTAATTTTACCGGTGTCCGGTAGCCTAGTCAATGCAATCGCGAATCGTGAGCGAGTGCAGGCCGGACAGGCGACCTCTTAAGAAGCAAATTGCGTGAATGTCTCTAATTGTTTGCTGTCTGTTTGTTGCCCTGTTTACTGAGGGCACTCATATTAACCACTGATATCAATTGCAACAGCCAGAGAAATACAAATCATTTTTTACGAGAAGGAGGCACTTTGGCCTACACACGCTACAGCGTCACAAGACTGTCATAATGGATAGAACACAGAGCACTACATTAAACAGCGCTCCCGTAGCACAATGGACTAGACGTCGCTGAAGCATTGTGCCAGCGTCGCAGGTTGTAATCCTGCTTCATGACGTGACCACCGCGGTCTCCCGTTAATTTTACCGGTGTCCGGTAGCCTAGTCAATGCAATCGCGAATCGTGAGCGAGTGCAGGCCGGACAGGCGACCTCTTAAGAAGCCAATTGCGTGAATGTCTCTAATTGTTTGCTGTCTGTTTGTTGCCCTGTTTACTGAGGGCACTCATATTAACCACTGATATCAATTGCAACAGCCAGAGAAATACAAATCATTTTTTACGAGGAGGCACTTTGGCCTACACACGCTACAGCGTCACAAGACTGTCATAATGGATAGAACACAGAGCACTACATTAAACAGCGCTCCCGTAGCACAATGGACTAGACGTCGCTGAAGCATTGTGCCAGCGTCGCAGGTTGTAATCCTGCTTCATGACGTGACCACCGCGGTCTCCCGTTAATTTTACCGGTGTCCGGTAGCCTAGTCAATGCAATCGCGAATCGCGAGCGAGTGCAGGCGATCTCTTAAGAAGCCAATTGCGTGAATGTTTCTAATTGTTTGCTGTCTGTTTGTTGCCCTGTTTACTGAGGGCACTCATATTAACCACTGATATCAATTGCAACAGCCAGAGAAATAAAAATCATTTTTTACTGAGAAGGAGGGCCTTTGGCCTGCACACGCTACAGCGTCACGAGACTGTCATAATGGATAGACAGCGTCGGCGTCAAGGGCGGGCCATAGGGGGCCAGGCCCGTCCAAACAGGCCAGTGTGCCCCCCCAACTGAGTTCTCTCCCTCACATAAAAAAATCTAAATATTATTATGCATGATTGAAATTAAATCCATATTGAACACTGATGTTGAACACTTACTACTCAAAATGAAACATGACATGTGTCAACTATGCTACTGTTGATTATGTGCGCAAACTGCGCGATGAAAAGGGATTCTGCACACTCGGACACCGTTGCAATGAGTGCCACCGATATATTTACCACGACTCCTGCAACGCCAAATGAGCATAAATCTCGATCAGTAGGGTTTTTAGACACTGCTGCATAAGAAATCCAGTAAAATGTCTCAAGATAGATCTGGGAATATAGGCCTAATGGAAAATACAAGGTTTTTCGTATGACCGCAGGATGACCCAAGCTGAATGCATGATCTGTTAATCTAAATTGCAGAAACCATAAAGGGCCAAACTGACATGTCGCATTTCCTATATTTTCCGATATTGTCCAGTGCTAATGATAAACTCGAGCAACGGAGATAGTGCTTTGGATCATGTAGGCTAGGACTACTTTAAGAATCGCCCTTTAGTGAGCGCAACACAGCACGGGTCTTAACCTGCTTTATCCAGAGGGAGACATTTTTGGAAGCAGTGACAAAAAGCCTATCATGGACCTGGCTGGGAAATGCGACAGTGGAGTCGGCATTCGTAGGCTATAGCCTGTCGCTGCAAGTACTTCTCCAAACTCAAAAACAGTAGACTTAAAAGTGGCAATAAAAGTGGACTGTCAGAGCAGCACAAAATACTAAGTCATGCCGAGTGTCCTGTTTCCTTTTAAACTTTCCATCACAGTTGGTGCATTTACCACTTCGTAAATGTGTTAGAATTTGTTCTGTAGGCTACTTTAAAGAACGTTTTGAGGGATCACATAGCCTATGTGCAATGTTGTGATATTATCAGTAGCCCTATGTGTAATTTGCTTTTGAGCAGGATCTTACAAGAACATTTCGAAATGAATGGAAAGACACAGTGAAGCCTATAGCCTAGGCTTGTTAGTGGTGAGTCTGTTATAGCCTATTTACTTGTATTGTAGCCTATGCAACGCTATTCTATTAAAATTCTATTATTCTAAACGTTGTGTGCTAGTTTATTCAACGGCTATGACCGCTATGTTCTTGCACTATTTCCCCCTTGATCATATTGATTCATGTATCCAAAAGGCTCGAAGGATGCTCTTTATTATATGGCAAAATAACGAATAAAAGTGAGGTGAGGTGCCCCCCCTGTCAGTGCTCATAGCCCCCCCACCAGTTGCTTTCTGGCGCCGACGCTGTGGATAGAACACAGAGCACTACATTAAACAGCGCTCCCGTAGCACAATGGACTAGACGTCGCTGAAGCATTGTGCCAGCGTCGCAGGTTGTAATCCTGCTTCATGACGTGACCACCGCGGTCTCCCGTTAATTTTACCGGTGTCCGGTAGCCTAGTCAATGCAATCGCGAATCGTGAGCGAGTGCAGGCCGGACAGGCGACCTCTTAAGAAGCCAATTGCGTGAATGTCTCTAATTGTTTGCTGTCTGTTTGTTGCCCTGTTTACTGAGGGCACTCATATTAACCACTGATATCAATTGCAACAGCCAGAGAAATACAAATCATTTTTTACGAGAAGGAGGCACTTTGGCCTACACACGCTACAGCGTCACAAGACTGTCATAATGGATAGAACACAGAGCACTACATTAAACAGCGCTCCCGTAGCACAATGGACTAGACGTCGCTGAAGCATTGTGCCAGCGTCGCAGGTTGTAATCCTGCTTCATGACGTGACCACCGCGGTCTCCCGTTAATTTTACCGGTGTCCGGTAGCCTAGTCAATGCAATCGCGAATCGTGAGCGAGTGCAGGCCGGACAGGCGACCTCTTAAGAAGCCAATTGCGTGAATGTCTCTAATTGTTTGCTGTCTGTTTGTTGCCCTGTTTACTGAGGGCACTCATATTAACCACTGATATCAATTGCAACAGCCAGAGAAATACAAATCATTTTTTACGAGAAGGAGGCACTTTGGCCTACACACGCTACAGCGTCACAAGACTGTCATAATGGATAGAACACAGAGCACTACATTAAACAGCGCTCCCGTAGCACAATGGACTAGACGTCGCTGAAGCATTGTGCCAGCGTCGCAGGTTGTAATCCTGCTTCATGACGTGACCACCGCGGTCTCCCGTTAATTTTACCGGTGTCCGGTAGCCTAGTCAATGCAATCGCGAATCGCGAGCGAGTGCAGGCGATCTCTTAAGAAGCCAATTGCGTGAATGTTTCTAATTGTTTGCTGTCTGTTTGTTGCCCTGTTTACTGAGGGCACTCATATTAACCACTGATATCAATTGCAACAGCCAGAGAAATACAAATCATTTTTTACTGAGAAGGAGGGCCTTTGGCCTGCACACGCTACAGCGTCACGAGACTGTCATAATGGATAGACAGCGTCGGCGTCAAGGGCGGGCCATAGGGGGCCAGGCCCGTCCAAACAGGCCAGTGTGCCCCCCCAACTGAGTTCTCTCCCTCACATAAAAAAATCTAAATATTATTATGCATGATTGAAATTAAATCCATATTGAACACTGATGTTGAACACTTACTACTCAAAATGAAACATGACATGTGTCAACTATGCTACTGTTGATTATGTGCGCAAACTGCGCGATGAAAAGGGATTCTGCACACTCGGACACCGTTGCAATGAGTGCCACCGATATATTTACCACGACTCCTGCAACGCCAAATGAGCATAAATCTCGATCAGTAGGGTTTTTAGACACTGCTGCATAAGAAATCCAGTAAAATGTCTCAAGATAGATCTGGGAATATAGGCCTAATGGAAAATACAAGGTTTTTCGTATGACCGCAGGATGACCCAAGCTGAATGCATGATCTGTTAATCTAAATTGCAGAAACCATAAAGGGCCAAACTGACATGTCGCATTTCCTATATTTTCCGATATTGTCCAGTGCTAATGATAAACTCGAGCAACGGAGATAGTGCTTTGGATCATGTAGGCTAGGACTACTTTAAGAATCGCCCTTTAGTGAGCGCAACACAGCACGGGTCTTAACCTGCTTTATCCAGAGGGAGACATTTTTGGAAGCAGTGACAAAAAGCCTATCATGGACCTGGCTGGGAAATGCGACAGTGGAGTCGGCATTCGTAGGCTATAGCCTGTCGCTGCAAGTACTTCTCCAAACTCAAAAACAGTAGACTTAAAAGTGGCAATAAAAGTGGACTGTCAGAGCAGCACAAAATACTAAGTCATGCCGAGTGTCCTGTTTCCTTTTAAACTTTCCATCACAGTTGGTGCATTTACCACTTCGTAAATGTGTTAGAATTTGTTCTGTAGGCTACTTTAAAGAACGTTTTGAGGGATCACATAGCCTATGTGCAATGTTGTGATATTATCAGTAGCCCTATGTGTAATTTGCTTTTGAGCAGGATCTTACAAGAACATTTCGAAATGAATGGAAAGACACAGTGAAGCCTATAGCCTAGGCTTGTTAGTGGTGAGTCTGTTATAGCCTATTTACTTGTATTGTAGCCTATGCAACGCTATTCTATTAAAATTCTATTATTCTAAACGTTGTGTGCTAGTTTATTCAACGGCTATGACCGCTATGTTCTTGCACTATTTCCCCCTTGATCATATTGATTCATGTATCCAAAAGGCTCGAAGGATGCTCTTTATTATATGGCAAAATAACGAATAAAAGTGAGGTGAGGTGCCCCCCCTGTCAGTGCTCATAGCCCCCCCACCAGTTGCTTTCTGGCGCCGACGCTGTGGATAGAACACCGAGCACTACATTAAACAGCGCTCCCGTAGCACAATGGACTAGACGTCGCTGAAGCATTGTGCCAGCGTCGCAGGTTGTAATCCTGCTTCATGACGTGACCACCGCGGTCTCCCGTTAATTTTACCGGTGTCCGGTAGCCTAGTCAATGCAATCGCGAATCGTGAGCGAGTGCAGGCCGGACAGGCGACCTCTTAAGAAGCCAATTGCGTGAATGTCTCTAATTGTTTGCTGTCTGTTTGTTGCCCTGTTTACTGAGGGCACTCATATTAACCACTGATATCAATTGCAACAGCCAGAGAAATACAAATCATTTTTTACGAGAAGGAGGCACTTTGGCCTACACACGCTACAGCGTCACAAGACTGTCATAATGGATAGAACACAGAGCACTACATTAAACAGCGCTCCCGTAGCACAATGGACTAGACGTCGCTGAAGCATTGTGCCAGCGTCGCAGGTTGTAATCCTGCTTCATGACGTGACCACCGCGGTCTCCCGTTAATTTTACCGGTGTCCGGTAGCCTAGTCAATGCAATCGCGAATCGTGAGCGAGTGCAGGCCGGACAGGCGACCTCTTAAGAAGCCAATTGCGTGAATGTCTCTAATTGTTTGCTGTCTGTTTGTTGCCCTGTTTACTGAGGGCACTCATATTAACCACTGATATCAATTGCAACAGCCAGAGAAATACAAATCATTTTTTACGAGAAGGAGGCACTTTGGCCTACACACGCTACAGCGTCACAAGACTGTCATAATGGATAGAACACAGAGCACTACATTAAACAGCGCTCCCGTAGCACAATGGACTAGACGTCGCTGAAGCATTGTGCCAGCGTCGCAGGTTGTAATCCTGCTTCATGACGTGACCACCGCGGTCTCCCGTTAATTTTACCGGTGTCCGGTAGCCTAGTCAATGCAATCGCGAATCGCGAGCGAGTGCAGGCGATCTCTTAAGAAGCCAATTGCGTGAATGTTTCTAATTGTTTGCTGTCTGTTTGTTGCCCTGTTTACTGAGGGCACTCATATTAACCACTGATATCAATTGCAACAGCCAGAGAAATACAAATCATTTTTTACTGAGAAGGAGGGCCTTTGGCCTGCACACGCTACAGCGTCACGAGACTGTCATAATGGATAGACAGCGTCGGCGTCAAGGGCGGGCCATAGGGGGCCAGGCCCGTCCAAACAGGCCAGTGTGCCCCCCCAACTGAGTTCTCTCCCTCACATAAAAAAATCTAAATATTATTATGCATGATTGAAATTAAATCCATATTGAACACTGATGTTGAACACTTACTACTCAAAATGAAACATGACATGTGTCAACTATGCTACTGTTGATTATGTGCGCAAACTGCGCGATGAAAAGGGATTCTGCACACTCGGACACCGTTGCAATGAGTGCCACCGATATATTTACCACGACTCCTGCAACGCCAAATGAGCATAAATCTCGATCAGTAGGGTTTTTAGACACTGCTGCATAAGAAATCCAGTAAAATGTCTCAAGATAGATCTGGGAATATAGGCCTAATGGAAAATACAAGGTTTTTCGTATGACCGCAGGATGACCCAAGCTGAATGCATGATCTGTTAATCTAAATTGCAGAAACCATAAAGGGCCAAACTGACATGTCGCATTTCCTATATTTTCCGATATTGTCCAGTGCTAATGATAAACTCGAGCAACGGAGATAGTGCTTTGGATCATGTAGGCTAGGACTACTTTAAGAATCGCCCTTTAGTGAGCGCAACACAGCACGGGTCTTAACCTGCTTTATCCAGAGGGAGACATTTTTGGAAGCAGTGACAAAAAGCCTATCATGGACCTGGCTGGGAAATGCGACAGTGGAGTCGGCATTCGTAGGCTATAGCCTGTCGCTGCAAGTACTTCTCCAAACTCAAAAACAGTAGACTTAAAAGTGGCAATAAAAGTGGACTGTCAGAGCAGCACAAAATACTAAGTCATGCCGAGTGTCCTGTTTCCTTTTAAACTTTCCATCACAGTTGGTGCATTTACCACTTCGTAAATGTGTTAGAATTTGTTCTGTAGGCTACTTTAAAGAACGTTTTGAGGGATCACATAGCCTATGTGCAATGTTGTGATATTATCAGTAGCCCTATGTGTAATTTGCTTTTGAGCAGGATCTTACAAGAACATTTCGAAATGAATGGAAAGACACAGTGAAGCCTATAGCCTAGGCTTGTTAGTGGTGAGTCTGTTATAGCCTATTTACTTGTATTGTAGCCTATGCAACGCTATTCTATTAAAATTCTATTATTCTAAACGTTGTGTGCTAGTTTATTCAACGGCTATGACCGCTATGTTCTTGCACTATTTCCCCCTTGATCATATTGATTCATGTATCCAAAAGGCTCGAAGGATGCTCTTTATTATATGGCAAAATAACGAATAAAAGTGAGGTGAGGTGCCCCCCCTGTCAGTGCTCATAGCCCCCCCACCAGTTGCTTTCTGGCGCCGACGCTGTGGATAGAACACCGAGCACTACATTAAACAGCGCTCCCGTAGCACAATGGACTAGACGTCGCTGAAGCATTGTGCCAGCGTCGCAGGTTGTAATCCTGCTTCATGACGTGACCACCGCGGTCTCCCGTTAATTTTACCGGTGTCCGGTAGCCTAGTCAATGCAATCGCGAATCGTGAGCGAGTGCAGGCCGGACAGGCGACCTCTTAAGAAGCCAATTGCGTGAATGTCTCTAATTGTTTGCTGTCTGTTTGTTGCCCTGTTTACTGAGGGCACTCATATTAACCACTGATATCAATTGCAACAGCCAGAGAAATACAAATCATTTTTTACGAGAAGGAGGCACTTTGGCCTACACACGCTACAGCGTCACAAGACTGTCATAATGGATAGAACACAGAGCACTACATTAAACAGCGCTCCCGTAGCACAATGGACTAGACGTCGCTGAAGCATTGTGCCAGCGTCGCAGGTTGTAATCCTGCTTCATGACGTGACCACCGCGGTCTCCCGTTAATTTTACCGGTGTCCGGTAGCCTAGTCAATGCAATCGCGAATCGTGAGCGAGTGCAGGCCGGACAGGCGACCTCTTAAGAAGCCAATTGCGTGAATGTCTCTAATTGTTTGCTGTCTGTTTGTTGCCCTGTTTACTGAGGGCACTCATATTAACCACTGATATCAATTGCAACAGCCAGAGAAATACAAATCATTTTTTACGAGAAGGAGGCACTTTGGCCTACACACGCTACAGCGTCACAAGACTGTCATAATGGATAGAACACAGAGCACTACATTAAACAGCGCTCCCGTAGCACAATGGACTAGACGTCGCTGAAGCATTGTGCCAGCGTCGCAGGTTGTAATCCTGCTTCATGACGTGACCACCGCGGTCTCCCGTTAATTTTACCGGTGTCCGGTAGCCTAGTCAATGCAATCGCGAATCGCGAGCGAGTGCAGGCGATCTCTTAAGAAGCCAATTGCGTGAATGTTTCTAATTGTTTGCTGTCTGTTTGTTGCCCTGTTTACTGAGGGCACTCATATTAACCACTGATATCAATTGCAACAGCCAGAGAAATACAAATCATTTTTTACTGAGAAGGAGGGCCTTTGGCCTGCACACGCTACAGCGTCACGAGACTGTCATAATGGATAGACAGCGTCGGCGTCAAGGGCGGGCCATAGGGGGCCAGGCCCGTCCAAACAGGCCAGTGTGCCCCCCCAACTGAGTTCTCTCCCTCACATAAAAAAATCTAAATATTATTATGCATGATTGAAATTAAATCCATATTGAACACTGATGTTGAACACTTACTACTCAAAATGAAACATGACATGTGTCAACTATGCTACTGTTGATTATGTGCGCAAACTGCGCGATGAAAAGGGATTCTGCACACTCGGACACCGTTGCAATGAGTGCCACCGATATATTTACCACGACTCCTGCAACGCCAAATGAGCATAAATCTCGATCAGTAGGGTTTTTAGACACTGCTGCATAAGAAATCCAGTAAAATGTCTCAAGATAGATCTGGGAATATAGGCCTAATGGAAAATACAAGGTTTTTCGTATGACCGCAGGATGACCCAAGCTGAATGCATGATCTGTTAATCTAAATTGCAGAAACCATAAAGGGCCAAACTGACATGTCGCATTTCCTATATTTTCCGATATTGTCCAGTGCTAATGATAAACTCGAGCAACGGAGATAGTGCTTTGGATCATGTAGGCTAGGACTACTTTAAGAATCGCCCTTTAGTGAGCGCAACACAGCACGGGTCTTAACCTGCTTTATCCAGAGGGAGACATTTTTGGAAGCAGTGACAAAAAGCCTATCATGGACCTGGCTGGGAAATGCGACAGTGGAGTCGGCATTCGTAGGCTATAGCCTGTCGCTGCAAGTACTTCTCCAAACTCAAAAACAGTAGACTTAAAAGTGGCAATAAAAGTGGACTGTCAGAGCAGCACAAAATACTAAGTCATGCCGAGTGTCCTGTTTCCTTTTAAACTTTCCATCACAGTTGGTGCATTTACCACTTCGTAAATGTGTTAGAATTTGTTCTGTAGGCTACTTTAAAGAACGTTTTGAGGGATCACATAGCCTATGTGCAATGTTGTGATATTATCAGTAGCCCTATGTGTAATTTGCTTTTGAGCAGGATCTTACAAGAACATTTCGAAATGAATGGAAAGACACAGTGAAGCCTATAGCCTAGGCTTGTTAGTGGTGAGTCTGTTATAGCCTATTTACTTGTATTGTAGCCTATGCAACGCTATTCTATTAAAATTCTATTATTCTAAACGTTGTGTGCTAGTTTATTCAACGGCTATGACCGCTATGTTCTTGCACTATTTCCCCCTTGATCATATTGATTCATGTATCCAAAAGGCTCGAAGGATGCTCTTTATTATATGGCAAAATAACGAATAAAAGTGAGGTGAGGTGCCCCCCCTGTCAGTGCTCATAGCCCCCCCACCAGTTGCTTTCTGGCGCCGACGCTGTGGATAGAACACCGAGCACTACATTAAACAGCGCTCCCGTAGCACAATGGACTAGACGTCGCTGAAGCATTGTGCCAGCGTCGCAGGTTGTAATCCTGCTTCATGACGTGACCACCGCGGTCTCCCGTTAATTTTACCGGTGTCCGGTAGCCTAGTCAATGCAATCGCGAATCGTGAGCGAGTGCAGGCCGGACAGGCGACCTCTTAAGAAGCCAATTGCGTGAATGTCTCTAATTGTTTGCTGTCTGTTTGTTGCCCTGTTTACTGAGGGCACTCATATTAACCACTGATATCAATTGCAACAGCCAGAGAAATACAAATAATTTTTTACGAGAAGGAGGCACTTTGGCCTACACACGCTACAGCGTCACAAGACTGTCATAATGGATAGAACACAGAGCACTACATTAAACAGCGCTCCCGTAGCACAATGGACTAGACGTCGCTGAAGCATTGTGCCAGCGTCGCAGGTTGTAATCCTGCTTCATGACGTGACCACCGCGGTCTCCCGTTAATTTTAC
The DNA here is from genome assembly GCF_046254945.1 of Alosa pseudoharengus. Lineage (NCBI taxonomy): Eukaryota > Metazoa > Chordata > Actinopteri > Clupeiformes > Clupeidae > Alosa > Alosa pseudoharengus. Next base: position 34,837 of record NW_027468641.1, read on the forward strand.
CGGTGTCCGGTAGCCTAGTCAATGCAATCGCGAATCGTGAGCGAGTGCAGGCCGGACAGGCGACCTCTTAAGAAGCCAATTGCGTGAATGTCTCTAATTGTTTGCTGTCTGTTTGTTGCCCTGTTTACTGAGGGCACTCATATTAACCACTGATATCAATTGCAACAGCCAGAGAAATACAAATCATTTTTTACGAGAAGGAGGCACTTTGGCCTACACACGCTACAGCGTCACAAGACTGTCATAATGGATAGAACACAGAGCACTACATTAAACAGCGCTCCCGTAGCACAATGGACTAGACGTCGCTGAAGCATTGTGCCAGCGTCGCAGGTTGTAATCCTGCTTCATGACGTGACCACCGCGGTCTCCCGTTAATTTTACCGGTGTCCGGTAGCCTAGTCAATGCAATCGCGAATCGCGAGCGAGTGCAGGCGATCTCTTAAGAAGCCAATTGCGTGAATGTTTCTAATTGTTTGCTGTCTGTTTGTTGCCCTGTTTACTGAGGGCACTCATATTAACCACTGATATCAATTGCAACAGCCAGAGAAATAAAAATCATTTTTTACTGAGAAGGAGGGCCTTTGGCCTGCACACGCTACAGCGTCACGAGACTGTCATAATGGATAGACAGCGTCGGCGTCAAGGGCGGGCCATAGGGGGCCAGGCCCGTCCAAACAGGCCAGTGTGCCCCCCCAACTGAGTTCTCTCCCTCACATAAAAAAATCTAAATATTATTATGCATGATTGAAATTAAATCCATATTGAACACTGATGTTGAACACTTACTACTCAAAATGAAACATGACATGTGTCAACTATGCTACTGTTGATTATGTGCGCAAACTGCGCGATGAAAAGGGATTCTGCACACTCGGACACCGTTGCAATGAGTGCCACCGATATATTTACCACGACTCCTGCAACGCCAAATGAGCATAAATCTCGATCAGTAGGGTTTTTAGACACTGCTGCATAAGAAATCCAGTAAAATGTCTCAAGATAGATCTGGGAATATAGGCCTAATGGAAAATACAAGGTTTTTCGTATGACCGCAGGATGACCCAAGCTGAATGCATGATCTGTTAATCTAAATTGCAGAAACCATAAAGGGCCAAACTGACATGTCGCATTTCCTATATTTTCCGATATTGTCCAGTGCTAATGATAAACTCGAGCAACGGAGATAGTGCTTTGGATCATGTAGGCTAGGACTACTTTAAGAATCGCCCTTTAGTGAGCGCAACACAGCACGGGTCTTAACCTGCTTTATCCAGAGGGAGACATTTTTGGAAGCAGTGACAAAAAGCCTATCATGGACCTGGCTGGGAAATGCGACAGTGGAGTCGGCATTCGTAGGCTATAGCCTGTCGCTGCAAGTACTTCTCCAAACTCAAAAACAGTAGACTTAAAAGTGGCAATAAAAGTGGACTGTCAGAGCAGCACAAAATACTAAGTCATGCCGAGTGTCCTGTTTCCTTTTAAACTTTCCATCACAGTTGGTGCATTTACCACTTCGTAAATGTGTTAGAATTTGTTCTGTAGGCTACTTTAAAGAACGTTTTGAGGGATCACATAGCCTATGTGCAATGTTGTGATATTATCAGTAGCCCTATGTGTAATTTGCTTTTGAGCAGGATCTTACAAGAACATTTCGAAATGAATGGAAAGACACAGTGAAGCCTATAGCCTAGGCTTGTTAGTGGTGAGTCTGTTATAGCCTATTTACTTGTATTGTAGCCTATGCAACGCTATTCTATTAAAATTCTATTATTCTAAACGTTGTGTGCTAGTTTATTCAACGGCTATGACCGCTATGTTCTTGCACTATTTCCCCCTTGATCATATTGATTCATGTATCCAAAAGGCTCGAAGGATGCTCTTTATTATATGGCAAAATAACGAATAAAAGTGAGGTGAGGTGCCCCCCCTGTCAGTGCTCATAGCCCCCCCACCAGTTGCTCTCTGGCGCCGACGCTGTGGATAGAACACCGAGCACTACATTAAACAGCGCTCCCGTAGCACAATGGACTAGACGTCGCTGAAGCATTGTGCCAGCGTCGCAGGTTGTAATCCTGCTTCATGACGTGACCACCGCGGTCTCCCGTTAATTTTACCGGTGTCCGGTAGCCTAGTCAATGCAATCGCGAATCGTGAGCGAGTGCAGGCCGGACAGGCGACCTCTTAAGAAGCCAATTGCGTGAATGTCTCTAATTGTTTGCTGTCTGTTTGTTGCCCTGTTTACTGAGGGCACTCATATTAACCACTGATATCAATTGCAACAGCCAGAGAAATAAAAATCATTTTTTACGAGAAGGAGGCCCTTTGGCCTACACACGCTACAGCGTCACAAGACTGTCATAATGGATAGAACACAGAGCACTACATTAAACAGCGCTCCCGTAGCACAATGGACTAGACGTCGCTGAAGCATTGTGCCAGCGTCGCAGGTTGTAATCCTGCTTCATGACGTGACCACCGCGGTCTCCCGTTAATTTTACCGGTGTCCGGTAGCCTAGTCAATGCAATCGCGAATCGTGAGCGAGTGCAGGCCGGACAGGCGACCTCTTAAGAAGCCAATTGCGTGAATGTCTCTAATTGTTTGCTGTCTGTTTGTTGCCCTGTTTACTGAGGGCACTCATATTAACCACTGATATCAATTGCAACAGCCAGAGAAATAAAAATCATTTTTTACGAGAAGGAGGCCCTTTGGCCTACACACGCTACAGCGTCACAAGACTGTCATAATGGATAGAACACAGAGCACTACATTAAACAGCGCTCCCGTAGCACAATGGACTAGACGTCGCTGAAGCATTGTGCCAGCGTCGCAGGTTGTAATCCTGCTTCATGACGTGACCACCGCGGTCTCCCGTTAATTTTACCGGTGTCCGGTAGCCTAGTCAATGCAATCGCGAATCGTGAGCGAGTGCAGGCCGGACAGGCGACCTCTTAAGAAGCCAATTGCGTGAATGTCTCTAATTGTTTGCTGTCTGTTTGTTGCCCTGTTTACTGAGGGCACTCATATTAACCACTGATATCAATTGCAACAGCCAGAGAAATAAAAATCATTTTTTACGAGAAGGAGGCCCTTTGGCCTACACACGCTACAGCGTCACAAGACTGTCATAATGGATAGAACACAGAGCACTACATTAAACAGCGCTCCCGTAGCACAATGGACTAGACGTCGCTGAAGCATTGTGCCAGCGTCGCAGGTTGTAATCCTGCTTCATGACGTGACCACCGCGGTCTCCCGTTAATTTTACCGGTGTCCGGTAGCCTAGTCAATGCAATCGCGAATCGTGAGCGAGTGCAGGCCGGACAGGCGACCTCTTAAGAAGCCAATTGCGTGAATGTCTCTAATTGTTTGCTGTCTGTTTGTTGCCCTGTTTACTGAGGGCACTCATATTAACCACTGATATCAATTGCAACAGCCAGAGAAATACAAATCATTTTTTACGAGAAGGAGGCACTTTGGCCTACACACGCTACAGCGTCACAAGACTGTCATAATGGATAGAACACAGAGCACTACATTAAACAGCGCTCCCGTAGCACAATGGACTAGACGTCGCTGAAGCATTGTGCCAGCGTCGCAGGTTGTAATCCTGCTTCATGACGTGACCACCGCGGTCTCCCGTTAATTTTACCGGTGTCCGGTAGCCTAGTCAATGCAATCGCGAATCGTGAGCGAGTGCAGGCCGGACAGGCGACCTCTTAAGAAGCCAATTGCGTGAATGTCTCTAATTGTTTGCTGTCTGTTTGTTGCCCTGTTTACTGAGGGCACTCATATTAACCACTGATATCAATTGCAACAGCCAGAGAAATACAAATCATTTTTTACGAGAAGGAGGCACTTTGGCCTACACACGCTACAGCGTCACAAGACTGTCATAATGGATAGAACACAGAGCACTACATTAAACAGCGCTCCCGTAGCACAATGGACTAGACGTCGCTGAAGCATTGTGCCAGCGTCGCAGGTTGTAATCCTGCTTCATGACGTGACCACCGCGGTCTCCCGTTAATTTTACCGGTGTCCGGTAGCCTAGTCAATGCAATCGCGAATCGTGAGCGAGTGCAGGCCGGACAGGCGACCTCTTAAGAAGCCAATTGCGTGAATGTCTCTAATTGTTTGCTGTCTGTTTGTTGCCCTGTTTACTGAGGGCACTCATATTAACCACTGATATCAATTGCAACAGCCAGAGAAATACAAATCATTTTTTACGAGAAGGAGGCACTTTGGCCTACACACGCTACAGCGTCACAAGACTGTCATAATGGATAGAACACAGAGCACTACATTAAACAGCGCTCCCGTAGCACAATGGACTAGACGTCGCTGAAGCATTGTGCCAGCGTCGCAGGTTGTAATCCTGCTTCATGACGTGACCACCGCGGTCTCCCGTTAATTTTACCGGTGTCCGGTAGCCTAGTCAATGCAATCGCGAATCGCGAGCGAGTGCAGGCGATCTCTTAAGAAGCCAATTGCGTGAATGTTTCTAATTGTTTGCTGTCTGTTTGTTGCCCTGTTTACTGAGGGCACTCATATTAACCACTGATATCAATTGCAACAGCCAGAGAAATAAAAATCATTTTTTACTGAGAAGGAGGGCCTTTGGCCTGCACACGCTACAGCGTCACGAGACTGTCATAATGGATAGACAGCGTCGGCGTCAAGGGCGGGCCATAGGGGGCCAGGCCCGTCCAAACAGGCCAGTGTGCCCCCCCAACTGAGTTCTCTCCCTCACATAAAAAAATCTAAATATTATTATGCATGATTGAAATTAAATCCATATTGAACACTGATGTTGAACACTTACTACTCAAAATGAAACATGACATGTGTCAACTATGCTACTGTTGATTATGTGCGCAAACTGCGCGATGAAAAGGGATTCTGCACACTCGGACACCGTTGCAATGAGTGCCACCGATATATTTACCACGACTCCTGCAACGCCAAATGAGCATAAATCTCGATCAGTAGGGTTTTTAGACACTGCTGCATAAGAAATCCAGTAAAATGTCTCAAGATAGATCTGGGAATATAGGCCTAATGGAAAATACAAGGTTTTTCGTATGACCGCAGGATGACCCAAGCTGAATGCATGATCTGTTAATCTAAATTGCAGAAACCATAAAGGGCCAAACTGACATGTCGCATTTCCTATATTTTCCGATATTGTCCAGTGCTAATGATAAACTCGAGCAACGGAGATAGTGCTTTGGATCATGTAGGCTAGGACTACTTTAAGAATCGCCCTTTAGTGAGCGCAACACAGCACGGGTCTTAACCTGCTTTATCCAGAGGGAGACATTTTTGGAAGCAGTGACAAAAAGCCTATCATGGACCTGGCTGGGAAATGCGACAGTGGAGTCGGCATTCGTAGGCTATAGCCTGTCGCTGCAAGTACTTCTCCAAACTCAAAAACAGTAGACTTAAAAGTGGCAATAAAAGTGGACTGTCAGAGCAGCACAAAATACTAAGTCATGCCGAGTGTCCTGTTTCCTTTTAAACTTTCCATCACAGTTGGTGCATTTACCACTTCGTAAATGTGTTAGAATTTGTTCTGTAGGCTACTTTAAAGAACGTTTTGAGGGATCACATAGCCTATGTGCAATGTTGTGATATTATCAGTAGCCCTATGTGTAATTTGCTTTTGAGCAGGATCTTACAAGAACATTTCGAAATGAATGGAAAGACACAGTGAAGCCTATAGCCTAGGCTTGTTAGTGGTGAGTCTGTTATAGCCTATTTACTTGTATTGTAGCCTATGCAACGCTATTCTATTAAAATTCTATTATTCTAAACGTTGTGTGCTAGTTTATTCAACGGCTATGACCGCTATGTTCTTGCACTATTTCCCCCTTGATCATATTGATTCATGTATCCAAAAGGCTCGAAGGATGCTCTTTATTATATGGCAAAATAACGAATAAAAGTGAGGTGAGGTGCCCCCCCTGTCAGTGCTCATAGCCCCCCCACCAGTTGCTTTCTGGCGCCGACGCTGTGGATAGAACACAGAGCACTACATTAAACAGCGCTCCCGTAGCACAATGGACTAGACGTCGCTGAAGCATTGTGCCAGCGTCGCAGGTTGTAATCCTGCTTCATGACGTGACCACCGCGGTCTCCCGTTAATTTTACCGGTGTCCGGTAGCCTAGTCAATGCAATCGCGAATCGTGAGCGAGTGCAGGCCGGACAGGCGACCTCTTAAGAAGCCAATTGCGTGAATGTCTCTAATTGTTTGCTGTCTGTTTGTTGCCCTGTTTACTGAGGGCACTCATATTAACCACTGATATCAATTGCAACAGCCAGAGAAATACAAATCATTTTTTACGAGAAGGAGGCACTTTGGCCTACACACGCTACAGCGTCACAAGACTGTCATAATGGATAGAACACAGAGCACTACATTAAACAGCGCTCCCGTAGCACAATGGACTAGACGTCGCTGAAGCATTGTGCCAGCGTCGCAGGTTGTAATCCTGCTTCATGACGTGACCACCGCGGTCTCCCGTTAATTTTACCGGTGTCCGGTAGCCTAGTCAATGCAATCGCGAATCGTGAGCGAGTGCAGGCCGGACAGGCGACCTCTTAAGAAGCCAATTGCGTGAATGTCTCTAATTGTTTGCTGTCTGTTTGTTGCCCTGTTTACTGAGGGCACTCATATTAACCACTGATATCAATTGCAACAGCCAGAGAAATACAAATCATTTTTTACGAGAAGGAGGCACTTTGGCCTACACACGCTACAGCGTCACAAGACTGTCATAATGGATAGAACACAGAGCACTACATTAAACAGCGCTCCCGTAGCACAATGGACTAGACGTCGCTGAAGCATTGTGCCAGCGTCGCAGGTTGTAATCCTGCTTCATGACGTGACCACCGCGGTCTCCCGTTAATTTTACCGGTGTCCGGTAGCCTAGTCAATGCAATCGCGAATCGCGAGCGAGTGCAGGCGATCTCTTAAGAAGCCAATTGCGTGAATGTTTCTAATTGTTTGCTGTCTGTTTGTTGCCCTGTTTACTGAGGGCACTCATATTAACCACTGATATCAATTGCAACAGCCAGAGAAATAAAAATCATTTTTTACTGAGAAGGAGGGCCTTTGGCCTGCACACGCTACAGCGTCACGAGACTGTCATAATGGATAGACAGCGTCGGCGTCAAGGGCGGGCCATAGGGGGCCAGGCCCGTCCAAACAGGCCAGTGTGCCCCCCCAACTGAGTTCTCTCCCTCACATAAAAAAATCTAAATATTATTATGCATGATTGAAATTAAATCCATATTGAACACTGATGTTGAACACTTACTACTCAAAATGAAACATGACATGTGTCAACTATGCTACTGTTGATTATGTGCGCAAACTGCGCGATGAAAAGGGATTCTGCACACTCGGACACCGTTGCAATGAGTGCCACCGATATATTTACCACGACTCCTGCAACGCCAAATGAGCATAAATCTCGATCAGTAGGGTTTTTAGACACTGCTGCATAAGAAATCCAGTAAAATGTCTCAAGATAGATCTGGGAATATAGGCCTAATGGAAAATACAAGGTTTTTCGTATGACCGCAGGATGACCCAAGCTGAATGCATGATCTGTTAATCTAAATTGCAGAAACCATAAAGGGCCAAACTGACATGTCGCATTTCCTATATTTTCCGATATTGTCCAGTGCTAATGATAAACTCGAGCAACGGAGATAGTGCTTTGGATCATGTAGGCTAGGACTACTTTAAGAATCGCCCTTTAGTGAGCGCAACACAGCACGGGTCTTAACCTGCTTTATCCAGAGGGAGACATTTTTGGAAGCAGTGACAAAAAGCCTATCATGGACCTGGCTGGGAAATGCGACAGTGGAGTCGGCATTCGTAGGCTATAGCCTGTCGCTGCAAGTACTTCTCCAAACTCAAAAACAGTAGACTTAAAAGTGGCAATAAAAGTGGACTGTCAGAGCAGCACAAAATACTAAGTCATGCCGAGTGTCCTGTTTCCTTTTAAACTTTCCATCACAGTTGGTGCATTTACCACTTCGTAAATGTGTTAGAATTTGTTCTGTAGGCTACTTTAAAGAACGTTTTGAGGGATCACATAGCCTATGTGCAATGTTGTGATATTATCAGTAGCCCTATGTGTAATTTGCTTTTGAGCAGGATCTTACAAGAACATTTCGAAATGAATGGAAAGACACAGTGAAGCCTATAGCCTAGGCTTGTTAGTGGTGAGTCTGTTATAGCCTATTTACTTGTATTGTAGCCTATGCAACGCTATTCTATTAAAATTCTATTATTCTAAACGTTGTGTGCTAGTTTATTCAACGGCTATGACCGCTATGTTCTTGCACTATTTCCCCCTTGATCATATTGATTCATGTATCCAAAAGGCTCGAAGGATGCTCTTTATTATATGGCAAAATAACGAATAAAAGTGAGGTGAGGTGCCCCCCCTGTCAGTGCTCATAGCCCCCCCACCAGTTGCTTTCTGGCGCCGACGCTGTGGATAGAACACAGAGCACTACATTAAACAGCGCTCCCGTAGCACAATGGACTAGACGTCGCTGAAGCATTGTGCCAGCGTCGCAGGTTGTAATCCTGCTTCATGACGTGACCACCGCGGTCTCCCGTTAATTTTACCGGTGTCCGGTAGCCTAGTCAATGCAATCGCGAATCGTGAGCGAGTGCAGGCCGGACAGGCGACCTCTTAAGAAGCCAATTGCGTGAATGTCTCTAATTGTTTGCTGTCTGTTTGTTGCCCTGTTTACTGAGGGCACTCATATTAACCACTGATATCAATTGCAACAGCCAGAGAAATACAAATCATTTTTTACGAGAAGGAGGCACTTTGGCCTACACACGCTACAGCGTCACAAGACTGTCATAATGGATAGAACACAGAGCACTACATTAAACAGCGCTCCCGTAGCACAATGGACTAGACGTCGCTGAAGCATTGTGCCAGCGTCGCAGGTTGTAATCCTGCTTCATGACGTGACCACCGCGGTCTCCCGTTAATTTTACCGGTGTCCGGTAGCCTAGTCAATGCAATCGCGAATCGTGAGCGAGTGCAGGCCGGACAGGCGACCTCTTAAGAAGCCAATTGCGTGAATGTCTCTAATTGTTTGCTGTCTGTTTGTTGCCCTGTTTACTGAGGGCACTCATATTAACCACTGATATCAATTGCAACAGCCAGAGAAATACAAATCATTTTTTACGAGAAGGAGGCACTTTGGCCTACACACGCTACAGCGTCACAAGACTGTCATAATGGATAGAACACAGAGCACTACATTAAACAGCGCTCCCGTAGCACAATGGACTAGACGTCGCTGAAGCATTGTGCCAGCGTCGCAGGTTGTAATCCTGCTTCATGACGTGACCACCGCGGTCTCCCGTTAATTTTACCGGTGTCCGGTAGCCTAGTCAATGCAATCGCGAATCGCGAGCGAGTGCAGGCGATCTCTTAAGAAGCCAATTGCGTGAATGTTTCTAATTGTTTGCTGTCTGTTTGTTGCCCTGTTTACTGAGGGCACTCATATTAACCACTGATATCAATTGCAACAGCCAGAGAAATAAAAATCATTTTTTACTGAGAAGGAGGGCCTTTGGCCTGCACACGCTACAGCGTCACGAGACTGTCATAATGGATAGACAGCGTCGGCGTCAAGGGCGGGCCATAGGGGGCCAGGCCCGTCCAAACAGGCCAGTGTGCCCCCCCAACTGAGTTCTCTCCCTCACATAAAAAAATCTAAATATTATTATGCATGATTGAAATTAAATCCATATTGAACACTGATGTTGAACACTTACTACTCAAAATGAAACATGACATGTGTCAACTATGCTACTGTTGATTATGTGCGCAAACTGCGCGATGAAAAGGGATTCTGCACACTCGGACACCGTTGCAATGAGTGCCACCGATATATTTACCACGACTCCTGCAACGCCAAATGAGCATAAATCTCGATCAGTAGGGTTTTTAGACACTGCTGCATAAGAAATCCAGTAAAATGTCTCAAGATAGATCTGGGAATATAGGCCTAATGGAAAATACAAGGTTTTTCGTATGACCGCAGGATGACCCAAGCTGAATGCATGATCTGTTAATCTAAATTGCAGAAACCATAAAGGGCCAAACTGACATGTCGCATTTCCTATATTTTCCGATATTGTCCAGTGCTAATGATAAACTCCAGCAACGGAGATAGTGCTTTGGATCATGTAGGCTAGGACTACTTTAAGAATCGCCCTTTAGTGAGCGCAACACAGCACGGGTCTTAACCTGCTTTATCCAGAGGGAGACATTTTTGGAAGCAGTGACAAAAAGCCTATCATGGACCTGGCTGGGAAATGCGACAGTGGAGTCGGCATTCGTAGGCTATAGCCTGTCGCTGCAAGTACTTCTCCAAACTCAAAAACAGTAGACTTAAAAGTGGCAATAAAAGTGGACTGTCAGAGCAGCACAAAATACTAAGTCATGCCGAGTGTCCTGTTTCCTTTTAAACTTTCCATCACAGTTGGTGCATTTACCACTTCGTAAATGTGTTAGAATTTGTTCTGTAGGCTACTTTAAAGAACGTTTTGAGGGATCACATAGCCTATGTGCAATGTTGTGATATTATCAGTAGCCCTATGTGTAATTTGCTTTTGAGCAGGATCTTACAAGAACATTTCGAAATGAATGGAAAGACACAGTGAAGCCTATAGCCTAGGCTTGTTAGTGGTGAGTCTGTTATAGCCTATTTACTTGTATTGTAGCCTATGCAACGCTATTCTATTAAAATTCTATTATTCTAAACGTTGTGTGCTAGTTTATTCAACGGCTATGACCGCTATGTTCTTGCACTATTTCCCCCTTGATCATATTGATTCATGTATCCAAAAGGCTCGAAGGATGCTCTTTATTATATGGCAAAATAACGAATAAAAGTGAGGTGAGGTGCCCCCCCTGTCAGTGCTCATAGCCCCCCCACCAGTTGCTTTCTGGCGCCGACGCTGTGGATAGAACACAGAGCACTACATTAAACAGCGCTCCCGTAGCACAATGGACTAGACGTCGCTGAAGCATTGTGCCAGCGTCGCAGGTTGTAATCCTGCTTCATGACGTGACCACCGCGGTCTCCCGTTAATTTTACCGGTGTCCGGTAGCCTAGTCAATGCAATCGCGAATCGTGAGCGAGTGCAGGCCGGACAGGCGACCTCTTAAGAAGCCAATTGCGTGAATGTCTCTAATTGTTTGCTGTCTGTTTGTTGCCCTGTTTACTGAGGGCACTCATATTAACCACTGATATCAATTGCAACAGCCAGAGAAATACAAATCATTTTTTACGAGAAGGAGGCACTTTGGCCTACACACGCTACAGCGTCACAAGACTGTCATAATGGATAGAACACAGAGCACTACATTAAACAGCGCTCCCGTAGCACAATGGACTAGACGTCGCTGAAGCATTGTGCCAGCGTCGCAGGTTGTAATCCTGCTTCATGACGTGACCACCGCGGTCTCCCGTTAATTTTACCGGTGTCCGGTAGCCTAGTCAATGCAATCGCGAATCGTGAGCGAGTGCAGGCCGGACAGGCGACCTCTTAAGAAGCCAATTGCGTGAATGTCTCTAATTGTTTGCTGTCTGTTTGTTGCCCTGTTTACTGAGGGCACTCATATTAACCACTGATATCAATTGCAACAGCCAGAGAAATACAAATCATTTTTTACGAGAAGGAGGCACTTTGGCCTACACACGCTACAGCGTCACAAGACTGTCATAATGGATAGAACACAGAGCACTACATTAAACAGCGCTCCCGTAGCACAATGGACTAGACGTCGCTGAAGCATTGTGCCAGCGTCGCAGGTTGTAATCCTGCTTCATGACGTGACCACCGCGGTCTCCCGTTAATTTTACCGGTGTCCGGTAGCCTAGTCAATGCAATCGCGAATCGTGAGCGAGTGCAGGCCGGACAGGCGACCTCTTAAGAAGCCAATTGCGTGAATGTCTCTAATTGTTTGCTGTCTGTTTGTTGCCCTGTTTACTGAGGGCACTCATATTAACCACTGATATCAATTGCAACAGCCAGAGAAATACAAATCATTTTTTACGAGAAGGAGGCACTTTGGCCTACACACGCTACAGCGTCACAAGACTGTCATAATGGATAGAACACAGAGCACTACATTAAACAGCGCTCCCGTAGCACAATGGACTAGACGTCGCTGAAGCATTGTGCCAGCGTCGCAGGTTGTAATCCTGCTTCATGACGTGACCACCGCGGTCTCCCGTTAATTTTACCGGTGTCCGGTAGCCTAGTCAATGCAATCGCGAATCGCGAGCGAGTGCAGGCGATCTCTTAAGAAGCCAATTGCGTGAATGTTTCTAATTGTTTGCTGTCTGTTTGTTGCCCTGTTTACTGAGGGCACTCATATTAACCACTGATATCAATTGCAACAGCCAGAGAAATAAAAATCATTTTTTACTGAGAAGGAGGGCCTTTGGCCTGCACACGCTACAGCGTCACGAGACTGTCATAATGGATAGACAGCGTCGGCGTCAAGGGCGGGCCATAGGGGGCCAGGCCCGTCCAAACAGGCCAGTGTGCCCCCCCAACTGAGTTCTCTCCCTCACATAAAAAAATCTAAATATTATTATGCATGATTGAAATTAAATCCATATTGAACACTGATGTTGAACACTTACTACTCAAAATGAAACATGACATGTGTCAACTATGCTACTGTTGATTATGTGCGCAAACTGCGCGATGAAAAGGGATTCTGCACACTCGGACACCGTTGCAATGAGTGCCACCGATATATTTACCACGACTCCTGCAACGCCAAATGAGCATAAATCTCGATCAGTAGGGTTTTTAGACACTGCTGCATAAGAAATCCAGTAAAATGTCTCAAGATAGATCTGGGAATATAGGCCTAATGGAAAATACAAGGTTTTTCGTATGACCGCAGGATGACCCAAGCTGAATGCATGATCTGTTAATCTAAATTGCAGAAACCATAAAGGGCCAAACTGACATGTCGCATTTCCTATATTTTCCGATATTGTCCAGTGCTAATGATAAACTCGAGCAACGGAGATAGTGCTTTGGATCATGTAGGCTAGGACTACTTTAAGAATCGCCCTTTAGTGAGCGCAACACAGCACGGGTCTTAACCTGCTTTATCCAGAGGGAGACATTTTTGGAAGCAGTGACAAAAAGCCTATCATGGACCTGGCTGGGAAATGCGACAGTGGAGTCGGCATTCGTAGGCTATAGCCTGTCGCTGCAAGTACTTCTCCAAACTCAAAAACAGTAGACTTAAAAGTGGCAATAAAAGTGGACTGTCAGAGCAGCACAAAATACTAAGTCATGCCGAGTGTCCTGTTTCCTTTTAAACTTTCCATCACAGTTGGTGCATTTACCACTTCGTAAATGTGTTAGAATTTGTTCTGTAGGCTACTTTAAAGAACGTTTTGAGGGATCACATAGCCTATGTGCAATGTTGTGATATTATCAGTAGCCCTATGTGTAATTTGCTTTTGAGCAGGATCTTACAAGAACATTTCGAAATGAATGGAAAGACACAGTGAAGCCTATAGCCTAGGCTTGTTAGTGGTGAGTCTGTTATAGCCTATTTACTTGTATTGTAGCCTATGCAACGCTATTCTATTAAAATTCTATTATTCTAAACGTTGTGTGCTAGTTTATTCAACGGCTATGACCGCTATGTTCTTGCACTATTTCCCCCTTGATCATATTGATTCATGTATCCAAAAGGCTCGAAGGATGCTCTTTATTATATGGCAAAATAACGAATAAAAGTGAGGTGAGGTGCCCCCCCTGTCAGTGCTCATAGCCCCCCCACCAGTTGCTTTCTGGCGCCGACGCTGTGGATAGAACACAGAGCACTACATTAAACAGCGCTCCCGTAGCACAATGGACTAGACGTCGCTGAAGCATTGTGCCAGCGTCGCAGGTTGTAATCCTGCTTCATGACGTGACCACCGCGGTCTCCCGTTAATTTTACCGGTGTCCGGTAGCCTAGTCAATGCAATCGCGAATCGTGAGCGAGTGCAGGCCGGACAGGCGACCTCTTAAGAAGCCAATTGCGTGAATGTCTCTAATTGTTTGCTGTCTGTTTGTTGCCCTGTTTACTGAGGGCACTCATATTAACCACTGATATCAATTGCAACAGCCAGAGAAATACAAATCATTTTTTACGAGAAGGAGGCACTTTGGCCTACACACGCTACAGCGTCACAAGACTGTCATAATGGATAGAACACAGAGCACTACATTAAACAGCGCTCCCGTAGCACAATGGACTAGACGTCGCTGAAGCATTGTGCCAGCGTCGCAGGTTGTAATCCTGCTTCATGACGTGACCACCGCGGTCTCCCGTTAATTTTACCGGTGTCCGGTAGCCTAGTCAATGCAATCGCGAATCGTGAGCGAGTGCAGGCCGGACAGGCGACCTCTTAAGAAGCCAATTGCGTGAATGTCTCTAATTGTTTGCTGTCTGTTTGTTGCCCTGTTTACTGAGGGCACTCATATTAACCACTGATATCAATTGCAACAGCCAGAGAAATACAAATCATTTTTTACGAGAAGGAGGCACTTTGGCCTACACACGCTACAGCGTCACAAGACTGTCATAATGGATAGAACACAGAGCACTACATTAAACAGCGCTCCCGTAGCACAATGGACTAGACGTCGCTGAAGCATTGTGCCAGCGTCGCAGGTTGTAATCCTGCTTCATGACGTGACCACCGCGGTCTCCCGTTAATTTTACCGGTGTCCGGTAGCCTAGTCAATGCAATCGCGAATCGCGAGCGAGTGCAGGCGATCGATCTCTTAAGAAGCCAATTGCGTGACTGTTTCTAATTGTTTGCTGTCTGTTTGTTGCCCTGTTTACTGAGGGCACTCATATTAACCACTGATATCAATTGC
>NW_027468642.1:2500-5000 GCF_046254945.1 Alosa pseudoharengus
AGAGGAAAGCAGGAACAGGACGAGTATATTTATTCCTTGTTGTGAGGATTAAGGGCTGGCTAATTATGTCTCACTCAATTACACATATTGATCCACTGCCCCCCCCCCCCCCCCCCCCCCCCCAGGTTTGGCGTGGGCCGCCCAAATCACACTAATGGCCCTCGTCCCCCCCTGAACTTGGCCATTAATCAGCCTCCGTGCCAACCAGGACCAGCCAGAGCAGGCGGGGGGAGAGAGAGAGAGGGAGAAAGAGAGAGAGACAGAGAGAGAGGGAGAGGGAGAGAGAGACAGAGAGAGGGGGGGAGGAGAGAGAGATAGACAGAGAGAGAGAGAGATGGAGACAGAGAAAGGGGGAGAGAGAGAGAGAGAGAGAGAGAGATAGATAGATAGATAGATAGATAGATATACTTTATTGATCCCTAGGGGAAATTTAAGAAAGAGAGAGAGTGAGGGGGGGAAACAGAGAGAGACAGAGAGAGGGGGGGTAGTCGTGGTGATGCCAGAGTGCTGTAGATCTGTGTGTGTGTGTGCATGCGTGCGTGCGTGCGTGCGTGCGCGCGTGTGTAGATCGCTCCCTGCTGTCCAAACCCATGGGCAGCTACTGTGGGCGGGGGGCAGGAGCAAGGGGCAGACAGACCTCGGCCAGGTGTGTGTGTGTGTGTGTGTGTGTGTGTGTGTGTGTGTGTGTGTTAAGAGTGAGTGAGCGCGCGTGTGCGTACTGTATGCATGCGTCCAGACCTCGGCCAGGCGCTTTAAAAGTGCTGACCATCCTGCTGCCCTTGGCTACGCCTCGCTGTGATTGGCCGTTCACCGGGGGAGTGGTGCGTAAAAACAGATTTACGGCTTGTGGAGTCCAGGCACACACACACACACACACACACACTCGTGGAGTCCAGGCCAGCCGCGTGGACAGGTACTGGGGCAGGACAGGGCAGGGTGGGGTAGAAAGCCCTCCGCACACATACACACAAAACACACAAACTCTCACTCACTAATTCACACACACACAAACACCTAAGTGATGCATTTCCATTAAAAGGGAGTTAAAAAGTGATGGCTGCTGATATAAGGATCCTCCAGGGGTTGTCTGGAGTTCAGATGGAAAAACAAACAGAGATTTGTGTGTGTGTGTGTGTGTGTGTGTGTGTGTGTGTGTGTGTGTGTGTGTGTGTGTAAAGATAGTTCCAGTATTGCCTTTCTCACTGGCATGGTGCTCAATACCAAATACAGCAGTTTTACACTTTGGTGTTGAAGCGTCAGCTCCACCTGCTCTAATGCGGCGTTCTTTCTGTAGAATCTATTACTCTAACGGGGCGCTAACAACAACAGCAGCGCTAACAACAACAGCAGCAGCGCTAACAACAGCAGCAGCAGCAGAGCAGCAGCAACCGTCAAGCCAATCGACGGACGGCACCAGCCAATTTACGGTTTTACTTTATCATTTGCATAGCTACTGTCGGGAACACCCACTGGCATGCGTTGACGGAATGCAACTGTGTGTAGAAGCCCTAACAGCAGCAGCAGCAGCAACAGCAGCGCTAACAGTAGCGCTAACAACAGCAACAGCAGCGCTAACAACAGCAGCAGCAGCGCTAACAACAGCAGCAGCAGCAGCAGCAACAGCAGCAGCAGCAACAGCAGCACTAACGGGTCCCACACACATCTGCGTTCCGTCAACGCATGCCAGTGGGTGTTCCCGACGGTAGCTATGCAAATTACTTGAAGTAAAACCGTAATGTGATTGGTTGGTGCCGTCCGTAGATTGGCTTGATTGGCCGGTGCCGTCTGTCGGTGCAGCAACAGCTGAACTCCTCAACGCGAGCGGCGGGAGAAACGCGATGCGACGGACCCACAATTCAGTTCGGCAACGGATGACGTAAGCCCATTTAAAGTGAATGGGATGCGTCTCCAGCAACGCGAAGCACGCAGCTATGTGTGGGAGCCGTAACAACAGCAGCAGCAGCGCTAATAGCAGCAGCAGCAGCAAAGCTAACAGTAGCAGCAGCAGCAAAGCTAACAGTAGCAGCAGCAACAGCAGCAGCAACAGCAGCGCTAACAGCAGCAGCAGCAGCAAAGCTAACAGCAGCAGCAAAGCTAACAGTAGCAGCAAAGCTAACAGTAGCAGCAGCAACAGCAGCAGCAACAACAGCGCTAACAGCAGCAGCAGCAGCAAAGCTAACAGTAGCAGCAGCAACAGCAACAACAGCAGCAACAGCGCTAACAGTAGCAGCAGCAGCAAAGCTAACAGTAGCAGCAAAGCTAACAGTAGCAGCAGCAACAGCAACAACAGCAGCAGCAGCGCTAACAGTAGCAGCAGCAGCAAAGCTAACAGTAGCAGCAAAGCTAACAGTAGCAGCAAAGCTAACAGTAGCAGCAGCAACAGCAACAACAGCAGCAGCAGCGCTAACAGTAGCAGCGCTAACAGTAGCAGCAGCAGCAGCGCTAACGGCTCCTACACACAGCTGCGTGCATCGCGTTGCTGGAGACGCATCCCATTCAC
>NW_027468642.1:17500-25000 GCF_046254945.1 Alosa pseudoharengus
TCCTACTGTGATGCTTTCCGTCTATCAGCCTAAAAAAACGTCATATAATGTCCTACTGTGATGCTTTCCGTCTATCAGCCTAAAAAAACGTCATATAATGTCCTACTGTGATGCTTTCCGTCTATCAGCCTAAAAAAACGTCATATAATGTCCTACTGTGATGCTTTCCGTCTATCAGCCTAAAAAAACGTCATATAATGTCCTACTGTGATGCTTTCCGTCTATCAGCCTAAAAAAACGTCATATAATGTCCTACTGTGATGCTTTCCGTCTATCAGCCTAAAAAAACGTCATATAATGTCCTACTGTGATGCTTTCCGTCTATCAGCCTAAAAAAACGTCATATAATGTCCTACTGTGATGCTTTCCGTCTATCAGCCTAAAAAAACGTCATATAATGTCCTACTGTGATGCTTTCCGTCTATCAGCCTAAAAAAACGTCATATAATGTCCTACTGTGATGCTTTCCGTCTATCAGCCTAAAAAAACGTCATATAATGTCCTACTGTGATGCTTTCCGTCTATCAGCCTAAAAAAACGTCATATAATGTCCTACTGTGATGCTTTCCGTCTATCAGCCTAAAAAAACGTCATATAATGTCCTACTGTGATGCTTTCCGTCTATCAGCCTAAAAAAACGTCATATAATGTCCTACTGTGATGCTTTCCGTCTATCAGCCTAAAAAAACGTCATATAATGTCCTACTGTGATGCTTTCCGTCTATCAGCCTAAAAAAACGTCATATAATGTCCTACTGTGATGCTTTCCGTCTATCAGCCTAAAAAAACGTAATATAATGTCCTACTGTGATGCTTTCCGTCTATCAGCCTAAAAAAACGTCATATAATGTCCTACTGTGATGCTTTCCGTCTATCAGCCTAAAAAAACGTAATATAATGTCCTACTGTGATGCTTTCCGTCTATCAGCCTAAAAAAACGTCATATAATGTCCTACTGTGATGCTTTCCGTCTATCAGCCTAAAAAAACGTCATATAATGTCCTACTGTGATGCTTTCCGTCTATCAGCCTAAAAAAACGTCATATAATGTCCTACTGTGATGCTTTCCGTCTATCAGCCTAAAAAAACGTCATATAATGTCCTACTGTGATGCTTTCCGTCTATCAGCCTAAAAAAACGTAATATAATGTCCTACTGTGATGCTTTCCGTCTATCAGCCTAAAAAAACGTCATATAATGTCCTACTGTGATGCTTTCCGTCTATCAGCCTAAAAAAACGTAATATAATGTCCTACTGTGATGCTTTCCGTCTATCAGCCTAAAAAAACGTCATATAATGTCCTACTGTGATGCTTTCCGTCTATCAGCCTAAAAAAACGTAATATAATGTCCTACTGTGATGCTTTCCGTCTATCAGCCTAAAAAAACGTCATATAATGTCCTACTGTGATGCTTTCCGTCTATCAGCCTAAAAAAACGTCATATAATGTCCTACTGTGATGCTTTCCGTCTATCAGCCTAAAAAAACGTCATATAATGTCCTACTGTGATGCTTTCCGTCTATCAGCCTAAAAAAACGTCATATAATGTCCTACTGTGATGCTTTCCGTCTATCAGCCTAAAAAAACGTCATATAATGTCCTACTGTGATGCTTTCCGTCTATCAGCCTAAAAAAACGTCATATAATGTCCTACTGTGATGCTTTCCGTCTATCAGCCTAAAAAAACGTAATATAATGTCCTACTGTGATGCTTTCCGTCTATCAGCCTAAAAAAACGTAATATAATGTCCTACTGTGATGCTTTCCGTCTATCAGCCTAAAAAAACGTAATATAATGTCCTACTGTGATGCTTTCCGTCTATCAGCCTAAAAAAACGTAATATAATGTCCTACTGTGATGCTTTCCGTCTATCAGCCTAAAAAAACGTAATATAATGTCCTACTGTGATGCTTTCCGTCTATCAGCCTAAAAAAACGTAATATAATGTCCTACTGTGATGCTTTCCGTCTATCAGCCTAAAAAAACGTAATATAATGTCCTACTGTGATGCTTTCCGTCTATCAGCCTAAAAAAACGTAATATAATGTCCTACTGTGATGCTTTCCGTCTATCAGCCTAAAAAAACGTAATATAATGTCCTACTGTGATGCTTTCCGTCTATCAGCCTAAAAAAACGTAATATAATGTCCTACTGTGATGCTTTCTGTCTATCAGCCTATGCTATTGGGTCGTTATTTCTAGGCCCACACTCAGTGACCAGCATCTCAACACTAAATAAAGGTCTCACATAGACGCCTGTCTCACATAGACGCCTGTCTCATATAGACGCCTGTCTCATACCTGTCTCACATACACGCCTGTCTCACATACACGCCTGTCTCACATAGACGCCTGTCTCATACCTGTCTCACATACACGCCTTTCTCACATACACGCCTGTCTCACATAGACGCCTGTCTCATACCTGTCTCACATACACGCCTGTCTCACATACACGCCTGTCTCACATAGACGCCTGTCTCATACCTGTCTCACATACACGCCTGTCTCACATAGACGCCTGTCTTATACCTGTCTCACATACACGCCTGTCTCACATACACGCCTGTCTCACATAGACGCCTGTCTCATACCTGTCTCACATACACGCCTGTCTCACATAGACGCCTGTCTCATACCTGTCTCACATAGACGCCTGTCTCACATAGACGCCTGTCTCATACCTGTCTCATATAGACGCCTGTCTCATACCTGTCTCATATAGACGCCTGTCTCATACCTGTCTCATATAGCCCCTGTCTCATACCTGTCTCACATAGACGCCTGTCTCACAAATCCCAGGCTATTACAGTATGTGCAGTTTTACGGTAAACTTTTCAGTGTTCTCCTTGTACAACGTTTCAGCTTATTTTCAACATCACACTATTGACGCATCCGTGCAGTTTCTTCCGTTCCACGTACCGCTAGGTACACACACACACACACTCACCTGTGGCCTTTAAACACCTGGTTTCCCTCGCTGTCTGACTGGAAGGTCTTATCCCGACTCAGGCTCTGTGAGGGAGGAAAGAGAGGAGAGGAGAGGAGAGGAGAGGAGATGAGGAGAGGAGAGGGGAGGAGAGGAGATGAGGAGAGGAGAGGAGAGGAGAGGAGATGAGGAGAGGAGAGGGGAGGAGAGGGGAGGAGAGGAGAGGAGAGGAGAGGAGATGAGGAGAGGAGAGGGGAGGAGAGGAGAGGAGAGGGGAGGGGAGGAGAGGAGAGGAGGAGAGAGAACGGGAGGAGAGGAGAGGAGAGGAGATGAGGAGAGGAGAGGGGAGGAGAGGAGAGGAGAGGAGAGGGGAGGGGAGGGGAGGAGAGGAGAGGAGAGGAGGAGAGAGAAAAAAGAGAGGAGAGAGGAAGGGAGGAGAGGAGGAGAGAAGAGGAGGAGAGGAGAGAAGAGGAGAGGAGGAGAGAGGAAGGGAGGAGAGGAGGAGAGAAGAGGAGAGGACATGATCAATGGAAACATCAAACGCTAAATTCAGACAAGTTACACACACACCATCAACTCAAACCTACTAAACACCATCAACTCAAACCTACTAATTAAAAACCATCAACTCAAACCTACTAATTAAACACTAATAACTCAAACCTACTAATTAAAGCATGGGGCTGTCAGTCCACTCCAGCAAGCCCCCCTTCTCTAAACGGCCGATCGACGGCTCTAATTGCCTTATTGAGAGCTGGACTTGCATCAGACGCCAGGGTGGGCGCATATCCAGCATTACATCACATTAGACTCTCTTTCACATATTAGATATTATTTCATATATGTCACATATTAGGTATATCTTTCACATATTAGATATTATTTCATATATGTCACATATTAGATATGATTTCATATATGTCACATATTAGATATATCTTTCACATATTAGATATCATTTCATATCTATCACATATTAGATACATCTTTCACATATTAGATTTAATATTTCATATATTAGATATATCTTTCATATATTAGATATATTATTTTAGATATGTCACATATTAGACATATCTTTCATATATTTCACGTGGAGAGAGAGTGAGAGGAAGGGAGAGAGAGAGGGAGGGAGAGAGGGAGAGAGAGAGAATGAGAGAGAGTGAGTGAGTGAGTGAGTGAGTGGGTGGGTGGGTGGGTTGAGACAGACAGACAGGGGAGGCCATATTAGGGCATCTGTACACACACTTAACCATTACTGCAGAGTGGTAGAAAGAGATAGAGAAAGAGAAAGTGTGTGATGTGAGTGCACATGTGTGTGATGTGAGTGATGTGTGTGTGATGTGAGTGATGTGTGTGATGTGAGTGCACGTGTGTGATGTGTGTGATGTGAGTGCACATGTGTGTGATGTGTGTGTGATATGTGTGCATGTGCTTTGCATCCTCATCTGTGTGTGCATGTGTGTGTGCATGTGTGTGTGTGCGTGTGTGTGTGTGCATGTGTGCACGTGTGTGTGTGTGCACGTGCGTGTGTGTGCACGTGCGTGTGTGTGCATGTGCGTGTGTGTACCTGTGTGTGTGTACCTGTGTGTGTGCATGTGTGCACGTGTGTGTGTGCATGTGCGTGTGTGTACCTGTGTGTGTGTGTGTGTGTACCTGTGTGTGTGTGTGTTTGTGTGCCTGTATGTGTGTGCGTGTGTGTGCATGTGTATGCGAGTGCGCGCGTGTGTGTGCATGTGTATGTGTATGCGTGTGTGCGCGTGTGTATGTGTGTGAATGTGTGTGCATGTGTGTATGTGTGTATATGTGTGCATGTATAGACGCTAAGCTGAGGCAGGGTAATTAATCCACGGCTGATGTGCAGAGAAATAAATAAGAAGTCCACATTAGCCCCTAAACGGGCAAATCAAGCGCTTAGAAACATGAAAGCTGGCTGTGTGTGTGTGTCTGCCGCCATTTACCCCAGAATTGGATGCTTCTCTAAGACGAGACGGGAGAAGGGGAGTGTGTGGGTGTGTGTGTGGTGTGTTAGTGTGTGTGTGTGTGTGTGTGTGTGTGTGTGTGCCTGTGCGTGTGTGGAGGGGGCTTGGGGGTGGTTAACTCTGTAGGATTAACTTTTGAAACCTTTAAACTGAAGACTGGGAGCAGAAGGCTGCAGTATGCAGTAGGGCCATGCAATTAATCGAAATCTGAATTTTACAGTTTTGGCTTCCAACAACTATAAGAACTTGTTGTTTTACTATATTTAAGTTTTGAAACGACATTTTGGAAATCCACAGCTAAAAGACTAGTTTCTTTTTTAAAGGACCCCTATGCAACATTTTCAACTGTTGTAGCGAGACAGGGAGCTTTCCTGATCCACCTACGGCGACTTGCCAGATCTGCACTAGCGTCCCAGCAGCGTCTGAATCAGGAAGTCCCGCGAGAAGCGAGAACCACAACATTCTCAATAAAATTCGCTGGACATACACATGCCCCCCTCAAGCATCTGTTAGCCATGCAAGCACACACACACACCGATTCTAAGTTAAGAATTGCAATACTGTTTGGATACGTTTTTAAAATTTGATTTGATTTGACCTTGAGGTCACCAGTAATATTGTGTTGGTAATACTATAGAATAACATATGTTTAATTTAGTTTATCTAATATTGTGTTAGTCATACTATAGAATCATTTATTGCTGTCTGTTGAATAACACAGAAGATAAAGATTTAAAAAATAATCGCACATTAAATCACAATCGCAATATCGCAATTAGATTATTTTCCAAAATAGTTCAGCCCTAATACACACACACACACACACACTACATTACTACATTACATATACATACACACACACACACCCCTTTCTCTCTCCCACACCCACACACACCCACACTAGATTACATATATATACACACACACACACACACACACACAGGCTATCTGGTGCTGTGTCATGCTGCTGGCAATGCCAGGCTGCTGGTGTGTTTGAGGTCATCTCTGGACACCTCATGCAGTTCACCTCTCTGCAGTGACATTAACACACACACACACACACACACGCGCGCACGCGCACACGCACACGCACACGCACACGCACACGCACACGCACACGCACACGCACACACACACACACACACACACACACACACACACACACACACTCACACACATACACACACACACACACACCTCACGCAGTTCACCTCTCTGCAGTGTGACATTAACACAGCGTCTACATCTCCACTGACCTCTCCTCCGCTCACACACACACACACACACACTGGGGCGCTTAACTTATTTATTCACATCAGTGGCTATTCCTAGACTCTGCTCGACTCTCCACACACACGGAAATGTATCTCTTATGTCACATTATGTTATCTCTTAAGTTTCTATTTCAATTATTATTAATAAACATAATATATTTTGTTAATAATCTAATTTTATGATCTGCATAATTACTAAAAATATTTAGTAATTTGAATACTTGATTTTTAAACTATTACACTTGTCTTTAATGTCATTACAGTGGTGATGTGTAGGTCTAATTGAGGGCCTGTCACTTTAAGAAGAACGTGTTTCCTCACAGTTTGAGGCTAGAGGAAAATAGTCATGCATAGTCCAAGGATATTATATGGATGCAATTCATTATGTTTTCTATGTCATTAGATAAAATAAATGTTCAAAAAACTAACCAGTCAAAGAGAATCTTTCTGGGACCATAGAAGAGTTAAGTGTCTTGCAGTGTTAATTTCTATGATTGCCTGCTATTATTGTTAACATTAGCCTGCTATTATTTGTTAACATTAGCCTATTATTTGTTAGCATTAGCCTGCTATTATTATTTGTTATTACACGGCTCTTCAGAGTGCTGCAGAAAGTTCTATTCACATGAATGGGCCTATATCTATATAAAATCACCGGCAAAGTATATAATCACCGCTGTCAATGGCAGAAGGTTGATTAACTTCTTTCATATCCCTCCGCAAGATGTCCGTTCGCTTATTGCAATGGAATTTCATTGAAAGGGAAAGTAAGCTAGTAAGACGTTGCCACAGAACACCTTAAATTGTCACGTTCTATCTGTGTGGCAAACTATTTTTTTTGTCAGCGGAAGACACGAAACGGTAGCAAAATCATTTTTAAAGACCTCCGCTGCGCGTTGGGGTTCTGTTCTCTCTGTCGGGACTTATATTCTGATAATTACAGGCGGACAATACATTATCCCTTACTTAACATTAGCCTGCTATTATTTGTTAACATTAGCCTGCTATTATTTGTTGCTGTGCATCCAAAGCATCACTCAAACTAGCAGCCATGTCTTGCTGTACCAAATGACAGCTGCAGGTTGAAAGCTGTGTGTGTGTGTGTGTGTGTGTGTGTGTGTGTGTGTGTGTGTGTGTGTGTGTGAGTGAGGAGAAAAGACACGTAGGCTACGGAAAGCACTAGCATGCTTTGCGCACACTGGCATGAAATACATATCTTACTGCAAAACTACACTGTCATTCCTAAAAGTATTGATACTACGGTAATACACTTAGCTATTTTTCAGGGTATTGCAATACTTTTTTAGTGCGA
>NW_027468642.1:30000-35000 GCF_046254945.1 Alosa pseudoharengus
CGAAACTTGGGCGTTGTAATTGATGACCGACTTAACTTCTCTGAGCATATAGCTTCTATTGCAAAATCATGCCGGTTTATGCTTTACAACATTAGGAAGATCAGACCTTATCTGACACAAGATTCCACACAACTTCTTGTTCAGACCATGGTCATCTCTAAGCTGGACTATTGTAATTCACTGTTAGCTGGCTTACCCGCTTGTGTAACAAGATCATTACAGCTGATTCAAAATGCTGGAGCACGCCTGGTCTTCAATCAGCCAAAGAGGACACATGTAACTCCTCTCCTAGTTACTCTCCATTGGCTCCCTATAGTAGCCAGAATTAAATTTAAATCTCTCACTTTGGCCTATAGGACACTAACTAGATCTGCTCCTAGTTATTTTAATTCAATAATCAAGCCTTACATCCCCAACCGCTTACTGCGGTCTTCTGGTGAGCGTATGTTGTGTCGACCAGTCATAAAAACTGGGTCTAATTCCAGACTCTTTTCTTCAGTGGTTCCATGTTGGTGGAATGAACTGCCCAGTGGTCTCCGTTCCTGTGGTAGTTTTG
The DNA here is from genome assembly GCF_046254945.1 of Alosa pseudoharengus. Classification (NCBI taxonomy): domain Eukaryota; kingdom Metazoa; phylum Chordata; class Actinopteri; order Clupeiformes; family Clupeidae; genus Alosa; species Alosa pseudoharengus. The sequence goes on from NW_027468642.1 coordinate 30,557, forward strand.
GGTCGTTTAAGAGGGGTCTAAAGACATTCCTATTCAACATATACTTAGTTGTTTAAGCGCTTATGTGTTATGGTTTATATAATGTTGTTTTATTTTAATTGGGCTGTTAATTAATTTGACATTATTGTTTATTATTGATATTCTCCTTAATGTAGTCTTAGCATGTTATTGTTTTATATTATTGATTGAATTGACATTATTGTTTTATTATTGCCTTTCCCCTTTTTACATTGCTTTTTTATTAGGCTATTGATTGAATTGATATTATTGTGTACTACAACTATTCTCCTTACTATATTTGACCTAGTTTTTAATCTGTTCCCTGTTCATTTTTAAATATTATTATGTTGTTTTGTATTTATATGTCGCTTTGGACAAAGGCGTCTGCTAAATCCATAACCATAACCATAACCATGTATATGTATATATGTGTGGTATATATATATATATATATATATATATATATATACCACACATATATACATATACATACAACACATACATACCACACACATACATACCACACACATACAGTGAGGCTCATAATATATATATATATATAATATATATATATGTGTGTGTGATATGTATATGTCTGTGGTACAGTATGTATATATGTGGACAGTGACAAACCTTGTTTTGATTTGAATGCATTTAATATGATTTTTTTTTTTTTATGTGTTTGTATCCTAATATTTATCATCCCTGCTGTGCAGTGTTTTGACACCATGTCTTATGGTGATATTGCACTTGAAATCAATTGAAATTGAACTGAAATTGGATGGTCATCTCTTAATAATATGCAACCTTGTGAGGTCTGAATTCATTACATCCGTATAGATATACTGTAGAGCTGCCTGCTCTCGGAGAGTGTGTGTGTGTGTGTGTGTGTGTGTGTGTGTGTGTCACTGCTTCATGTGGAAGTGGCTGAGTTGTTTCCGATTGCTAAAGATCTCCTCCTCTCCTCTCTTGAAGGAAAAGACAGAAGTGCAATGGATGACGCTCTCCTCTCCTCCTCTACTCTCCATCCTCCTCTCCTCTCCTCCCCTCTCCTCTTCTCCTCCTCTCCTCTCCTCCCCCTTTCCTCTCCTCCTCCTCTTCCCTCCTCCTCTCCTCTCCTCCCCTCCCCTCTCCTCTCCTCCCCTCTCCTCCCCTCTTCTCCTCCTCCTCTCCTCTCCCCCTCTCCTCTCCTCTCCTCCCCTCTTCTCCTCCTCTCCTCTCCCCCTCTCCTCCTCCTCTCCTCCTCCTCCTCTTCCCTCCTCCTCTCCTCTCCTCTCCTCCCCTCTCCTCTCCTCCCCTCCCCTCTTCTCCTCCTCTTCTCCTCCTCTCCTCTCCTCCTCTCCTCTCCTCTCCTCTCCTCCTCTCCAACCCAAAATCCCTGCGGCTTGCATGACTCCAATTACCTTTATCATCAGATTGAGAGACGGAACACGGAAGTGCGTCAACATGTTCCGACGCTGGAGGACCTGGAAAGGAAGTGGATCTCTGGAGCGTGGCGGGAAGAGAGATCGAGAGACAGACAGGACGCTGGCGCAGGACAGGAAGTCGACAGGCTTTGAAACACCTCCGGCTGAGCGCTTTGAAGACACGAGAGGCTGAATAATATACGTCTTGGGGCCAACTGTGCGGATCCTCTTCCCTGCTGCTCACACACACACACACACACACACACACACACACACACACACACACACACTTCCTCTTCCCTGCTGCTCACACACACACACACACACACACACACACACACACACACACACACCACACACACACACACTTCCTCTTCCCTGCTGCTCACACACACACACACACACACACACACACACACACACACACACACACACACACACACACACACTTCCTCTTCCCTGCTGCTCACACACACACACACACACACACACACACACACACACACACACACACACACACTTCCTCTTCCCTGCTGCTCACACACTCTTGATGGACCTGATTGAGCCGTCTCCATATTTAACATGCACCAGCTCAAGACGGGAAACCCAAACGCATCTCAAAAACCCTGGAGGCCGAAGTCAACACCCACACACCCACACACACACACCCACACACACAGACACACACGCACACACACACAAGCACAGAGACAGACACACACACACACACACACACAGACAGACACACACACACACAGAGACAGACACACACACACACACACACACACACACACACACACACACATACACACACACATACACACACACACACACAGACACCCACACACACACACACACAGACACCCACACACACACACACAGACACCCACACACACACACCCACCCCCACACACACACACACACAGACACACACACACACACACAGACACCCCCACACACACACACACACACACACACACACACACACACACACACACACCCATCCTGATTACTGCATGTGGACAGTGATCAACGCTAGGCATCGTGGACGGGTTCTATAGCTTACGTAAAGCTCATTTCAAAATGTGTTTTTTAAAAGGAGACCATTTATATAAACCTATGCCGGATAACATCACACAGGAACATTTAAAAATGTTTGAAGACGCCATAAAGAAACCAAAATCCCCTTGACTATGACATCTCCACAGATGAACTTCTGAATATCTTTAAAAAAAACTCAAGCCAAGAAAAGCTTGTGGTCCCAACAACATTCAGACAGAGATGTTGAAATGTAGATCCCCTTACTGCAAAGGGCCCTCCTCAAATTATTTAATCTTGTTTTTCAAACTGGCTGCTTCCCTGATGTCTGGAATAGGGGGCTTAATATCCCCAATACACAAGAGTGGAGACAAATCTGACCCTAATAACTACCGAGGCATCTGTGTGAGCAGTAACTGTTTTTTGCTGGTGTAGCTGGTTGGGCCACCAGCTGGATATGCTGGCGTGACCATCTAAGGAAGCTGGTCATGCTGGTGTGACCAGCCTGTCTTGTGGGATACAGCTGGTGCAAGATGGTCATGCTGGTGACCAGCCTGTCAAGCTGGTCATGCTGGTTTGCTAGAATGACCAACATAAGCTGGCATGGCCAGTTAAACCAGCACTATAGACCAGCAACACCAGCTAAAATGACCAACTTGAGGTGGTACGACAAGCAAAACCAGCTGAATTACCATCATAAGCTGGGAAAACCAGCTGAAGGTATGTTTTCGCAAGAGTTTTGCTGGTCTAGCAGGTCATCATAGTGTGGTCAAACAAGCTGGTTAACAAGCTGGTCAACTGGCCATACAACCACCTTTAGCTGGTCAGGCTGTTTTTTTCAGCAGGAGTATGACAGATCACATTTACACCCTACATACGCTAATAAACCAAAATGTTCACCAAAAAATAAAGGAAAAATATTTGCATGTTTCATTGATTTAAAAAAAGCATTTGATTCAATTTGGCATGAAGGATTGTACTTTAACATTTTCCAAAGCGATGTAGGGGGCAAAATGTATGATGTCATCAAATCAATATATACAGGCAACAAATGCGGAGTAAAAAATTGGCAACAAAAGAACTGAATACTTCACTCAAGGGCGTGGGGTGACACAGGGTTGCAGTTTGAGTCCAATTTGTTCAACATTTATATTAATGAATTAGCGGTGTTACTGGAACGATCTGCAACACCTGGGCTCACCCTGTTGGACCCGGAAGTTAAATTCTTGCTCTATGCGGACCCTGTTGGACCCGGAAGTTAAATTCTTGCTCTATGCAGATGACCTGGTGCTGATGTTGCCCACTGAACATGGTCTACAGCAGCACCTGGACCTGCTAGGGCAGTACAGTCAGAACAATCTGGACAAATCAAGTTATGATCTTCCAAAAACATCCCAGACCTCAAAGAACCAGACACCTGTTCGCTCTAGGTAACACCGCCCTAGAGAATGTTACAAACTATAGGCTAATTATCTTGGTTTAAAAATAAACGCCTCAGGAAACTTTGGTCTTGCAGTGAATGCACTAAAAGAAAAAGCATAAAGAATAATTATTCGAAACCAGACTCCACTAGATGGGACAAACACCCTGTAGAAGCCCTGCATGCTGAACTCAGTAAGACTGCAAGACTCCACTATAAACACCCTTTTTGTAGAAGCCCTGAAATTTGTTACACGTCCAGAAAAGTGCCCACGAATGTTTGCAGGGCAGAATAAGACCAATTTCCACCACTAATTAATATCCAAAAAAATTACTAAAATCTGGATTCACCTTAAATTAAGCCCCCAAAATTCTCTACACTTTAAAGGATTACCAAGTGAGCCCTAAATCCACTAACCTCTAACACAGGTTATGTTCAGACCAGCACTGCTTCCCAACCAATTAAAGTGAACCAAATTAACTTGAGACCAACTAACCCACTAACCCCTATCACAAATAACCAAATTAACTTGAGCCCAGCTGATCCACTAACCCCTAACACAAATAACCAAATTAACTTG
>NW_027468642.1:42500-45000 GCF_046254945.1 Alosa pseudoharengus
AGGCTGTGATTGATGGGCCATCCGGAGGGAGCCAAACTGACCGTTAAATAACGGCGTGATGGCTTGGAGCCAGGTCAGCGGCCGGCAAAGCCTAGAAATGCTGAAGCGGTCAGATACGGAGATGTGTTGCGCTCCACTGCTTTTATAGGCGCACGCTATACCATAAGACCGCGTTAGATTCCATCACCCCCATATCCTTCAAAAGATACTTTGGGGGTGAAGTTGAGTTTGTGTTCTAAGGACTTTACAGAAGCGTTTATTTCATAGAGAACGTTACAGAAGCGTTTATTTCATAGAGAACGTTACAGAAGCGTTTATTTCATAGAGAACGTTACAGAAGCGTTTATTTCATAGAGAAACTTCAAGAATCATTTTATATTCTTCATATATTACATTAGAGCAGCGTTTGGTTTTGATCAGCTGACCACCACAAGTTCACAACCATACACACACACCTGTACACACACACACACACACGTACATACTGTACACACACACATACACATACATACACACACACGCACACACATGTACATACACACACACACACACACGTACATACTGTACTCACACACACACGTACGTACAGCCTGATAACCAAATGAAAGGCTGGGCGGGCCGGATGAAAGTGACAGAGGCACTATAGTTTCAAAGGCTGTTGCCGTTCATTTCAAGACTTTTCGTCAATGGTAAGACTAGAATTCTACTTGCTTGGGCCTCTTGCTAATGTGCTGTGTGTGACCTGCGTGCGTGCACGCTCATCTGATTCTGGAGACAATTAGAATTCCATTTGCTGTTTGTTCCGTTTAATGGGCCAAAGAACGTGAATGTTTAATCACTAGCATGGGAATAACTGAGGCATCATGTGCGTCGGACTTGGGTCGGGTTCAGACATAAAAATGAAAATGCCTGTCGGGTTGGGTTCGGGTTCGGACACGATGTGTGTCGGACACGGGCCGGGTTCGGACAGAAATTTGCGGCACGAACCGCACTCTAATGGATAGATGGATAGACAGACCGACAGACCAACAGACCGACACAGACAGGGTGTGGAGTAACCACCTTCAGAGAGAATAAATCTGCAAGCCCCGGTGTGGCCACGCCCCCTGTCAGTGCCTCCTACTGAGATCAGGACAGACCATCAATCCCTCAGCTGTCAACACACACACACACGCACACACACACACACACACACACACACACACACACACACATGCGTGTGTGTGAACTGCCTCTCTGACACTGTGATCAGCAGCACCGGAGCGCCACAGGGAACTGTGCTCTCTCCAGTCCTGTTCACCCTGTACACATCTGACTTCTGCTACAACACTCAGTCATGCCACATGCAGAAGTTTTCTGATGATACTGCAATTGTGGGGTGTATCAGGAACGGGCAAGAGGAGGAGTACAGGAGCCTGGTGGAGGACTTTGTGCAATGGTGCAAACTCAATCACCTTCAACTCAACACTTCAAAGATCAAGGAGATGGTGGTGGATTTCCGCAGGTCTAAGCCCGCTCTGCTACCAGTCTCCATTGATGGGGTCAATGTGGAGGTGGTAAGCACCTACAAGTATCTGGGTCTCCACCTGGACAATAAACTGGACTGGTCAGCCAACACTGACGCACTCTACAAGAAAGGGCAGAGCAGGCTGTACTTCCTGAGGAGGCTGCGGTCCTTCAATGTGTGCAGTAAGCTCCTCAGGATGTTCTACCAGTCTGTTGTGGCCAGCGTCCTCTTCTATGCAGTGGTATGCTGGGGAGGAAGCACAAAGAAGAAGGATGCTGGGCGACTTGACAGGCTGGTAAGGAAGGCTGGCTCTGTCGTGGGAGCTGAACTGGAGTGCATCACTTCAATATCTGACAAAAGGACCCTGAACAAACTGATCAACATCTTGGACAATGAATGTCATCCACTCTACAGCACTATCAAAAACCAAAAGAGCTTGATCAGCTGGAGACTTCGCTCACTGCCATGCACAACTGAAAGGCTGAGGAAGTCATTTGTTCCTATGGCCATTGAACTGTTCAATGCCTCACTAAAGGGAAGAGGAGAGATAGACTTCTCTGCTTAGTCTGTCTGCCTCTCCACCCTCTCCATGTTTGAGTACTGACTGCCCACTACTGCTTTACTACTTTTTACTAATGTCTACAGCCTAATGTTTTTCACTACTGTTTTACTGCTACATTGTTTTTCATGCTATATTAGCACACATGATCAATGGTTGCGGTCAGGCTTCTGATACAATACTGAATGAATGAATGGCTATAACCCTATTACCTCAACCTGTTCTTGCACTGAAATAGTTTTTTATTTTACCTTGTCTACATTATACTTTACTCTCCTATTTGTCCATATTATTTATGCTGGTCTCTAGACCTTACTCTTGCACTGTTGGACTAATGTTGGACTACTTTTTGAACCTTCACCATGACACTCACTCTCTTGAGCACCTTGCCATGCACACATAACTAAAGGACTATGGTTGGACTACTTTTTGCA
>NW_027468643.1:0-15000 GCF_046254945.1 Alosa pseudoharengus
GAGGGAGGGTAACAAAATAAAATGAGAGAGAATCGGTGTAAAAAAGAGTGAATGGGGTGAAAAGAAAAGACCTGTCTCGTGAGTTGTGTTTAAAAATGGATGAGAAAATGGTGTCTCCCAGAGTTGGAGGTTGGAGGGGAAATCAATAGAACCCCCCCCCCCCATTCCCTCCCACCCCAAACTGCCCCCCCCCCCCCCGCCAGACCTGCACACCTAGTTCTCTCTCTCTCTAGTCTGGGCCAGTACACCAATTCTCTCTCCATCGCTCTCTCTCTCTAGTCTGGACCAGTACACTTCCTCCCATCTCTATCTCATCCCTCCTTTCTCTCTCTCCAGCTCCTGCTTTCTCAGCCTTCCTGTGTTTCTTCTCTCTCCATCATCTCTTCTCTACCTTTCACTTCCCTTTATCTCACTCTCTACCTCTCTTTCTCTCCCTACCTCTCTCCCTTTCTCTCTGTTTCTCTCTCTCTCTATCTACCTCTCTCTCTACCTTTCTCTCTGTTTCTCTCTCTCTCTCTATCTACCTCTCTCTCTCTACCTTTCTCTCTCTGTTTCTCTCTCTGGCTCCTTAAGGAATCAAGGATGACAGTAAAGGCCTATTCACACGAAGAACGATAACGATAACTATAAATAAACATCGTTCTTGTTAATATGAATGGCGACGTTCACACATAAACTATAAGGATAACGACATGAAGAACGATATCGTTGGGGATCACTTTCAGAGCGATTTTCAGAACGATAAAAAGCTAATAGCCAATCAGAACCCATTGAATTTTAACAGTCACATTCATTAACACAAGGAGAGACTTTGCTTATCGTTGTTCAGTGTGAACGCTTTTATCGTTATGGTTATAGTTATCGTTCTTGGTGTGAATAGGCTTTAACTGTGTGTGTGTGTGTGCTCTACCAGAAGTATGAGTTGATGTTTATATGCGTGTGTGTGTGTGTCTGTTTGCCTAGAGGATATCACAGTTTCGACCATATCACACACACTGACACACACATGTACTTGACACAGTCAGAAGTTGGTCGTGTGTGAGCCTGTGTGTGTCTTCGCTGTCATGCAATGATACTGGCTGCTAGATTTGGGAGCCTTTTTTGTGTGTGTGTGTGTGTGTGTGTGTGTGTATTTTCTAAGAAGCTACTGACAGTATACACCCTGGGCACCTCAATGGCAAAATTCCACAAGCCCTCATTTCTACACCTAAACCTGACGTTCATGTTCACACACACACACATACATACACACGCACACACACACACGCACGCACGCACGCACGCACACAGGCGTAGGCACACACACACACACACACGCACACGCGCACACACACACACACACACACGCATACACACACACGCATGCACACGCACACACACACGCATACACACACACGCATGCACACGCACACACACACGCATACATACACACACACACACACGCACACACGCACACACACACACACACAGACGTTAAGCACAGCCCTCCCCATCATTAGTGTGCGGTGGAGAGGGCTGTCGGTGGGGATGGGGCCCTTCAGAGCTGATGGACGGGCGAGTGCAGGCGTCGTGTCACAGAGTATCAGGAGGGCTCAGATCTCTCCACACACTCACACACACACCCCCCTCCGACACACACACTCACACCCAAAATGACTGGCAGCGCCCTGTTTGAAGGCTGAGACGTCGCTCTCTTGCCCTCTAGCCTGAGAGGCGTGTGTGTGTGTGTGTGTGTATGTGTGAGGGATTCCTGGATGAAAAACCTGAGATGATGGAGATGAAGTGTGTTCATCATTGCCCCCCATAACACACACACACACACACCATACCCTCTCTCTGCGAACACACTGCCATTAAGAGATGTGTGGATCTTGGAGAACTTAGTGTCAGACATTTTTGCCTTCATCATATAATTAGGAAAAATATGTTTCTAGTTGCAATCAACTTTCTGATTAAATTCTAATTCAAATTAAAACACTTAAGTGTCTAATAAGTATGTGTGTGTGTATACATTAAACTCCAAACATCTCACAGTTATAATGGAAATATTTACACATACATACACACACACTCAAGTTCAAGTTTTTGAAATCTCTGTACCCAAGCACATGGCTGTGTGTGTGTTTGTGAGTGTGGATGTGGGTCTCCTGGTGTCATCACAAAGCTAAGCCTGTTTATCTCAGAGACCCTGCTATGAACAACACACATCAACAAATCTCTCTCTCACACACACACACACGCACACTCACGCGCACACACACGCGCGCACACACACACAAACAAAAACACACACACACACACACACACCATGATCCTGAATGATGGCATCAGATTTTATGTTTCAGGGCACTTAGGCTCTGCAGGTCACCTACACAGCCCACCCAAAAACCTGATGTGTCAAACACATTTGAAGTTGAAAATCAGACAGATAAGCTGAGTTGTGTACAGTGTTGCCACAGTTACCTTGAAAAAGTAATCTGATTACTGATCCTTTAAAAAAGTAACTTAGTTACTTTACTGATTACTTGATTTTAAAAGTAACTAAGTTAGATTACAAGTTACTTTATTAGTTACTTTCAGCAGCTGCCGACAACACCCCCAACGCCTCAGCCTGAAATTCAGATGTTTTTTCAATAATGTCTAAGTACACCAAATAAGGAAGGCCTATTGATAGAAATTGTTATAGTAAAATATGTAGATTTTTTTTTCATGTAGCCTTGGCAACTAGCCATCTTGTAGCCTATAGGCCTGAGTAATATGCAAATGGAATTACACTTGTTAAACTCACCTCAACAAGTCTTTTGCAATCATTTAACCCGCCGTGAGCAATGCTAAAGTCACTGTTACAAACAGTGCAGTGTGCAAGATTATCATTGTTTTAATCTTTTGAGACAATTGGGTACACTTTTGTGTAGTCTGCTGTGAAATGGGTCTTAAATCTTCCTTTTTGAGGGGCACTGACTCTGCCATGACGCTCCTGTTCCTAGATACACTGACTGAACTGATTAATTATGTTTGGGAGAAAAGAGATATAAGCCCTTACACTGAAAACTGATTGGTTGATTTAGCAAAACAGACCAGGATGCTCTCTGTCTTGGATGCGCTTCAGGCACAAACGCACCACTCCTCTCTCTCTCCCTCTCCGTTGTGTGTGCATTAAGCTATGCACACGCGATTTGAAGCAAAAATTCTAGAATCTTTGATTTGAAGTGCGGTCTGGCTTGCGTGCTCTTGTTCGCTCTAGGTTCCGGGAGATTTTATGCAATTTGCGGGCGTCAGGAAGCCGCTATCAATATGTGGAAGACTCCCAAAACTTCGGGAGACTTGGGATGTCTAGCTAGACAGCACTTTGTCGCCAGCACAGAATGTACAATGTACCTTAATGTTGTCATGTTTAGCTGACACAAACTCAAAGTAATGACTGATGAAATGTGCATCTCTCTCTCTCCCTCCATTGTTGTTTACGTTTGTGTCGCTGCACGTGAATTGTGCTCATGCTGAAAACGTGAGCATAGCCTACATGACATTAATCCCCAAGACAAGAAGAAAGCAAAGAATATATCTTTTTATTAAGGAAAATGACAAAAATAGTAACGCACAGTAACTTAGATAAGTAACTTTAATCTGATTACTGGTTTGTAAATAGTAGCGCGTTAGATTACTCGTTACTGAAAAAAGTGGTCAAAATAGACTAACGCATGTTACTAAGTAACGCGTTACTGGCATAACTGGTTGTGTATGTGTGTGTGTGCGTGTGTGTGTGCATTATAAAACACCAAAGACCCCTGTTCCTCTAAGTTGTGTTAGAAGGTGGGGGTTCTCTTCTCACATTAGTTAAGTTTCCATTTCAGGTATTCAGCACCCTACCCAGCTAAAGAGGACAGTGCAGGACCCTATTCAGCACCCTACCCAGCTAAAGAGGACAGTGCAGGACCCTATTCAGCCCAGTACCCAGCTAAAGAGGACAGTGCAGGACCCTATTCAGCCCACTACCCAGCTAAAGAGGACAGTGCAGGACCCTATTCAGGCCACTTAAGAGGAGAGAACAGGACACTATTCAGCCCACTAAAGAGGACAGGACCGCCTGGCTATTCAGCCGTTGTGTTTCCACAGCTTGCAGGTCCTACAGGACACGCCCATATGAGCCTTTTTTGCTGCACAATCGCGATGCTAAAGTGGTATAGCACCTGCAGAAAATGCTCTCCTCACACGGATACACCTTTGATAAATCCTAAATAATATTTGCAAACAAATAATATCTGTGCTGGTTTCAAAATTTTTGCAACAGCTAAGCCTATTTTACACAAATACCTTCAAATGGAGTGAACTGAAGTAAATAGAGACCACAGGCTTTGAATAGCTTTTTCAAATGAAATGTAGCATTATGTAGGTTTCCTTTGTAATTATTATGGCCTGCTTGATAAATCAATATACCATTGAAATGCTAAACATCTCCCCCGCAGCGAAGCACCTCCCCCATATGGAAGCTCCTCCCCATATTGAAGCCCCCCCGTATAAAGCTCCTCCCCGTAATGAAGCCCCTCCCCCATACTGAAGCTCCTCCCTGTATCGAAGCTCCTCCCCAGTAGTGAAGCCCCTCCCCCGAGGCAGGGACTTGAGTCAAGAGGAAGTAGAAGTCCCCAGAACGTTGTGTTACAGGGTGTGTGTGTGTGTGTGTGTTCGCCTAAAGGAAATGCACACAAACGGCGTGGCCCTGTAAAACTAAGTTCCAGTTCTTGTAATGGAAACAAACGTAATATCCCCCACACACACACACACACACACAAGCTCCTCTCCCCCCCCACACATACACACACACAAGCTCCTCTCCCCCCCCACACATACACACACACAAGCTCCTCTATTAAACTCCACTGGGTCCCATCCTAGAGAGGAGGAACCAAGCACCGCTGCAGAGAGAGAGAGAGAGAGAGAGAACCAACTATCACTACAGAGAGAGAGAGAGAAAGAGAGAGACAGAGAGAGAGAACCAACTATCACTACAGAGAGAGAGAGAGAGAGAGAGACAGAGAGAGAGAGAGAGAGAGAACCAACTATCACTACAGAGAGAGAGAGAGAGAGACAGAGAGAGAGAGAGAGAACCAACTATCACTACAGAGAGAGAGAGAGAAAGAGAGAGAGAACCAACTATCACTACAGAGAGAGATAGAGAGACAGAGAGAGAGAGAGAGAAAACCAACTATCACTACAGAGAGAGAGAGAGACAGAGAGACAGAGAGAGAGAGAACCAACTATCACTACAGAGAGAGAGAGAGACAGAGAGAGACAGAGAGAGAGAGAGAGAAAACCAACTATCACTACAGAGAGAGAGAGAGACAGAGAGAGAGAGAGAGAGAGAGAGAGAGAGAGAGAACCAACTATCACTACAGAGAGAGAGAGAGACAGAGAGAGAGAGAGAGAGAGAGAGAGAGAGAGAGAACCAACTATCACTACAGAGAGAGAGAGAGAGAACCAAGTATCACTACAGAGAGAGAGAGAGAGAGCAGGAGGAAGAGAGGCAGAAAGGGGGGAGGAGAGAGGGAGAAGAGGAAAAGAGAGAGAAGAGGAACAGACAGTGAGTAGGTGTGTGTGAGAGAAAGAGAGATGGATGGAAAGAGAGGAGACAGATGGAGAGAGAGAGAGAAAAAGAGAGAAAGACACGAGGCAATAAAAACAGAGAGAGCGAGTCGGAAGAGAAGACGGAGGAGGAGAAGAAGCGAGGGACAGAGAAGAAGGCGGGAGGAGAGGAAAAGGGGCGAATCGGCAGATGATAGCAGCAGCAGCGTGCCAAAGGCAGCGCATGGCGGATTAATGTTTAAATAATAAAGCCGCGCTATAAACAAATCATTAGCCTCACACAGCCGCCTCATGCTAGCAGCTAATGAACATAATGGGCAGCAGCAATAATGAAAGAAAATAAAAACATCTAAACGGGCAGCAACTTGTCGCTCCGCTCCCCCTCGCCGTCTGTCAGGATGCTCTGATTTAATGAGGTCCTGAGGGACTGACGCCTGTCAATCAAAGATGACTTTTTGACACCATTACAACTTCAAATGAAGCTGCAGCCGTGCTGCCTCCTAGCAGAAGCACACCACTGAGAGGATCTGACAGGCTGACACACACACACACACACACACACACACGTACACACACACTTCCTCTTTCTGTCATGCGCAAACGTCCATGCCTTCTTTCACACACAGCTCACTCACTCCCTTTCTCACACAGACATGCTCACTCTTTTATAAACACACACACACACACACACTTTCTGATTCTCTCTACCTGGCATACACACACACACACACACACGCACTCACATGCACTCTTAATCTGTCTCTCTCCCCTCACATACACTCCCATACCCCCCCCCCTCTCTCTCTCTCACACACACACACACACACACACACACGCCTGACTCTGCTATCTCACACAGAACCAGCTCGGTTGCTTACTCTAGAATAAAACCTGATCATGGCTGTGTGTGTGTGTGTGTGTGTGTGTGTGTGAGGGACATTATGAAAACACTATGTTGTACATGGCTGAAGCTGTAAAAAATGAATATGGTGTGTGTGTGTGTGACTAGAGTAGAGTAGTTTGTGTGTGCCAGTGTGTGTGTGTGAACTCTGGGACGGTTTGTTGCCATTAACTTCACTGCTTTGATGTGCTGCCTCTGAACCCAGGCACAAATCACCCTGTGCCATCCCTCTATACACACACACACACACACACACACACCCCTTAGCCTTCTGTGTCCTAAACAAGATAAACACAGAGATGCTCACCTGACCCATCCTCTTTCTCAAATCCCAAACAGCCACAGTGCTGACGCACACACCCTCTCTGTACTTCAGTTTGCCTACAACTGAATGGCTGTGTGTGTGTGTGTGTGTGTGTGCGCCTATAGCGGAGCTTTAATGGTTGCCATAGAAGCATGCATCCACAGTTATAGCTTAATATATCACACATTAAACTCAAAAGACAGAACACACACACACATCAGCGTTTCATTATTTTGAGGCATTTCTACTTCAAGGACTTACAAACTACAGTGGCACACACACACACACACACTACAAACTACACTGCCTAAGAGCTCGCTCCTCATACAGCCTGTTCAGGGTCGGACTGGGAGCAAAATTCGGCCCTATTAATTAAATTCATTAAATACATAAAAAAAAAAAAAAATAAATAAAAATAACAAACACACAGTATTATGCTGCAGCAACACTTCATAAACGGAACCCAAACATTTAGATTTGGACCTATTCCTAATCACAATAACACAGGGGTCCGGGGGTCTCTGTCTTTAAAGGGATTTGAGAGGGACAGGATTCAGGGATAGGCTACTAAAGACAGGCTTATCTTCTGTGTGTCTCACGTCATGTTACCCCATGCATTAAACCAGGGGTTCTCAAACGTGTGGGCCGGAGACCCCTCATGGAGTGGAAAATTCTCCAAGGACCCCCCAAAATCGCAACACATAAAACTTAAGTTAATCGTGTAGCTGTATAGCTTTTTTTTCTGTTATGCTTATGTTATATGGATTTTAAAAACATAGAGTGCCAATACCACAATAGTCATAGCAAATTTTGACAGTATGTAGGATTTAAAAAAAAAAAAGGATTGTTGTTTCTTTGTCAAATGTAGGCCTATTGAACACATAGTGTTTGCTTCACATAACTTTCATTTTGTTGGCGGTTAATTAATAGTAAAGTGTTTTGACATATTGATGTAATGTATCAGCAGATCAATTGGGCAAATACTGATACTGTAGCATTTTTCGCCATATAAGACAATTTCATATTTTGTAGCAAACTTTGTCAGGGACCCCCTGACAATGTGCTGCCGACTCCACTTTGAGAACCACATTTATTTTTAAAAACCACATGTCACTGCTTGACTAAATGAAAAATATAGGCTACTGAACATGGACATCGTCATAGTTGACAGAAATTACGTTTTGTGCCAACATGTTGTAGAAACACAAACACAGTCTTTATTTGGTGCAAATCTTCTCCTTTACTTTGGTTATAGTCTGCGATTCACATTAACTGTAGGCTATCACCACAAGTGTATACTAAACCGTTCGTTACTAACCTACCAGTTGATAGCCTACTTTTTACCTGCATCGACTCGCGATTGATTGTGCATCTAATGTTAACACTCGGTGGAGAGACCACTTTCAAAGTTTCACTGTCATTGTGAGCTAAAAGGCTATAGGCCTACTATATGCATGGGTGTAGATTTAGGGTGGGACGCTAAGGACAAGTCCTAATCAAAATTTTAAGATGACAAAATTGTCCCCACCAATATATTAGTGAACTTATATGTGCTGCTGATCATTCCGACAGCCAGCACGACAGTACAAGAAACATCGTCATTTGATTGGCTAAAAAAACGAGAGGAAAGGGTTATCTGACACGCACGCTACACGCACGGAGAGTGTCAAAGCACAGGCTACTTTGTACACGCACACTACACGCATGCCGCTACACGCACGCTACACGCTACACGCACGGAGAGTGTCAAAGCACAGGCTACTTTGTACACGCACGCTACACGCACGCCGCTACACGCACGCTACACGCTACACGCACGGAGAGTGGCAAAGCACAGGCTACTTTGCACTGGCAGTCAAGCGAGCAGGTGTGTCAACGACAACGTTAAGTTACCAGGGCTGTCTGCCAATACATGCCCCATAAAAGGCCAAAGTAAAACATTTTGATATTTCCTTTGCCCTTCAGCATGTACACGTTTGCCCCTGTTTGTGGTTTGTAGATCAGCTATGCCACCCAAGAAGAAGAAAGGGGACATACAAAGCTTTTTCATTATGCAGAGAGTCTAAGTAGGCAAAATAACTAGCCATACAAACTGGCAACTGGCGACCAGGCTTTCAAATGCGGATTTTACTGTGTAAAATAACATTAGCTGTTAGGATAGGCCTATTACCCAGGATATTGTCACAGCTAAACCTAGCTTCTGTAATCTTTCAACCAAAGTTAGGAGTCATGTTGAATAAGGGTGTGCCGCACGGACAGTCGCAATAGCACAGAATAGAAGTCACCATCACTGACTGTTAATAGGGCTGCCAATCTTGCAGTCGCAATAAACTATGGATCCGAGACATTTAACCTGTTCCTATATTCTGTTTATGTAGGCTAATGTATTTGTGAATGTAGCCTGCACAATGCAAAGAAATAAAAGATAAACTATGGTGCATTTCCATACTCATAGAAATGAACATTTCGAGACACCAGATATCTCTTCTATGATCTCATCCCAGAAAGATTTTCTTTGAATTGTTAGTTTTTTTAACATTTATTTTATCTAATGACATAGCAAACATGATGAATTTAATCCACATATCCTTGCACTTGCGAAAACTATTTTTCACTAGCCTAAAACCGTGAGACTGAAAGCTAATTGCGTTCACGTTCTAGGCTACTTAAAGTGACAGACACTCAATTAGTTTTAGCCTACACACCACAAATGTGATGATATTAAAGACAAGTGTAGCCGAATAGTTTAAATATCAATGTGATGTATTCAAATTACTAAATATGTTTAGCTATTAGTAATTATGCAGATCATAAAATACTATAAATAACAATATAAAGTTTATATGAATTCCAAAATATGAAATAGAAACCTATGACAACCATTGCTTTCTATGTGTCTGTGTGCATGTGTGCGTGTGTGTGTGTGTGGAGGGTCAATCAAATTATATGATTGCCACTGATGTGAATGATCTCAGAAATCACACAAACCAAATCAAATTTAAAAAAATTGCAAAAGTATCGAAATCGAGATTCTTCACTTATTGTATTGAAACAATAATGTTGGTATCGTGACACCAGAATTTGGGGATGTGTCCCCATCAAAGCTGAGACCAAACCTACGCCCTTATACGACTATACGGGAAATACTTTGAAGTTCCTTTTGAGTAGGATCAGCTCCAAAAATGAATGGGTTTTCTTTAACCTGTGCTACACTTTTCCACCAAGTTGTGCGAAAATTGTAGGCTACCCGTTTTTTTATGTTGACAGAACCGCACTATAGCCTACATGGTGCAGTAAATGGAAGCTCTTGGTAGCGCGTGCAACTAACGTCTATAAAAACAATATATTTATGGAATAAAACTAGACCTCTGATTGCTGTTTACAGTTAAACTGCGATAATGTGAACACCAGCCAGCGGAGGGCACTTATATAGCCTAGGCTACCATGCATGGACTCGTAGGATATATTTCCCCACAAAC
The DNA here is from genome assembly GCF_046254945.1 of Alosa pseudoharengus. NCBI lineage: Eukaryota > Metazoa > Chordata > Actinopteri > Clupeiformes > Clupeidae > Alosa > Alosa pseudoharengus. The sequence goes on from NW_027468643.1 coordinate 10,262, forward strand.
CAAGCAGCTGCTTGGACATATCCACTTGAGGGGTGGGGCAGGGGGGCGCGATCGTAACACACACTGAACCTGTCATGAAGAGGCCAAAATGATTGACCTGTCACCCCCCAAGCCAAATGGATGCAACTGCATTTAGAGGCTAGGCCTAGGCCTACACGACGGGCCGCAAAAAGGCTAAATAACTTTAAAAAAAAAAAAAAATCCCGGAGGTCACCGGCCCACATGTGGACCGGCTCACCGGGCATTTGCCCGGTTGTACAGATTACCAGTCCGAGCCTGAGCCTGTTGCATAAACAACATCACACACACACACTCACACACTCATGCCTATACTTCAGGAAATACACACACACACACACACACACTCATGCCTATCCTTCAGGAAATACACACACACACACACACACACACACTCATGTCTATTCTTCAGGAAACACACACACACACACTCATGCTTATCCTTCAGGAAACACACACACACATACACACACTCATGCCTATCCTTCAGGAAACACACACACACACACACTCATGCCTATCCTTCAGGAAACACACCCACTCATGCCTATCCTTCAGGAAATATAATGATAGTTTAAAAGAAACATCTGAAGTATAGTACATAGGCCTTGCAACATCCTTGGACGAGATGATCTGGTCAACAGGTTTGCAGGAATGAAATGCCACAAGGGTGTATGTGACGTGTACACACACACACACACACATGCCACAAGGGTGTATGTGACGTGTACACACACACACACACACACACACACACACACACACACACATGCCACAAGGGTGTATGTGACGTGTACACACACACACACACACACACACACACACACACACACACACACACACACACACACACACACACACACACACACACATGCCACAAGGGTGTTTGTGACGTGTTGTGTTTGTTCTCATCAGCTTGTCTCTGCATTCAGCGTGTGATGGTTGGCCCACATGAGCGAGTAAATGATTGGTTTCATTTCTCACCAAGACCAATCAAAACAGGACACACACACACACATTTTCCTTGGTATACATGTCAAGGACAAATACATGTGTGTGTAAAGAGAACAATTAGGCTGTGTGTGTGTGTGTGTGTGTGTGTGTGTGTGTTAGGCTGGGTGAACCCAGCCTGATCTGACGGCAATATCTTTTCGCCCTGCAGCTCAGGCTGGAAACCTGGGCACCTCTTTCTGCTGCTCCCTAGAATCCTTTCCAAAATCCTAACCTCTCGACGTTGCTCAATGTCTTTTTTAGGTTAGCAAACAAATCGATCGTAAATATCATTCACTTTCATGTTTTTTTTTTGCACAACCTGCAAAAATCATTGCTGTTTCTGCAGACCGCTGATAAATAGAACGTCACCTATTTTGTGTATGTGTCACTTAATATGAATTTCTATACAAACCAAGACAGCGGATCTCTAAAGAAACGCAAGCCCCCACCTGATCATTGTATCTAAATTAGCTTTGTACCAAAAATGACATTTTACCGTGACTCGAGGAGCTGTACACAGTGTTGTAAGGCTGCTTAGACCTACCCGCTTGGAGCTGTACACAGTGTTGTAAGGCTGCGTAGACCTACCCGCTTGGAGCTCCAGTGGAATTTTGGTTTTTTGGCGACGAGAGTGCGGCGGATATAAGGCACCAAACTCCGAGCACGGTAAACAAAATCGGGTTTTTAAGGCAGTAAATGCTCCCGTTAAGAACCAAACCAGATTTTGTTCAAATCTACATACCTATGGCTACTGAAAAATGTAAGGTTCATTTATCAAATGTTATTTTGAAGTATTAAAAATCATCAGATCATCGGAATCATTGGAAATTGGTGCTTTTTACGATACATTTGTTGACGAGTTTTCGCGTCGCTCTGCAAACGTCACCCAGTTCGTTGGTCAGATTGGTGAATGACTATCCAATTGCGTACAGAGTCATTAGAACTATGCCCATTGATTACGCCTCTTATGCAGTAGAAAATACATAGCGGACTCCCCAGACCAATGGTCAGTCTTAAAGAAGCCCTATGCAGGTCTGGTTATTCCTTCGCTGTTTCTGGGTTTTCGCCTGATTTGGGCTCGCATTTTTCACAACACAGCTCCCCCTGCAGCTTCGGTAGCAAGTGACTGCTACGCTAAACCCCCACTAGCTAGCGAGCTAGCCATCAAGAAACCAAGCTAAACACATACGCACGCACACACACACCCACACACACACTCTTACTCATAAACTAAAACAAGTTTTAGAATGCAAGGTTGTGTGTGTGTGTGTGTGTGTGTGTGTGTGTGTGATAAACAGACGCATCTGACACAGAGAGGTAATGGATCATGGGCCTTTATAATCCTTTACACAGAGAAGGACATGGACACAGCTTCCAACAGCACAGCCAAATAAATACACACCTTCAGTCAGTTATTAGGGTGTGTGAGAGCAGACTGCAGCTCAATCACATTGTTAGTCATCACACACACACACACACACACACAGACACTCATGACCCCCCAAAGCACACTCACACAATCAGGAATCGAACACAGACCTGACTGGGTTGAACTGGGATCTGGTCTAGTTTAGAATGGGATCTGGCCTTGAATTGACTGGGATTTGGCCTGGATTTGACTGGGATCTGGTCTAGATCTAGTTTAGACCGGGATCTGGTCTAGTTTAGAATGGGATCTGGTCTAGTCTTGACTGGGATCTGGTCTAGTTTAGACTGGGATCTGGTCTAGTTTAGAATGGGATCTGGTCTAGATCTAGTCTAGTTTAGAATGGGATCTGGTTTAGATCTAGTTTAGAATGGAATCTGGTCTAGATATGGTCTAGTTTAGACTGGGATCTGGTCTAGTTTTGACTGGGATCTGGTCTAGATCTGGTCTAGTTTAGACTGGGATCTGGTCTAGATCTGGTCTAGTATAGAAGTGAAGATCAGTGGACACTGGACTCTTCCTAAAAAGTAAAAGTCCACATTGTGTGGGGGTCTCTCTCTCTATCTATGTGTCTGTACATGGGTGTGTGTGTGTGTGGGTCTTTCTCTGTGTGTGTGTGTGTGTGTGTATGTGAGGGGGGTCTCTCTCCATCTCTCTCTTTGTGTGTGTGAACAGAGTGTACAGTACATGTTAACATCTGACAAACACCAAACCAAATCTGGAGATATAAAAACAGATAACAGATCAGATAAACAGAACAGATAAACATTTTGTGCCATAGAATTTTGCGTACAGTCTTTCATCACTTCCTGCTTTCTGTCCAATCAGAGCACTTTGTTCCACCTCTGAGGGGGAGAGGCGGGGCCTCCATGCAAAGACTATTATCAGGAATTACAATATTAACAACAAGAAGAAGAAAAAAAAGGAAAGAAACCTATTCCCTCTGTTACACAAACACACACACACGTTCACTTAACGAGTCACTCAGTCACATGCTGACCCCCCACCCCCCACACCAACACACACACACACACACACACACACACACATGCACACATGCACACACACACAACCGTTCACTGCACCACTACCCGCCCCCCACCCCCTGTCAATGCTGAGAAAAGAATGATTCATGTGAACAATTTGTCCTAATTACTCGAACCCAATGCTTTTGTCATTATTAATCACAGCCACACACTCTCTCTCTTTCTCTCTCTCTCTCTCTCTCACACACACACACACACACACACACACAGAGGAATGTTGAGCCAGAGGATCAGCGGCCTCTCATCTTGAAGAAGACGGCCAGGACGATGACGAGGAGGAGGATGGCCCCGAGGATGAAGACCAGAACACGGTTCTGGATGATCCTGAGAGAGGGAGATTCACATAGGAATCAACAACAACAGCAAAAACAACAATAACAACAATACAAATCATAATAATATATTTATATGTGAATTCATTGATTAAATTGAATCTGTTTGTATGATGGTGTTAAAATATGTTTGCGTCACTGAGTAATGGCAATAAAACTTGAAGTGAATTCAGAGGGAGAGAGAGAAGAGGAGAGAGAAAGAGAGAGAGGGAGGGAGAGAGGAGGAGGGAGAGAGAGAAGGCAATAATGAGAGCTTTGGCAATAATGTTCATGCAACGTTTATGCCAATAAAGCTTTCTTGAATTGAATTGAGATAAGGAGAGAGAAAGAGAGAGAGGGAGAGGGAGAAAGAGAGGGAGGGAGAGAGAAGAGGAGAGAGAGAGAGAGAGAGGGAGAGGGGGAGAAAGAGAGAGGGAGAGATAAGAGGGGAGAGAAAGAGAGGGAGAGGGAGAGGGAGAGAGAAGAGTAGAGAGAATGAGAGAGAGAGGGAGGGAGAGAGAGAGAGAAGAGGAGAGAGAAAGAGAGAGAGGGAGAGGGGGAGAGAGAGAGAGAGGGAGAGATAAGAGGGGAGAGAAAGAGAGGGAGAGGGAGAGGGAGAGAGGGAGAGAGAAGAGTAGAGAGAACGAGAGAGAGAGGGAGGGAGAGAGAGAGAGAGAGAGAGAGAGAAGAGGAGAGAGAAAGAGAGAGAGGGAGGGAGAGAGGAGGAGGGAGAGAGAGAGGGAAGAAAGAACGAGAGAGAGAGGGAGGGAGAGAGAGAGAGAGGGAGGGAGAGAGAGAGAGAGAGGGGGAGGGAGAGAGAGAGGGAGGTTAGATAGCTATCACTGGACAATCTTTAGGAGGAAAAAAAATAGAAGGCAAAAATCGGCATGCACACACCTCTGCAAGTAACCAAACACACACACACACACACACACACACACAGAC
>NW_027468643.1:25000-30000 GCF_046254945.1 Alosa pseudoharengus
CTGGTAGGCTACGATAGGCTACTTAATTTACACTTTTTGTTACCATTAATGTGTGTGTGTGTGTGTGCGTGCGTGAGAGGGGTTGCTCAGTGAAACATCGGAATACACCAATTCCGCAACACCATCTCTGATAGTAGCCTAGGCCTAAACAAAGCAGCATGCATAGAAGCAACTAGGCCAAATTACTGCCTGAGGAAAATTTGACTATTTCAAAGTGTGCTCGTTTTTTTTCGGATGTAGGTAACACAATTTAACAATGTATAGGCTATATTTTTTTTCATTTGATTGGTTCAACCGCCACCCGCCCGAATTTAATTCAAATATTAAATTTCTTCACGTCATCCGCCCGATCCGCGGTTTAACCACAGAGTCCGCGGCTGTAACCGCGAACCGCGCATCTCTAGCACACACACATATCACACGAACACCATCAACTAAGCATGACACACACACACACACACACACACACACACACACAGACACACAAACACCCCTACAGATATCTCACCAGCACTATCAACTAAGTATGATATACACACACACAGACGCAGCGCAGACGCACACGCACACACACACACACAGATATCACACCAGCACTATCAACTAAGTATGATACACATACACACACACACACACACACACACATGCACACACACACAGATATCACACCGGCACTATCAACTAGGTATGATACACATACACACACACACACACAAACGCACACACACATGCAGACGCACACACACACACACACACACACAGGCACACGCACACACAGGCACACACACACACAGGCACACACACACACAGGCACACACACACACACACACACACACACACACACACATGCACACACACATACACAGATATCTGACCAGCACTATCCTCGTTGGTGGAACACGCTACCAGTTCCTACTAGAGCAGGAACATCCCTCTCCATCTTCAAAACACTCCTGAAGACCCAGCTCTTCAGAGAACATCTCCTCTCGTAGCACTACTTACAACTAGCCTGGCTAATCCTAGCACCTACCAGCTGACTGGAACCGACACTTGACTGTGTACAATATTTATTTATTTATTTATTTTGTTTCAAACAGCACTCACTGGTGCCCTAACTTGATCTTTTGCACTCTACCTTTTAAAGTGTTTTAAACTGTTTTAGAATTGTTGGGAGTGTTGTTTTAAAACGCTTTAAACTGTTTATCATGTTGTAAGTTGCTTTGGGTAAAAATGCGTCAGCGTAATGTAATGTAACAAAGTATGATACACACCCACACCCACACACAAACACTTGACCCCTGAGTGAGAGAGTCAAGGGGAGCCATTAGCGTTCTCAATGACACACACCTCTTCACACACCTCAGCTGTCACATCACCATGGATACGCCACTATGACGCGCTAGCATGCATACACTGCTGTATGGCCTCAACCCCAGCAGAGCCCTGGTCTGTGACGTGAAAGAGAGAGAGAGAAAGAGTGTGTGTGTGTGTGTGTACTGTATGCGTGTGCATGCATTGGTGCATGGCTGTGAGTATGAATATGTTTGTGTTTGTGTACCAGTGTGTGTGTGTGTGTGTGTGTGCGTGTGTGTGTACTATATGCGTGTGCATGCATTGGTGCATGGCTGTGAGTATGAATATGTTTGTGTATGTGTTTGTGTACCAGTGTGTGTGTGTGTTTGTGTACCAGTGCATGTGTGTGTGTGTGTGTGTGTGCAGGACATCTACTGAAAGTCCAAGTCAAAACCCCCCCGGAACACATTTAGGGCAGAATTATTCCAAAACAAACTCATTCCATTCTGAACTTGGCACTAATCATGTAGTGGTGTTTTCTACAGTCTTTTCGTGAACCTGTCCTTCTTTGAACTCTTTAAAAATGTTGGGATATGTCTGCGAGGTGCTTAGCCAAGTTCTATGCGTAGCCTAGGCTACTGCTTTTGAATGACTTTGAAACATATTTCATTTTTGTTTTTCACATATTTAACGGGCCTCTGTGTACCTGATTGCCTTCACTATCCGCGATGTATCCGAAATAGTTCCAGATTTCACTTCACCTTTTGTTTTATTCGCAAGCCGAGGACCGTCCAAGTATTGACGTTTACTGCACACTCACTCTCCTTCTCCTCCATCTAAACTCCTCCTCTTCCTCAACTCCTCCTCCATCTCAACTCCTCCTCTTCCTCAACTCTTCCTCCATGTAAACTCCTCCTCTTCCTCCATCACAGCCCACCTCCGCATCTCCTCCATCCTTTATCCTTCCCCTGATTACCACGGTAACGCTGGACTGCCTGGAGAGTGGGCGTGAGGGCAGCGGGTCAAACTCCCAGGGTCAAAGGTCGTCAGAGGGCAACTCAGAGTGAGAACATTGTTTTTTGTTTCATCAGTGTGTCTCTCTCTCCATCTCTCTCTCTTTCTCTTTCTCTAAAGAAAGAGAGAGACTCCATATATATATATATATATATATATTTATGTGTGTGTGAGTGTTTGTGTGCTAGAGAGAGAGAGAAAATACTGTACTGTGTGTGTGTGTGTGTGTGTGTGTGTGTGTGTGTGTTCTCTGGAGGCCCTCTGTGATATACAGGCTCCTGTTCAGTGTCCATACCTCCAACAGATCACAGAGAGAAAAATAGAGAGAGGGAAGGAGAGCAAGAGGGAGAGAGGGATGGAGACGGAGGGGGAAAGAAAAAGAGAGCGAGGGAGGGAGAGAGGGAGGGAGGGAGGGAGGGAGGGAGAGAGGGAGGGAGAGAGGGAGAGAGGGAGGGAGGGAGCGAGGGAGGGAGAGAGCGAGGGAGGGAGAGAGAGAGAGGGAGGGAGGGAGGGAGAGAGAGAGCGAGGGAGAGAGAGATAGGGAGAGAGAGAGAGGGAGAGAGGGAGAGAGCGAGGGACACTATGGAAGATTCATAAGAGAACAAGCGTTAATAATTTATACTCCACACCTCTCCACACACACACACCGAAGGGAAACCTACACAGACGCACGCACACACAGACAGACAGACAGACAAACACACACACACACACACACACACACACACACACACACACACACACACACACACGCACACACACACACCACACACACACACACACACACACACACACACACACACACACACACACACACACACACATGGCAGGGAAGAGGGAAAAATAGAAAGACAGAAGGAGGGAGAGTGAGGGAGGGAGAGATGATGATAGAGAGAGAGAGAGGGAGGGAGAGAGAGAGGAAACAGAGAGAGATGATGATAGAGAGAGAGAGAGGGAGGGAGAGAGAGAGAACAGAGAGAGATGATGATAGAGAGAGAAAGAGGGAGGGAGAGAGAGAGAGGAGATGATTGAGAGAGAGAAAGAAAGTGAGAGAGGGGGAGAGAGAGAGGAAAGAGAGAAAGCGAGTGAGGGGGAGAGAAAGAGAGAGAAAGGTCTTGAAACTAACTCACACAGCTGTACCTATTCAGCTCAGCTACAATGAAATCATTAGAGACGGAGATGTCAGCCACACAGAACACTCCAACCTCCACTACATTCTGCGATGGGTGTGTGTGTGTGTGTGTGCTGGCATGGATGCATCTGTGTGTGTGTGTGTGTGTGTGTGTGTGTGTGTGTGTGTGTGTGTGTGTGTGTGTGTGTGTGTAGATGTGTTGGCATGGATGCATCTGTGTGTGTGTGTGAGAGAGATTGGCCATTGTCAGAATAATGTGTAGATACTAGTACATCCCAGAAGTGACACTAACTGAGCTGGAGCTGATATGTGCTGCGCTATTGGAGCTGGGAATATCAGGATATGTGCTACTGGGAATATCAGGATATGTGCTACTGGGAATATCAGGATATGTGCTACTGGGAATATCAGGATATGTGCTGCGCTATTGGAAAAAAAAACCCTTCTTGGAACATTTAGATGGACGGCAATCTTAAAACAGATGATAACTGAAATATTCCATTTTGTTTGTAGTGTTATAAGTCAAAAATGATTTGAGTTGGTGGGTGGCAGCCACACCACTGATTATGTCCCCTTATTACCCCAGGGTGATATATGTGTCTATGTATGTGTCTATATGGATACTTATAGGATCGGCAATCTATATGGATACCTATAGGATCGGTAATCTATATGGATACCTATAGGGTCGGTAATCTATATGGATACCTACAGGATCGCCAATCTATATGGATACCTATAGGATCGGTAATCTAGTATAAGTATAAGTATATATACTCTTTTGATCCCGTGAGGGAAATTTGGTCTCTGCATTTATCCCAATCCGTGAATTAGTGAAACACACTCAGCACACAGTGAACACACAGTGAGGTGAAGCACACACTAATCCTGGTGCAGTGAGCTGCCTGCAACAACAGCGGCGCTCGGGGAGCAGTGAGGGATTAGGTGCCTTGCTCAAGGGCACTTCAGCCGTGCCTACTGGTCGGGGTTCGAACCAGCAACCCTCCGGTTACAAGTCCGTATAGATATACAATCTATATGGATATCTATGGGATCGGTAATTTATATGGATACCTATAGAATCTATATGGATACCTATAGGATCGTAATCTATATGGATACCAATAGGATCATTTTTTCACAGTTTTCAAATTCTTTCATCCGATGATTTAGGCGTTACTTGTCTTTATCATTATTTGTGGATATATATTGAAGTGATGAATTAAATACTTTATTAAATATAAAATATAATATAAATATACCGGCACCAGACCAGCACCAGAGGATTCCATCATTGCCATTATGTGCTACTGATCACTAGCATCTGATTGACAGCACATTTTCAAATATTATCTTCAGTTTAAAGAACTGCAGACTGATGTGAAATGTGTGTATGTGTGTGTGTGTGTGTGCGTGTGAGTGAGAGAGGATTTGTGTGCGACGGTACAGATTGTACCACTAGATTGAACAAACACATGCTCTTCTGGATGGGAGCTGTGTCAAAGTGAACACACACACACACTCTTCTGGATGGAAGCTGTGTCAAAGTGAACACACACAC
>NW_027468644.1:2500-17500 GCF_046254945.1 Alosa pseudoharengus
GATGCATCGATTAATCTAACGATTCATTTTTTCAGTCCGATTCGATTTCGATTCGATTCGATTAGCGATTATCTCCCCATTAATTCACTAATAGCAACTTATACATGTTTATTTACATATCTGAATGAAAAAACATGAATTCTTTAACATTGCAATATATGTTTATTGCTCTTAAGATTCCAAAATAAAAGACTGAAGTGCAAAGTAATGCATTCTTATTCAGAGGTAGCATTCAATAAAGTTCAGTAGGCTAGTGTATGTCTAATTGAGTGCCTGTCACTTTAAGACGTTGGTGTGGGAATCCTTGCAATTAACATTAACACAGTTAAAAGGCTGCTGATGTGTGGATGCAATTCATAACGTAGTTTGTTCAAATAACAGTTCGTACTTCTCCTTTGGACAAGCACTTTTGAGACTTGGAGTCAATAAAATGAGCCCTGCATAATAATACAAGCAGCTGCAAGTAAGCATGCTAAACTTGACATCCAAACAGTATTCTAATGTTAGCTTTGAGATAGGGCTACTGCTTGATTGCATACTGTAACTTAACTTCGTTTAGTCTCCTCAATGTACTATTTTGTGATAAGACCTTAGCAGAGTTTATTTTAACTTTAATGCAGCGGTTTTGAACAAATTTGCGCAGCATGGTCACGATGCTAAGCGGATTTAATAGCAATTTAGCCCACTGTTCTATGCAATGCTTCTATGTGGCAACAACAATCCTTCAACAATCGTGAATATTTTGTTAAATGCACATGCAGAGGAGGGGCAGCGGGCTCGTTACGAGAGAGAGCGGGGCGGGGCAAGGAAAGGCTGCGTGAGTAAAAAGCGCAGCTCAATGAAATTATTTTATCTTATCTTTAATTTAAATAGTAGGCCTACAACATAGATCATCAATGTGTGGTGGCCGGTTTTGACACACACACACACACTAGTGTTGCACGGTGTATCGATACTAAAAAGGTATCGCGATGCCTTCACGCAAAAAATGATACGATTTCAGACGTTTTTAGAATCGATACTTTATTAAAATAATAACGTTCTGTGTCTGTGTGAACTGCTGCTCTCACTGCTCCTTGCACGCATCTAGGCAAGTGGGCGTGTCTAAGCAGGCAGCTCTGAGTGAGTGAGTGGGCAGCCAACGTCAACATAGTTCTTTGCCGACAGTTCTAGGCCTTGTGGATAAAACAAAAGGTGCAGTGAAATCTGCAACTATTTCGGATACATCGCGAATAGTGAAGGCAAGCCATCAGGTACACAAAGTCATTTAAAAGCAGTAGGCTACGCATGGAACTTGGCTATACACCTCGCAGACATATCCCAACATTTTTAAAGAGTTCAAAGAACGACAGGTTAACGATTATGCTATAGAAAACACGACTACATGGTTAGTGCCAAGTTATTGTCTTATGTTTTAGTCAGCCTAAGTGAAACGAGTATGGTTATCTGGGATAAAGCGAACCTTCCTTCATCCATGAATTTTGACGAGACATAACGAGCTGTAATCATTTTGACGAGACATAACGAGCTGTAGGCCTAATCATTTTGACGAGACATAACGAGCTGTAATCATAGGGTGCTAACGTGATGAAAGCGCAATGTTCACGCCAGAATAACATTACCATAACTTGTAAACGATCTATTTCATGTTCGGTCAGTAGCCTACTACTGGTAATATTTGTCATGGCATGTAGACTGCAATTTGTTCAATAATTATTGCCCAGATGTAGGATAGGCTACCCGAAATGCGCTAATTAAAGCCCACAGCACACAACAAAGCGTGTTGAGTCCTAATAATAATAGCGGCTTATTGTTACATGGTAGCAAATCATGTTATCAAAGAAATAGACGTAATGTAGGAATGCACACATATATTGCAACAGGTAATGGTGTAGGCCTATCTGACGAAGACCTGAGTGGTTGGAACGTCGTACTTGTACACTGGGCGCAAAGAAGACTATCCTCACATTTTCCCCTTTGCAACTGTCAAAGAAATCCCATGAACATGGGAAGGCCTAGGGTAGCCTACTGTACATCAGATGGCCTAAAGATTAGGCCCCTCTGCATAGCATTCAGTGATTTGCATGCAGTAATTTTAACACTGACCTTGATCGATCTAGCCTAGTTTGGCTATTTAAAGCTACTTTATTGCCAAAACACAACACAATGTAAATGAACTATAACAAACAATAAAGGACTTAATCACACAAAGTAGGCCTACTATTTTACTCACTGCTCCAGGTTAATGTGTGCTTCAATGTGTGACCTGTGTGTTCACTAATTCACGGATGGGATACATGCAGAGACCAAATTCCTTGTATACCAAAGTATACTTGGCCATAAAACCTGATTTACATTACATTTTACACAATTGAAGCGAATTAGGTTGGTAATGTGTGTAGTCTCAGAGTAAGTTACACTTTACGGTAAGGGTACATGAATTAATTCATGATTTATGTATTACTTCATTCATTAATATCTAATTAATCATCAGGAATTTACTGAGTTCATAGTTTGTCATTTGTCAAATGAACTATAACAAACAATAAAGGACTTAATCACACAAAGTAGGCCTACTATTTTACTGACTATAAAAAAATTATAATTATGTAGGAAGTTTAGAAGTTTAGAATTGACAGAATTGACCTACACACTACAAAAGTGCACCAAATTTAACACAAATGACTCAATACACTTGGATGAGGTATGAGTCCTTTCTTCTCCAGATATCTTAGGATTTCGCCGTAGTATCGTTTTAGTATCGAGCATCGTGATATTTATGGCAAGTATCGTATCGAAGTCATAATTTTGGTATCGTGACAACACTAACACACACACACACACACACACACACACACAATGTTTGCATCCTCCTTCATCATCCTTTAAGCTCTCTCTCTCTCTATCTTTCTCTTTCTCTCTCTCTGTCTCTCTCTATCTCTCTCTTTCTATCTCTCTCTCTCTCTCTCTCTCTCCCTCTCCCTCTGTCTTCCTGTCTTCTCTCTGCTCTTGTTTTGTTTTAAGATCGCATCAGGGAAGATGGACTGATAACACACACATGTGTGTGTGTCACTAAGAGAGGTCATGTTGTGAGATATGATTGTGAAAGAGGGGGTGAGAGAGGACAGGAGGAGATATGGCTAACAGGGGAGATAAGATGGCAGGACAGAACGAGAACACACACATATGCACACACACATGCACACACACACACACACATATGCATACACACATGCACACACACACATATGCACACACACACACACATATGCATACACACATGCACACACACACACACACACACATATGCATACACACATGCACACACACACACACGCACACACACACACATATGCATACACACATGCACACACACACACACGCACACACACACACACACACACACATGCATACACACATGCACACACACACATATGCACACACACACATGCACACACACATATGCACACACACACATATGCACACACACACACGCATATGCACACACACATGCACACACACATATGCACACACACACACATGCACACACACACACACACACACATATGCACACACACACACACACACACACACACACAGAGCTTGCCCCGATCGGATGAACTTGTCCCCGGGTGTGGCCCAGCCTCTTTCTGAAAATGATGAGTAACTCAGAGGGCCTAGATATCAGCTTTGTGTTGTCAAGGTCACGCACGCACACACACATGCCCCCACACACACACACACACATGCGCACACACACACGCGCACACACACACATGCCCACACACACACACGCACACACACATGCACCCTAAACATCCATGCACACACACACACACACACACACACACACTCACACTCACACACACACACACACACTCTGTCTGTGGTAAATGCTTAGTGGCCCTAGGAAACAGTCTATGGTGATCTGAGGTCGTCTGATGTAGTCCCTGGCACTCTTACAATCTGAGCTCGTCTGATGTAGTCCCTGGCAGTCCTACAATCTGAGCTCGTCTGATGTAGTCCCTGGCAGTCCTACAATAGAGGTCGTCTGATGTAGTCCCTGGCAGTCCTACAATAGAGGTCGTCTGATCTAGTCCCTGGCAGTCCTACAATAGAGGTCGTCTGATCTAGTCCCTGGCGGTCCTACAATAGAGGTCGTCTGATCTAGTCCCTGGGGGTCCTACAATACAGGTCGTCTGATCTAGTCCCTGGCAGTCCTACAATACAGGTCGTCTGATCTAGTCCCTGGCAGTCCTACAATACAGGTCGTCTGATCTAGTTCCTGGGGGTCCTACAATACAGGTCGTCTGATCTAGTTCCTGGGGGTCCTACAATACAGGTCGTCTGATCTAGTCCCTGGGGGTCCTACAATACAGGTCGTCTGATCTAGTCCCTGGGGGTCCTACAATAGAGGTCGTCTGATCTAGTCCCTGGCAGTCCTACAATAGAGGTCGTCTGATGTAGTCCCTGGCAGTCCTACAATAGAGGTCGTCTGATGTAGTCCCTGGCGGTCCTACAATAGAGGTCGTCTGATGTAGTCCCTGGGGGTCCTACAATACAGGTCGTCTGATGTAGTCCCTGGGGGTCCTACAATACAGGTCGTCTGATCTAGTCCCTGGGGGTCCTACAATACAGGTCGTCTGATCTAGTCCCTGGGGGTCCTACAATACAGGTCGTCTGATCTAGTCCCTGGGGGTCCTACAATACAGGTCGTCTGATCTGGGGGGTGGCTGATTTTCTGGCAGGTTAAGTCCATACCTGGCAACCCTGGCTCACTCTCTGCCTCTTCCTGGCAGTGTCTGGCAACCTGAGGCACACACTTACACTCTGAGTCTCAGCTTGTCTCTGGCCTGGTTTACTGTGTGTGTGTGTGTGTGTGTGTGTGTGTGTGTGTGTGTGTGTGTGTGTGTGTGTGTGTGTGTGTGTGTGTGTGTGTGTGTGTGTGTGTGTGTGTGTGTGTGTGTGTGTGTGTGTGTGTGTGTGTGTGTACTGTCTGTGTGTGTGTGTTTACTGCGTGTGTGTGTGTGTTTACTGTGTGTGTGTGTGTGTTTACTGTACCTCCCCAGAGGAGAGGCTTCTTTCTCTCACATTCCAACGTTCCTGGCAGATTGCTCTTCCTCCCGCTCCATGTTTGTGTGTGTGTGTGTGTGTCTCTGTGTCTGTGTGTGTGTGTTTGTGTCTGTGTGTGTGTGTGTCTCTGTGTGTGTGTGTGTGTGTGTCTCTGTGTGTGTCTCTGTGTGTGTGTGTGTGTCTCTGTGTGTGTGTGTGTGTCGGATTGCTCTGTTGCCAGGCTGCAGGAAATGCCTGAGCAGCTGCAGTAATCACCAGTGCTGTTCCGCTCAGGAGACACGCTGTGTGCTGGGCTTGGGTTGCCTAGCGGATTTTTCTAGAAACTCCTCAGAGATCTCGCTGCACGAGGGGTAGGAACCTTTCCGAGAGGCGGTTAGAGCCGAAACTGTACTGTACCGTACTTTTGTCCTGTCCTCTGTCTTGCGGATGTTGCGTAGTGTCTCGCGGCACTGTCTTGCGGAAGTCGCGTACTATCTTGTGGCACTGTATTGCGGAAGTTGGCTAGTGGTATCAAAGATTCTAGACAGATCACGAACAAAGCTATTTTTTGTCTTTATTTGTTTCGTTGGAAAATACAATTTCAATGTCGGGATGTTAGGAAGACACGTGGCTTGTAGAAAGTGGGTTATTAACTTACAACGCTGAATGTAGGGCGACGTCTGGCCAATATTATTCTGCTGTAAAACATGTTTTTGTTTATCCAGCATTGTCTTGCTTAAGTTACGTTGTGCCTTGCAGAACTGTCTTGTGTAAAGGTATGTGTGCTAGGTGTGTAGCGCTGTCATGATGGTTGTCTCGTGGAAAGTTAGGTAAAACGCCAAATAAAAACACAAGTATCCGTTGTCGACCTCAGTTGCTTTGGAAATGTTTTGTTTTGTTGAAATGTTTATGCCACCTAGGCCTATTAGGCTACCTTCCACCTCTTTCTGTTCTATTTGTTATTAACTTGTAGGCTAGCCTAGGCTACTTGTAACCAAGAAATATATAAATCACTTTTTACTTACAACAAATAGCCTACGTATATTAAACACTTAATGTATATTGTTGATATTCCACAAGCAGCATTAGTTCAAGTTCAAGTAGTTTATCGTCATGCACGCATAAAGGGAAATATAATTAATGAAACTCCTTGTGCCAGCAAATATTTTAAGAATAAATAATAATTGTTTAGATAATTATTATAGGCAAATGTGTAAATATTTAGGCATCTTAGGCAAGTTCTTTAGGCAAGTTACCCAGGTTTGTCACTAAACCATGTACTTGGAATACCCCCCAGGTCTGTTAAGTCATAGGCTTGCTTAACCAAATGTTGTAGCCATCCATGGGTAGATGATCACAAAAACAGACAACTGGACAGTTTTGGAGAACACATTTTAATTCTAAACATAAGAACAAAAAACCTTTTAAACAAAAAAGCTTTGTAAATCTAAATACGGAAAACCTTGCATGGTTCAGTTTTCTCTCAGAACAAAATACACCATAAACTTAACACCAAAAAAAATCAAATTTCCCCAGTACACACATATAGTAACACGTTTTAAATACCTTGGTGTCCACATTACTGAAGACTTAACATGGACTGTTAACACTCAATATGTTCTGAAGAAGTCCAGACAACGACTCTACTTCCTTCGTCAGCTAAGGAAATTCAAAGTTTCTACATCCATCATGGAAGGCCTTCTACACTTCAGCGGTTGAGAGTGTTCTAACTGGTAGCATCATCACCTGGTGTGGGAACTCCACAGTTAGAGATTGTAGTACTCTGCAGAGAGTAGTGCGCTCAGCTGAACGTACAATAAGAACTCAACTCCCTGCTCTACAAGATATCTATTCCAGAAGAGTACTCCTAAGAGCCCAAAAGATTCTGAAGGACTCTTCTCATCCTAACAATGGATTATTCCTACCACTGAAATCAAGAAGACGCCTATGTAGTCACAAAGCCAGAACTGAGAGACTTAGGAGAAGTTTTTATCCCCAGGCCATCCGAACTCTGAACTCACACTATACTGACTTTGCACACATTCACTCCTCAGCACTCTCAAACATTTCCCAACTCTGAACTCACACTATACTGACTTTGCACTCATTCACTACTCAGCACTCATGACCCCCCCACCCCCCACACACACCTACAAGACTTTTAGCACTTTTACATCCCTCTCCCTATGCTACAGACCTTTTATTTATTTTATTTATTTTACAACACACACACACACACACACACACACACACACATATCTGACTTTCTCCAACTTTTGCATATCTCCATAGAACTTTTTATTATTATTTTTGATTTCTCCTCCATCTACCCATGTCCTTGATTGCCTAGCCTTTCTGCCCCCCCACCCCCCACCCCACCCCCATCCCCAACACACACACTTACATCATCACTGTCATCACTTCACATACATACAGCACACTGCTTGCTACAGTAAGCCTCCTCTACATACTTGCTGCACACTGCCCCCCCCCCCCCCCCCCACACACACACACACCTACAAGACTTTTAGCACTTTTACATCCCTCTCCCTATGCTACAGACCTTTTATTTATTTTCTTATTTCATCACACGTCAAAACACACACACACACACACACACACACACATATCTGACTTTCTCCAACTTTTGCACATCTCCATTGAACTTTTTATTTATTATTTTTGATTTCTCCTCCATCTACCCATGTCCTTGATTGCCTAGCCTTCTGCCCCTGAACTCCCATCTCCCCTGTCATCCCCCCAGAAGGTTTAGCCTTCTGCCCCCCCCACCCCCACCCCACCCCCATCCCCAACACACACACTTACATCATCACTGTCATCACTTCACATACATACAGCACACTGCTTGCTACAGTAAGCCTCCTCTACATACTTGCTGCACACTGCCCCCCCCCCCTACATACACAGCACACTGTCTTCAGGATCTTCTCCAACACACATCCTCTACATACTTACAGCACACTTCCCCCACCTACCCACACACACACTACACACACACACACACACACAGTCACTGCTCCACTCCCCTCCCGCCCACACACACATCTTCACTGTCATCACTCACATACATCATACATACAGTACTCTGCTTGCAATAGTAAGTCCCTGCCCCCCCCCTACATACACAGCACATTATTTCATCAGGAAGCTTCTCCAATACACATCCCCAACATACTTACAGCACACTGCCCACACACACACTACACACACACACACACACAGTCACTGCTCCACTCCCCTCCCGCCCACACACACATCTTCACTGTCATCACTCACATACATCATACATACAGTACTCTGCTTGCAATAGTAAGTCCCTGCCCCCCCCCCCCCCTACATACACAGCACATTATTTCATCAGGAAGCTTCTCCAACACACATCCCCAACATACTTACAGCACACTGCCCCCCCCCCCCCCCCCAATACACAGCACATTGTCTCATGAGGAAGCTTCTCCAACACACATATTGCACACTGCCCTCTCCCCACATACACAGCACACTATCCCATCTCCCCTGTCATCCCCCCAACACACACACCAAGACCCCTGGCAGTTGGGTTAGCCCCTTGAGCCGTGGATCTGCCCAAGGTTTCTTCCTTGGTAAGGGAGTTTTTCCTTGCCCCTGTTGCTCTTGGGTGCTCCTTGTGTTGGTGCCCCCCACCCAATCCCAATCCTCCCCCACCTTTTTTATGCAGCCCTTGCCACTTAATCTACTAAACCCCTCTTCTACTGCACTTTTTACCCCCCCCCCCCCCCATAAATGCACAAATAGGCTGACACCAGACATAATTTCACTGCATTTCTTACTTCCAGTAACTATATGCATGTGACAATAAACTTCCTTGTATCCTTGTATCCTTGTAAATAATGAAATGAAGATAATAAATTGAAATCCAATAAGACATAAATAAATAAATAAACAACTTATACATTAAAAAAGAATGTATAAATACAGAAAAAAAACAGCAATGCTTGTTACTCCAATGCCGGATGCATGGACATGAACCTCTCCAGAAACCTGCAGAAACCCTCGTGGTTCGTGACAATGTTAATGGAAACCTTCAAATGCAAACAGATTTCAAATTGGAAATAGCATGAGAATGTAGTGACAATATGCATGTTTGGTATGGTTTGGTTTATTTATTCTGGAGAAACCACACTGATCATAATATGACATGGCTTTTATATTCACATTTCCTTACCTCAGGCATCATTACGTCGAGCACAAGGTCAACATCTATGATATCTTCATCACAGATTATGGCAGTCTGTATCATTTTTGCCAGTTTCCTGGACTAATTGGGGCCACAAAAGAGAAATAAATCTTAGAACAAAAACTTTTTGCATTACTAATTGTATGTTTACTTAAAATAGTTGTTATTCATAACCAGTGCATTATTACTACATAAACTGTAGAGTGTATTCATATCAATCAGTTTTCTATGCAATCTAATGCTTTTCGGATGTCATCTTCAAATTCCTTATTTGACAGTTACTGTTTATAAGTTTGGAGATGTACTGTTTTGCAGCGACATGCAATGCCGACTCCACAACTGTTGCACTTTCCAACCAGTTGGTGTAATAGATTGCCCACTATGAATCAGTGACAATAACTGAAAGACAAACAATCCAAATAGATGACTGATTTAGAAATTTAAACTAGGTAGCATTTTAACCTTTTAAGTTATATAACCACATCATTACCACACTTATGGTGAGTTTCATCACAGTTGAATAATTTTGTATACACCTGATGGTGTGTGCACAACTTCTATCAATGTAAATACAAAAAAAGTAAAAATAAAAATCAGGTTGTCACATTAATACCATCCAATCAGTTGAGCCAATTAGAAGCCAATTATTATGACATTATCAATCATTTGTTATTTAAAATGTGCAAAATTGGAAATGTCCTTGTTTGAGGTATCTTGTCAAGTTACCATAGCACTGAAATATTTCACAGGTCAGAGAACATAGACAAATTTAAAGTCTAGAAAAAAAACCTGTAAAACAGAAAAAAGAAAGGAAAATATCAAACTCAAGTGTTGCAATATAAACTTGTGAATTCAAGTCCTTCTGCTGTCCTTGTGTGAGCAAAGGAGTGTGTGTAACCTTAGCTAGTCGTGTTTCCTCAGTTGATGCCTTTGAGCACAACTAACTTCTCAGACAGTGTTGCATTCAGACTATTTTTTATATAAAATTTTTTTTATATAGTTGTTATGGGGCCTGTTAATCATTCCAGCTTGACCATGCAAGGGTGCCACAAACAGACAGATACAGACATTTCGTGCTTTACAGTATAGATAGTTAGATAGATGTCATCACAGTGTTTCACAGAAAGTATTTTAAAGTATTTTGAAAATACAAAAATACGCAACACTGAAGTATTTTGATACAAAATACGAAGGCATTTTCATTATCTCAATAAAATACAAATGACAAAATAGTATTTTGTATTTGAAATACATATTTTAAACACATGTATTAGAAATACTGCCCATCCCTGCCCATGCCCATGGCCCAATCAGTGGAAACTGACATAAAGATTTGCTCTGCCCCAAGTGTGGCCAAAACGCCGTAAAATGACTTATTGTTTTGTTATGCAAGGAAAACAAACTCACCAAGACCAAGGAGATGGTTGTTGTGGACTTCCATAAACAAGCACTTATGTTATGTTATATTGTATTTATTTATTATTCACTATAGTACTTGGTCTGCACTGAGACCTGAGTTGATATTTTGTTATCTTCATACAAATAAAGCATCTATCTGTCTGTCTGTCTGTCTGTCTGTCTGTCGGCCCAGGTGTGGGTGTTATTGTTTATCAAAGTGTTGGCTGAGGGTTGCCTGGGTCCCTGGGCATGCACTGGCCCACACACTAACTGATCTGACTGAGTGTTGGCTGAATGCCAGCTGTGCTTGAACATTACTTGATAACAAAACACAAATCCAGAGCTACTACTTTAAAGCACAAGTCATCTTTATTAAAAATTCTAACAAACAACTTTAAAACTTAAAAAGTCATAAAGCAAAAAAGGATTTTTACATGTACAATTTTATGTAAAACAATTAATAAGCTTTATATTTTATCTAAAACAAAACAAATAAAAAGATACATACATACATACATACATACACACACACACACACACACACACACACACACACACACACACACACAATGATTCAAAGACATAAATGATTCTACATAATAATAATTATAATAATTATTATAATAATTATAAATATAATTAATTATAGCACCTTTCATTCACAGAATGCAGCTCAAAGTGGTTCACATTTGGAACATTTGTCATTGGTGTCACAGGACAGTGGCTTGGTGTCACAGGACAGTAGCTAACTGTCTCAGGACAGTGTCTGGATGTTACAGGACAGTCATAGGTGTCACGGGACAGTGTCTGGGTGTTACAGGACAGTCATAGGTGTCACGGGACAGTGTCTAGGTGTCACAGGACAGTCATAGGTGTCACGAGACAGTGTCTGGGTGTTACAGGACAGTCATGGGTGTCACGGGACAGTGTCTAACTGTCTCGGGACAGTGTCTGGGTGTTACAGGACAGTGGCTAACTGTCCCAGGACAGTGTCTGGGTGTTACAGGACAGTCATGAGTGTCACCGGACAGTGTCTAGGTGTCACAGGACAGTGTCTGGGTGTTACAGGACAGTCATGGGTGTCACGGGACAGTGTCTAACTGTCTCGGGACAGTGTCTGGGTGTTACAGGACAGTGGCTAACTGTCCCAGGACAGTGTCTGGGTGTTACAGGACAGTCATGAGTGTCACCGGACAGTGTCTAGGTGTCACAGGACAGTGTCTGGGTGTTACAGGACAGTCATGGGTGTCACGGGACAGTGTCTGGATGTTACAGGACAGTCATGAGTGTCACCGGACAGTGTCTAGGTGTCACAGGACAGTGTCTGGGTGTTACAGGACAGTCATGGGTGTCACGGGACAGTGTCTAACTGTCTCGAGACAGTGTCTGGGTGTTACAGGACAGTGGCTAACTGTCTCGGGACAGTGTCTGGGTGTCACAAGACAGTCATAGGTGTCCCGGGACAGTGTCTGGGTGTTACAGGACAGTCATGGGTGTCACGGGACAGTGTCTAACTGTCTCGGGACAGTGTCTGGATGTTACAGGACAGTCATAGGTGTCACAGGACAGTCATAGGTGTCACGGGACAGTGTCTGGGTGTTACAGGACAGTGTCTGGGTGTTACAGGACAGTCATGGGTGTCACGGGACAGTGTCTGGGTGTTACAGGACAGTGTCTGGATGTTACAGGACAGTCATAGGTGTCACGGGACAGTGTCTAGGTGTCACAGGACAGTCATAGGTGTCACAGGACAGTGCCTGGGTGTTACAGGACAGTCATGGGTGTCACGGGACAGTGTCTAACTGTCTCGGGACAGTGTCTGGATGTTACAGGACAGTCATAGGTGTCACGGGACAGTATCTAGGTGTCACAGGACAGTCATAGGTGTCACAGGACAGTGCCTGGGTGTTACAGGACAGTCATGGGTGTCACGGGACAGTGTCTAACTGTCTCGGGACAGTGTCTGGATGTTACAGGACAGTCATAGGTGTCACAGGACAGTCATAGGTGTCACGGGACAGTGTCTGGGTGTTACAGGACAGTGTCTGGGTGTTACAGGACAGTCATGGGTGTCACGGGACAGTGTCTGGGTGTTACAGGACAGTGTCTGGATGTTACAGGACAGTCATAGGTGTCACGGGACAGTGTCTAGGTGTCACAGGACAGTCATAGGTGTCACAGGACAGTGCCTGGGTGTTACAGGACAGTCATGGGTGTCACGGGACAGTGTCTAACTGTCTCGGGACAGTGTCTGGATGTTACAGGACAGTCATAGGTGTCACGGGACAGTATCTAGGTGTCACAGGACAGTCATAGGTGTCACAGGACAGTGCCTGGGTGTTACAGGACAGTCATGGGTGTCACGGGACAGTGTCTAACTGTCTCGGGACAGTGTCTGGGTGTTACAGGACAGTCATGGGTGTCACAGGACAGTGTCTAACTGTCTCGGGACAGTGTCTAGGTGTCACAGGACAGTCATGAGTGTCTCGGGACAGTGTCTGGGTGTCTCGGGACAGTATCTGGGTGTCACAGGACAGTGTCTGGGTGTCCCGGGACAGTGTCTGGGTGTTACAGGACAGTCATGGGTGTCACAGGACAGTCATGGGTGTCACAGGACAGTGGCTAACTGTCCCGGGACAGTGTCTAACTGTCTCGGGACACTACTCAGGACAGTACTAACAGGACAGGACATTTTTTGCTGTTACTGCTACTGACCTTTCCCAAGGGTAGGAACCTTTCTGTAGGAACCTTTCACAAGGGGTAGGAACCTTTCTGTAGGAACCTTTCCTGAATGCAGATACACTAGCACTTCTGCCAGAGGCTTAGGGCCGCCCACTCTTTAAACTGAAGCATGAAGCTACTTAGGCACTTGATAGTACTTGGAAGTAAGGCGTTGAGTGATCATCCCACATTGTGTGTGTGTGTGTGTGTGTGTGTGTGTGTGTGGAAGTAAGGCGTTAGCTTCTAGGCTAACTACACTGAGGGATCATCCCACTCATAATGATATCTTTCTGTCCGTACAGGAAGTGCCCTGCCCCACTTTGTTGGATTGGTTGGGAATGCACTTGAGATTGGGTAGTGTGTGTGTGTGTGTGTGTGTGTGTGTGTGTGTGTGTGTGTGTGTGTGTGTGTGGGTAGTGTTTGAGTTGGGATCGGCGCTGTGTGGGTGTGTGTGTAGTGTTTGAGTTGGGATTGGTGCTGTGTGTGTGTGTGGGTAGTGTTTGAGTTGGGATTGGCGTTGTGTGTGTGTGTGTGTGTGTTTACACACGTGTGTGGGTAGTGTTTGAGTTGGGATCGGCGCTGTGTGTGTGTGGTTGTGTGTGGGTAGTGTTTGAGTTGGGATCGGCGATGTGTGTGTGTGTGTGTGTGTGGGTAGTGTTTCAGTTGGGATCGGCGTGTGTGTTTGTGTGTAGTGTTTGAGTTGGGATCGGCGCTGTGATTTGAATTATGGCTGCACTGTGTCAGATAGAGTTCACCAGATATGACGGTGGGGTATTAGAGTGGGAAATGCTCAGCTATGCTTATCTTCGGTGTGTGTGTGTGTGTGTGTATGTGAGTATCTGTCGGGGTGCAGGGTTTGGTTGCTGTGGCAACACTGGTGCAGATGGTGGTAGATGTGGAGGAAGGTGATGGTGCAGGTGGTGGTTGATGTGGAGGAAGGTGATGGTGCAGGGTTTGGTTGCTGTGGCAACACTGCTGCAGGTGGTGGTTGATGTGGAGGAAGGTGATGGTGGGAGACTGTACAGTGTGTCCATCTGGCTTACGGACCTGAGGATCTTCATCGTCCTCAGCCTCTTCATCGTCCTCAGCCTCTTCATCGTCCTCAGCCTCTCGTAAAGGTCAGCGTGGGGCCTACAGTGGGCAGGAGGTCATGTGATCAGTCATGTGATCAGTCATGTGACTTAAGGAATGTCACAGGCACAGCGCTGCTCCTACATGGCCCTCACAGCAGAGCCCTCAGCCTCAAACAGCAGAGCCCTCAGCCTCAAACAGCAGCTCCATTCTGGCTCAAACAGCAGCTCCATTCTGGCTCAAACAGCAGCTCCATTCAGCCTCAAACAGCAGCTCCATTCTGGCTCAAACAGCAGCTCCATTCTGGCTCAAACAGCAGCTCCATTCTGGCTCAAACAGCAGCTCCATTCAGCCTCAAACAGCAGCTCCATTCAGCCTCAAACAGCAGCTCCATTCAGCCTCAAACAGCAGCTCCATTCCAGCTCAAACAGCAGCTCCATTCTGGCTCAAACAGCAGCTCCATTCTGGCTCAAACTGTAGCTCCATTCAGCCTCAAACAGCAGCTCCATTCAGCCTCAAAC
>NW_027468644.1:22500-40000 GCF_046254945.1 Alosa pseudoharengus
TCTACTCTACTCATCTCTACTCTACTCTACTCATCTCTACTCTACTCTACTGTACTCTATTCTACTCATCTCTACTCTACTCTACTCTACTCCTCTCTACTCTACTCTACTCATCTCTACTCTACTCATCTCTACTCTATTCATCTCTACTCTACTCCTCTCTACTCTACTCTACTCATCTCTACTCTACTCTACTCTACTCTACACATCTCATCTCTACTCATCTCTACTCTATTCATCTCTATTCTACTCTACTCATCTCTACTCATCTCTACTCTACTCATCTCTACTCTATTCATCTCTACTCTATTCATCTCTACTCTACTCATCTCTACTCTACTCATCTCTACTCTACTCATCTCTACTCTACTCATCTCTACTCTACTCTACTCTACTCTACTCTACTCATTTCTACTCTACTCATCTCTACTCTACTCATCTCTATTCATCTCTACTCTACTCTACTCATCTCTACTCTACTCTACTCTATTCATCTCTACTCTACTCTACTCTATTATACTCTATTATTACATTACATTACATTTGGCTGACGCATTTTTTAGCCAAATCTCTACTCCAAATCTCTACTATTATACTATACCTTTTCTCTACTAACTGGCTAATGATTCCATATTGAGAGGAGAGAGAGAGACGCACTAGTGATCACATGACACGTGAGGCTTCTCCGGGGAATGTCTTCAATGCGTGATTTCGAGTGTTTTTTCCCCATAAGTAATTTAAATACTCGATAATGTCAATTATGGCACATCGTTAAAACAACAATCACGATATTATCGCAGACCATATATATTGCCCACCCCTAGTGCCTGCCTGCCTGTGTGTGTGTAGACGGGATGGTTTCACTGGAGACTATCTGCCTCCTTTACAGCTCTGAATAAATGAGCTCTAATTGCACACTCTGTGCTATAGAGTGGTCTGTGGGCTTTACACCGAGCTTTAGATTAGTCTGTGTGTGTGTGTGTGTGTGTTTGTATAATGACACACACACACACACACACACACACACACACACACACACACACACACACACACACACACAAAGTCAGTCAGTCGTCAGGGAACTTGGTGGCCCTTTTAACCTCTCTCTCCAGAGGGATCGGAGTCAGACTAATGAACATGATCAAGAGACTGTGAGTCAGACGTGTGTGTGCGTGTCTGTGCGTGTCTGTGTGTGTCTGTGTGTGTCTGAGTGTGAGGAGTGTGGATGTAAATGAGAGTGATGGTATGTGGGTTTATTAGTGAGAGAGTGAGAGAGAGAAAGATTGTTGGAGACATGTCATTTGCGAGGTAGCCAGCTTCTATTAGCAGTAGAGTAAAAGTGATTACGTTTCTGTAGCAGAGTAAAAGTGATTGCGATTCTAATTCGGTTGAATAGAGATGTGTGTTTTTGTCATCTCTTTTGGTGTCATTAAATATGATTGGCTGGTTGTTGTTCCCCTGCATTTAAATCCAGATGAGAGATGATTATCAGGGAGGCAGCCAACAGGGCTAGTCAATGAGTCAGCAGTCACTTACACACACACTCACTTACACACACACTCACACACACACACACTCACACAGGCTTGTCATGATGAATGGTCACTTAGCTTAATTTAATCTGTGGTCTCACATTCTGCTCAGGCACTCTCTGTCTACATGTTACCACAGTAGAAATGCCCCACTGCACTGCACACAGTAGAAATGCCCCACTGCACACAGTAGAAATGCCCCACTGCACTGCACACAGTAGAAATGCCCCACTGCACACAGTAGAAATGCCCCACACAGTAGAAATGCCCCACTGCACTGCACACAGTAGAAATTTAATCTTGATTTTCCCCTTGGGGATCAATAAAGTATCTATCTATCTATCTATCTAGAAATGCACCACATAATCACGTACCCTTCACCTTACCTAGAGATTGGCATGGTTTTATTTCAGTTAGCCTATTAGCGGGTTTGATTTGCATTGAGCTCAGTGCCTGTTCAGCTCTCAAATAAACTGTTCAGTAATTATTTCAACAATAACCGTATGTTCAGTATTTGAACTGTAAATAACAATATGTACAGCGTTGATGAGAAACAGGCCAGTGTCAGTGCTGTGTCAGTGCTGTGGTGGACAACAGGCCAGTGTCAGTGCTGTGGTGGACAACAGGCCAGTGTCAGTGCTGTGGTGGACAACAGGCCAGTGTCAGTGCTGTGTCAGTGCTGTGGTGGACAACAGAGCCAGGGGAAGCTCACGGACGGACAGACCGACAGACGCACACACACGGAATATGTACACGCACACACACGGAATATGTACGCACACACACGGAATATGTACGCACACACACGGAATATGTACGCACACACACAGACTTATGGTTTGCTCAGTAGTCCTTGGTAGGCCTCTGATTTCAGGTCAGTGCAGGCCATGTGACTGAGGGAATTCCATGTTTTTTTCTGTGTGTGTGTGTGTGTTTCCCCTGGGGTTGAGGAGATTAGTGGCCAGCGGAACAGGATTTGGCTCAGCTGCAGAGTGCATTGTGGGTAAAATGGTGTCACTAGGACAGAGAGAGCTGTTCTTGGAGCTTAATGGACTCATGTACACACACACACACTTTCACCTCTTGTACAATGCTCCTGTTCACCTCCTCCTCTCCCTCACAGGGTGATGAAGCTTAATGCTCCTGTTCGCCACTCAGTACTCAGCCCCCATACACTTCCTCCCTCTCAGTACTCAGCACTCAGTACTCAGCTCCACATACACTTCCCCCTCTCAGTACTCAGTGCTCAGCTCCCATACTGTTACTCAGTACTCATACACTTCCCAGTTCTCATCTCGCATACACTTCCTCAGTACTCATTACATTACATTTGGCTGATGCTTTTTAACCCCAAAGCGACGGGGATGCTGGTAGAGTGCGGACAAGTTAGCAGAGAGTGCTATTTCCATACAATCAAGTGGTACAATTAGCAAGTTAGCAGAGAGTGCTACTTCCATACAATCAAGGGCTACAATTAGCAAGTTAGCAGAGAGTGGTACTTCCATACAATCAAGTGCTACAATTAGCAAGTTAGCAGAGAGTGGTACTTCCATACAATCAAGGGCTACAATTAGCAAGTTAGCAGAGAGTGGTACTTCCATACAATCAAGTGCTACAATTAGCAAGTTAGCAGAGAGTGGTACTTCCATACAATCAAGTGCTACAATTAGCAAGTTAGCAGAGAGTGGTACTTCCATACAATCAAGTGCTACAATTAGCAAGTTAGCAGAGAGTGGTACTTCCATACAATCAAGTGCTACAATTAGCAAGTTAGCAAAGAGTGGTACTTCCATACAATCAAGTGCTACAATTAGCAAGTTAACAGAGAGTGCTACTTCCATACAATCAAGTGCTACAATTAGCAAGTTAGCAGAGAGTGCTACTTCAATACAATCAAGTGCTACAATTAGGAAGTTAACAGAGAGTGCTACTTCCATACAATCAAGTGCTACAATTAGCAAGTCTTGTAGGTAGTGCTACAAGAGGAGATACTCTCACTGCTGGGGAGTTTTTGAAGGTAGAATAAGACGCTCCTGCTCTCTATACTAGTTACTGGCAGTGCGTTCCACCACCAACAGACGAGAAATGTCTGGATTGCCCTGAGGGTACGGGTGGCAGAGCCAGACGTCATTCATCTGAGAAGCGCTAGGGTCGGGAGGTAACATATGCCTGTATGAGTACTCAGTTCCCTGATCCCATATGCGTCCTCAGTACTCATCTCCCATACACTTACGCAATACTCAGTACTCATCTCCCATACACTTACGCAGTACTCAGTACTCATCTCCCATACACTTACGCAGTCCTCAGTACTCATCTCCCATACACTTACGCAGTACTCAGTACTCATCTCCCATACACTTACGCAGTCCTCAGTACTCATCTCCCATACACTTACGCAGTCCTCAGTACTCATCTCCCATACACTTACGCAGTACTCAGTCCTCAGTACTCATCTCCCATACACTTACGCAGTACTCAGTACTCAGTACTCATCTCCCATACACTTACGCAGTCCTCAGTACTCAGTACTCAGTACTCATCTCCCATACACTTACGCAGTACTCAGTACTCATCTCCCATACACTTACGCAGTACTCAATACTCATCTCCCATGCAGTACTCAGTACTCATCTCCCATACACTTACGCAGTACTCAGTACTCATCTCCCATACGCTTACGCAGTCCTCAGTACCCAGTACTCAGTACTCATCTCCCATACACTTACGCAGTACTCAGTACTCATCTCCCATACACTTACGCAGTCTTCAGTACTCAGTACTCAGTACTCATCTCCCATACACTTACGCAGTCCTCAGTACTCAGTACTCAGTACTCATCTCCCATACACTTACGCAGTCCTCAGTACTCAGTACTCATCTCCCATACACTTACGCAGTACTCAGTACTCATCTCCCATACACTTACGCTGTACTCAGTACTCATCTCCCATACACTTACGCTGTACTCAGTACTCAGTACTCATCTCCCATACACTTACGCAGTCCTCAGTACTCAGTACTCAGTACTCATCTCCCATACACTTACTCAGTCCACTCAGTCCACTCAGTCCTCTGCTCCCATTAGCTTCCGGAGTACTCAGCAGAGTGTGTGTGTGTGTGTGTGTGTGTGTGTGTGTGTGTGTGTGTGTGTGTGTGTGTGTGTGTGTGTGTGTGTGTGTGTGTGTGTGTGTGTGTGTGTGTGTGTGTGTGTGTGTGTGTGTGTGTGTGTGTGTGTGTGTCACTGAGTGTAAGGAGAGAAAGCGAGAGGAGAAAGGCTGTAGGAAATATGATTCTGATATGGAAACTACCAGATCGCAGCGAGCAGAGCAGAGTGTTGCTTTCAGTGGGTGGAATACGTGACACAATGTTTAGTGCTGCCTCATGAAATACTAATATGCATCTTATGAAATATGTAACATTGCCTGACAGTGTCCATGGCATGTTTTTTTCTATGGTGTGAGGATTGTTAAATTTTCTGAAGACTCTAATGTTACACAACCTCATGAGAGTGTGTGTTCGTGTGTGTGTAAATTCTGGTGTAACTTGCACTGATCTTGCACAGGTGGGACCTCTTTCAAGGATATGAACTAATGTTTGCCCTCAGTTACACCTACGCTTCAGCAGTACGTCCCGTGTCCACACGCCGTAGCCTAGTGATGGGACCGTAGTGATGGGAACGCCGTAGCCTAGTGATGGGAACGCTGTAGCCTAGTGATGGGAGCGTAGTGATGGGAACGCTGTAGCCTAGTGATGGGAACGCCGTAGCCTAGTGATGGGAACGCCATAGCCTAGTGATGGGAACACTGTAGCCTAGTGATGGGAACGCCATAGCCTAGTGATGGGAACACTGTAGCCTAGTGATGGGAACGCCATAGCCTAGTGATGGGAACACTGTAGCCTAATGATGGGAGCCTAGTGATGGGAACACCGTAGCCTAGTGATGGGAACACCGTAGCCTAGTGATGGGAACACCGTAGCCTAGTGATGGGAACACTGTAGCCTAGTGATGGGAACACCGTAGCCTAGTGATGGGAACGCCCTAGCCTAGTGAAAGCCATTGGTCTTTGGGGTCGACCAGAAGGCCGCATGGTCTTGGGGGTTGAACTTAAGGCTGTGTGGTCTTTGGGGTTGAACGGAAGGCCGTACGATCTTTAGGGTTGTTTGTTCTTGCAGGTCTATTTCAAATGTAGAATTCCTGACTCTTGCTTCATCAAGTTCAGTGTGCTTTCCGTCTGTATCTTCTCTAACCGGTTGGTCTATCCATGGGCATGTAGGTCCATCCATGAGCATGTTAGTCCATCCATGGGCATGTTGGTCCATGCATGGGAACGTTGGTCCATCCATGAGCGGTTTGGCGGTCAGTGCACCTGGTAGAGCTTCTGTAGGGAAAGTCCTTCAAATTCAGCCAGGGCTTCAGAATCTGCAGATGGTTTGGTTGCTGTAGGCAACTATAGTACTAGCATGTATTCACACAGCTGATACCCACCCAAAACAGCTTTGAGGCTCATTTCAAATCCTTTACCTTCTCTGTGATTTAAGAACATTTACCTTAAACCTTTTGGAGAGCTCCTCAGAAACAGATTTGGCGCTACAGGTATCTCGTGATCTACCTGTTGGAGACTTCTGCTGTGGGGTTTACCCATGGATCTGGTGATGACTATGCTTTGCTGATCATCGGGTGTGTAGCTGACAGCTGAGGTCACTAACACGACATCTGTGTGTGTGTGTGTGTGTGTGTTTTCCGTCTGCCTGCTTGTGTTACAGCTCTGTGGCGTCGTGTGTCTCGCATGCCCTGAGTGGAGGAGGACGAGAGGAAGAGTCTGCACGGGGACGTCAGCAGGATTGGGTTTCCGTGGCGACTGGAGAGACACAGTGGTGCCTCAGCAGCCAAGGTGAGCGTGGTGCGTCTGGACCTCTCCGCAATCTTTCAGTCTGCTTTGTGTGTGTGTGTGTGTGTGTGTGTGTGTGTGTGTGTGTGTGTGTGTGTGTGTGTGTCTGTGTGTGTGTGTGTGTGTGTGGCTCCGCCAGACTTCTGTCCTCTGTCTTTCTCTTTGTGTCTGGCTCCCTTAAACACATTCTCACACACACTCACACGCACACGCACACAAACACACACACACACAAACACACACACACACACAAACACACTCACACGCACACGCACACACACGCACACAAACACACACACACGCACAAACATGTTTTCACAAGCTGTCTTTCTTTTTGTGGCTTTCTAGAGCTGTTGTTAATAACCCCTCTTTCATGCAGTTTAATGTTGTCATGTTAATTTGTCATGTGGTGTTTCAGTTTGTTGAGAGTGTCACCTGTTGTGTTTGTCTTTGTTGCATTGTGTGTGTGTGTGTTTGTGTTTGTGTACTGTGCTGTATGTGCATGTACATTGTGTCTGATGATGATCCGTTGTTGTAGTGTGTGTAGTGTGTGTAGTGTGGTTTTGTGCACCATGTTGTGTTTGAATCCGTTGTTGTAGTGTGTGTAGTGTGGTTTTGTGCGCCATGTTGTGTTTGAATCCGTTGTTGTAGTGTGTGTAGTGTGGTTTTGTGCACCATGTTGTGTTTGAATCTGTCGTGTTGTTTTTATTTATTCTGGTATGTTATGGGTCACGCTTGATTCTTGCAGGAGGCTTTGAGTCAGAGCACTGTGTGTGTGTGTGTGTGTGTGTGTGTCTGTGTCTGTGTGTGTGTCTGTGTGTGTGTGTGTGTCTGTGTGTGTGTCTGTGTGTGTGTGTGTGTGTGTGTGTGTGTCTGTGTGTGTGTCTGTGTGTGTGTGTCTGTGTGTGTGTCTGTGTGTGTGTCTGTGTGTGTGTGTGTGTGTGTGTGTGTGTCTGTGTGATTATATGGTGTCCACTGTGCTCTCAGTAGAGCAGTCCAAAAACCCAAACAAGCTCACACTCCAACGCCAGTTATTCTAAAAACCCTTAGAAACGGAATTTCAATTTGTTTGGATGCTACCTTCCCGTAAATGACCTTCCAGTGGGTGTACTGTATGGGTATTTGTGTGTGTGTGTGTGTGTGAGACAGTGACCTGGCTGTGTGTGTGTGTGTGTGAGACAGTGACCTGGCTGTGTGTGTGTGTGTGTGTGTGTGAGACAGTGACCTGGCAGTGTGTTTGTGTGTGTGTGTGTGTGAGAGACAGTGACCTGGCTGTGTGTGTGTGAGAGAGAGACAGTGACCTGGCTGTGTGTGTGTGTGTGTGTGTGTGTGTGTGTGTGTGTGTGTGTGTGTGTGTGTGTGTGTGTGTGTGTGTGTGAGACAGTGACCTGGCTGTGTGTTTGTGTGTGTGTGTGTGTGTGTGTGTGTGTGTGTGTGTGTGTGTGAGAGAGACAGTGACCTGGCTGTGTGTGTGTGTGTGAGTGTGTGAGAGTGAGAGACCGTGACCTGGCTGTGTGTGTGTGTGAGAGACAGTGACCTGTGTGTGTGTGTGTGAGAGACCGTGACCTGGCTGTGTGTGTGTGTGTGAGAGACAGTGACCTGGCTGTGTGTGTGTGTGTGAGAGACCGTGACCTGGCTGTGTGTGTGTGTGGGAGCATGAGAGTCCTGGTCACCTGACCCGTCTGAGCTCAAACTGCTCCGCTCGTTAAATTATTCACCTGATTTGTCATTAAGACACGCCCACCTGACCAGGTGTGTCATTAAGACACGCCCATTTTTTGTCTGTTGTGTAGTTGCAGTGTCTTTGCTCTGAAGGGGAGATTACAGATCAGCAGCCCAAATAGCAGAAATACATATTACACCTACCCACTACACTGCACACACACTACACACACACTACACACACACACACACACACACACACACACACACACCTACCCACTACACTGCACACACACACACCTACCCACTACACTGCACACACACTACACACACACATACACACACACACACACACACCTACACACTACAATGCACACACACACACACACACACCAGGGCTCCAGAGTGCGACCAATTTGGTCACATATGCGACCTAATTTTTCAAAAGTGCGACTAAAAAAAAATCGGAGGTCGCACCAGTGCGACCAGCTATTCGAGAGAGGAAAAAGTGTCCGCATTGAAACTCTACCTTTGGTTCAATAACAGACACATATTTGGCCAATATCGTGGTTTAAACAAATCACAGATAGTGAAGGGCGGGACCTCCCCTCTGATTGGCCGTGGCCCAGTGCCTGTGTGTAAATTTGAAAATGTGTGTGCTGGAGAGAGAGAGAGAGAGAGAGAGAGAGAGAGAGAGAGAGGTCAGAGACCCGTCAGATAAGCAGAGTGGATGTAGTTGCATTACAGTGTGGTCACATAGGCCGAGATAAATGTCCCCTCTCCCCACTGCCTTTCGGCGGCTGGCAGCAGCAAACCGATCAGACGAGCCCGAGATGATGATCAAGTTTATTGTTGCCTACGATAGGCCTAGTGAAACTTCCCTTCACCAAGTTCAGTCCGAAATAATTATTCACCAGAAAAATAGTTTGAACGTAAACCAGACGTACAGGAATGCCACTTGCGCCAAATTTATAGGAGTCATTGCAGATAAAAAGACGTCTTAAAATTGCGAACAATGCATACAAGGCCTTTGCGAACGACAGAGATACAGATATCGCCGAAAAGGAGTGCGTCATTGACCGCAGGTACATGCAGGGAGTAACCCGGTTTTCAACAGCAATATTCGTTTTGCGCGCGAGTTGTGTAAACTCATTCTGATGGCATCAATCAATTTAATCCGGTATTTGGCGCAAACCGAATATCGCTGCTACATTTAAAGCCCGAATATTCCCTGCATGTATAAACTGGTCATTGTGTACGGTGAATTGAATGGACACATTTAGATTGAGCATGGCAAGTCATTGCAATAGCCTATAATAATAGGCCTACCATTTCGTTACTGCATTAACCATAGTGATGTTCTTATTGAAAATTTAAAAATACTAAAATTAAAAAGTAAATTGCCTTGTGGGACTGTCAAATGATTATTGCAATCATTGCAAAATCACATAAAAATCCCCCAGGCTACTTGGAACATCTCTTTAAATTGTGCTCAAATACATTTCTATAGAAGATGCTAGCATGGCGAGCTGGTTTAGCCAAGGCCTAAAGATCATGAAGGATAGTATGTAAGACACTGAGCCATGAGATGTGCAGTTTGAAGCCCTTAAAAGACGTGCACTGTTAATTTACTCACTGTTATTTTTATTTAATTCATCTTAATTGTTTAAATAATTCATTTAAATTTCAGCTCAGTGAAGCACTTTAAGCACCAACAGTTTATTAAGTTACTTTTCTTGTAGAATTGTAAATCATAAGTCATAGGACAACCTATATAGGACAGTAATTAGGATAAAAAGTGAACCTGCTGCGGTGTTAAATGCGATGTGGTTGAAAATTTGGGTGCACCTAACTTTTGTGCTGCTGCACCTAAGAAAAAAAGTTAGGCGCACCAGTGCAACCAGTGCAAAGAGTTAGTCTGGAGCCCTGCACACACACCTACCCACTACACTGCACACACACACACCTACCCACTACACTGCACACACACACACCTACCCACTACACTGCACATACACACACCTACCCACTACACTGCACACACACACCTACCCACTACACTGCACACACACACCTACCCACTACACTGCACACACACACCTACCCACTACACTGCACACACACACCTACCCACTACACTGCACACACACACCTACCCACTACACTGCACACACACACACCTACCCACTACACTGCACACACACACCTACCCACTACACTGCACACACACACCTACCCACTACACTGCACACACACACCTACCCACTACACTGCACACACACACACCTACCCACTACACTGCACACACACACCTACCCACTACACTGCACACACACACCTACCCACTACACTGCACACACACACACACACACACACACACACACACACCTACCCACTACACTGCACACACACACCTACCCACTACACTGCACACACACACCTACCCACTACACTGCACACACACACCTACCCACTACACTGCACACACACACCTACCCACTACACTGCACACACACACCTACCCACTACACTGCACACACACACCTACCCACTACACTGCACACACACACACACACACACACACAACACACACACACACACACACACACACACACACACACACACACACACACCTACCCACTACACTGCACACACACACACACACACACACACACACACACACACACACACACACACACACACACACACACCTACCCACTACACTGCAGACACACTACACACACACATACACACACACACACACACCTACCCACTACACTGCACACACACTACATACACACACACACACACACACACACACCTACACACTACACTGCACACACACTACACACACACACACACACACACACACACACACACACACACACACACACACACACACACACACACACACACACACACACACCTACACACTACACTGCACACACACTACACACACACACACACACACACACCTACCCACTACACTGCAGACACACTACATACACACATACACACACACACACACACACCTACCCACTACACTGCACACACACTACATACACACACACACACACACACACACACCTACACACTACACTGCACACACACTACACACACACACACACACACACACACACACACACACCTACACACTACACTGCACACACACTACACACACACTTACACACACACACACTACACACACACTTACACACACACACACACACCTACACACTACACTGCACACACACACACACACACACCTACACACACCTACACACTACACTACACACACACTACACACACACACACACACACACACACACACCTACACACTACACTGCACACACACACACACACAGACACACAGACACATACACACCTACACACTACACACACACACACACATGTTCTGATAGTAAGAGTAAAGATAGCACTGTTTATGCTTTTCAGTGGAAACCCCTTGACATTCTCTTGCTGTAGTCAAGGCTCTTCAGTAAATAACTGTTTTCTGCCTTTTTTGTTGTGGAGCGGTTTTCTTTCTGTCTCAGAATGATGGGTGTGTGAGTGTGTGTTGGCTGAATGATGGGTGTGTGAGTGTGTGTTGGCTGAATGATGGGTGTGTGAGTGTGTGTTGGCTGAATGATGGGTGTGTGAGTGTGTGTTGGCTGAATGATGGGTGTGTGAGTGTGTGTTGGCTGAATGATGGGTGTGTGAGAAGTCTGTTTCACCGTGGCAACCGTGAGTGTGTGCTTTGTGTTCTGCTCTCTTCCGTGCTCATATTTACTCTTCGTAGTATGGACTTACAAAGCCATTCACCATGACACACACACACACACACACACACACACACACATTCACCATGTGTTACGGCCAGCTCGTGAACAGACCGCAACATAAAGGGAGACAACAACAGTTTTCAATTGAACTATTTATTAATATAGATTCGCAACATCAACAACAATAGTGTCTAGGGAGATGAGTGTTGAAGAGTGCGTGTGTGCGTGAATGCAAATGGTAGTATCAGCATGTAAGATGAGTAAGTGAAAGGCAAAGGGGGAAAAGAGAAATAAAGAGGAGAGAAAGACTAACGTGCCAGTGTAAAGGACTATCAAAGTGCCTGAAAGAAAGGAGGGAAAAGTGCCCATCGAGAGAGATACAGAACCCCTTTTATAGCCCCACCCAATACAGGTGCATCTAATAATGTAATTAGCCTAACCAGGCCCAGTCCTGCCCGTGCACTGACAGACCAGGACCTGAAGGGGGCACAGGGGGTCGTAACACATGACACACACACACACACATTCACCATGACACACACACACACACACACACACACACACACACATTCACCATGACACACACACACACACACACACACACACACATTCACCATGACACACACACATTCACCATGACACACACACACACACACATTCACCATGACACGCACACACACATTCACCATGACACACACACACACACATTCACCATGACGCACACACACACACACATTCACCATGACACACACACACACACACACACATATTCACCATGACGCACACACACACACACATTCACCATGACACACACACACATATATATACACACACACACACATTCACCATGACACACACGCACACACACATTCACACACACACACACACACACACACACACACACACACATTCACCATGATACACACACACACACACACACACACATTCACCATGACACACACACACACACACACATATTCACCATGACACACACACACACACACATTCACCATGACACACACACACACACACACACACACACACACACACACATTCACCATGACACACACACACACGCACACACACATTCACCATGACACACACACACACACATTCACCATGACACACACACACACGCACACACACATTCACCATGACACACACACACACACACACACATTCTGCATGGCACACACACACACACACACACACATTCACCATGACACACACACACACACACATTCACCATGACACACACACACACACACACACACACACATTCACCATGACCGCCTGTACTCTGTCTCTCCTGCTCCAGGTGTATCTCACCTGACTGGTCATTTCTAGCATGACTTGTACCATCTCATATGACCGGTCATTTCTAGCATGACTTGTACCATTTCATCTGACCGGTCATTTCTAGCATGACTTGTAGCTCCTAATCTCAACTGTACACCTCTCTTTTTGGTTTTGTTGCGATGAATTATAATAGTGTTTACAATTCAGAGCTCAAAAGAATCTGACAGACTGATACCACTTGATCTCTCAATCTTTCTTGTAAATTGATATTTTAGTACATTGATGGAAATGAATATTTTTATGTTTGACAGTTGGTGCAGTTTGTGCTTGGTAAATACATGGCTTCATTGTTTTCTTGGATACATACCATAGTAGGAAATAGTCTTTTTATTCAAGCTAGTGAAATATATTTGGGATAAACCCCAGAATGCCTGCAGGGCTACCAGGGCTTTAGACATGTTCCCAGTCCTGTAGGTCCTGTAGCGCTTTAGACATGTTCCCAGTCCTGTAGGTCCTGCAGGGCTTTAGACATGTTCCCAGTCCTGTAGGTCCTGTAGGGCTTTAGACATGTTCCCAGTCCTGTAGGTCCTGTAGGGCTTTAGACATGTTCCCAGTCCTGTAGGGTTAGCAGGGCTTTAGACATGTTCCCAGTCCTGTAGGGTTAGCAGGGCTTTAGACATGTTCCCAGTCCTGTAGGTCCTGTATCAGGGCTTTAGACATGTTCCCAGTCCTGTAGGGTTAGCAGGGCTTTAGACATGTTCCCAGTCCTGTAGGTCCTGTATCAGGGCTTTAGACATGTTCCCAGTCCTGTAGGGTTAGCAGGGCTTTAGACATGTTCCCAGTCCTGTAGGTCCTGCAGGGCTTTAGACATGTTCCCAGTCCTGTAGGGTTAGCAGGGCTTTAGACACGTTCCCAGTCCTGTAGGTCCTGCAGGG
This sequence comes from Alosa pseudoharengus, assembly GCF_046254945.1. NCBI lineage: Eukaryota > Metazoa > Chordata > Actinopteri > Clupeiformes > Clupeidae > Alosa > Alosa pseudoharengus. The sequence continues at coordinate 36,603 of NW_027468644.1, forward strand.
CTTTAGAGATGTTCCCAGTCCTGTAGGTCCTGCAGGGCTTTAGACACGTTCCCAGTCCTGTAGGTCCTGTAGGGCTTTAGAGATGTTCCCAGTCCTGTAGGTCCTGCAGGGCTTTAGACACGTTCCCAGTCCTGTAGGGCTTTAGAGATGTTCCCAGTCCTGTAGGTCCTGTAGGGCTTTAGAGATGTTCCCAGTCCTGTAGGTCCTGTAGCGCTTTAGAGATGTTCCCAGTCCTGTAGGTCCTGTAGCGCTTTAGACATGTTCCCAGTCCTGTAGGTCCTGTAGCGCTTTAGACACGTTCCCAGTCCTGTAGGTCCTGTAGCGCTTTAGACATGTTCCCAGTCCTGTAGGTCCTGTAGCGCTTTAGACACGTTCCCAGTCCTGTAGGTCCTGTAGGGCTTTAGAGATGTTCCCAGTCCTGTAGGTCCTGTAGGGCTTTAGACATGTTCCCAGTCCTGTAGGTCCTGTAGGGCTTTAGACATGTTCCCAGTCCTGTAGGTCCTGCAGGGCTTTAGAGATGTTCCCAGTCCTGTAGGTCCTGCAGGGCTTTAGACATGTTCCCAGTCCTGTAGGTCCTGCAGGGCTTTAGACATGTTCCCAGTCCTGTAGGTCCTGCAGGGCTTTAGAGATGTTCCCAGTCCTGTAGGTCCTGTAGGGCTTTAGAGATGTTCCCAGTCCTGTAGGTCCTGCAGGGCTTTAGAGATGTTCCCAGTCCTGTAGGTCCTGTAGGGCTTTAGAGATGTTCCCAGTCCTGTAGGTCCTGTAGGGCTTTAGACATGTTCCCAGTCCTGTAGGTCCTGTAGGGCTTTAGACACGTTCCCAGTCCTGTAGTCTTATTTGCCTTATTTGTTGTGTATTTTGTTTATTTGTGTTTGTTATTTTATTGGCTATGTGTCCTAGTGGGACATTGCAACCACAGGGGCCCGTCATCTCCTGGTGGAATTGTCCACCTGCTTGCCTGTGTGTGTGCGTATGCGTATGCGTGTGTGTGTGTGCTCACGTGTGTGAGTGCGAGTGTGTGCGTGTGTGCGAGTGCGTGCGTGCGTGCGTGCGTGCGTGCGTGCGTGTGTGTGTGTGTGTGTGAGCCTCTCTGACCCTCTCTTTCTCACCTTACATCTGGCGTTACAGTTTCCCCATGAAGCCCAGTTTTCTCTGAGCAGCTTGCATGTGTCCTTCAGCTCCAAGCCTCTCTGGGATACCTCTACCTGTCCGCTAACTGGACTTTTCAGCCCAGAAATAGCCTCCACACACACCTCTTGGTGCAGGAACCGCGGTACTAAATACGTTCTGATAACCAGAGCAGTTTTTATAGTGTAATAAATAGCTTGGCAGAATAAGCCAGAATAAGCCATCAAGGAATTCACAGAAATGGCTTCTAAAGCTGCTGAATCTGAACCTCCATGGGAAGACGCTGTGTGTCTGTGTGTCTGTGTGTGTGTGTGTGTGCAAGCCTGATGCTTTTTCTCTACGAAACTCCCCCTCGCTTGGTCTGAAGCTCTTTTCCTTTTCTTTGCATCTTCCGTCAAGGGTTTCAGCTGCTTCTTCGCTGGCTCTGCCATTATACACACGTTTGCAACAATCTCTAGCGTTTCGTTAGCCTGCCTCTGTGCTGTAAACTGATCCTGCTTCGGTCGGCGGGTAGGATACACCAAACTTGCAAGTGGGATATTCTTCCTACAGGCAGTAGGGGCGGGCGAGAGAGCCTTCATTCGCCCCGTAATGAGTCATTTAACCATATACCGACTTACGAAGATGATTAATTAACACGAAAACCTTTAAATGGCGATGCAGAAAAGTAGCAGGGAGATGATTTATAAATGTCTTTTAATGGCTAGTTTTAAATATGTCCATTTGAGCAGAGATCATGTGATCATGTGATGGTGTATCATAGAGGGCTTACGTTACATCTGTATATCTTCTGTGTGTGTGTGTGTGTGTGTGTGTGTGTGTGTGTGTGTGTGTGTTGCAGAATGCCTTGGGAGTGAAGTCTTGTGGATGAAGACGCCGTCTGCAGAACAGCTTGGAATTTGGGTAGGATCATTATTTCCATGTAAACAGCCAATTAAACCACAGTCTTAAGAGTGTCTATCTGGTCTCACTCTGTGTGTGTGTGTGTGTGTGTGTGTGTGTGTGTGTGTGTGTGTGTGTGTGTGTGTGTGTGTGTGTGTGTGTGTGTGTGTGTGTGTGTGTGTGTGTGTGTGTGTGTGTGTGTGTGTGTGTGTGTGTGTGTGTGTGTGTGAGCGAGTGTGCCTGTTCCAAGGCCAGAAATATCCTCTAATGGAGTCGTGAAGTGTGACGTAGCGTTTCCATGACGGCAGAATCACTGGATCTAAACAAACTTTCGAAGTTGCTTAAATAGCATTGAATGTAGACATGTGGCATCATTTCTAGCTAATAAATTGTTTTAAATGTAGGCTATAGCCATTTAAACGTGCTATACCTGCTAGGCAGCAGCTTAGCCACATAACACGGATTCCCTGGCAGGTGTAATAGAAAGAAACAAAATTCCAGTGGATATTTCACGTCTTCTCAAAGACTGGCGGCTGTTAAGAGTGACGTTTTTTGCCCAAAAAATAAAGCCAAAACAGGTCCGTGAATTTAAGGACTTTAAACGCATGCTGTGAAGTTACATGCAGGTCTCTTTTACGGACGAAACCCATGCTAAAATAAAACTCTGTAGTCACGAATTTGATTGTGTTGGTATGAATATATGTTGTAATATGTGATTCCTACAGTGTAAAAAAAATATACTAATGTCTAAGAAACGTTGTAAAATGATTGAAATATATTAAGAAAGCCACCGCTATGGTGATTTCTAATGGTAGATTGATTTGTTTAGATCCAGTGATATCGCTGCCTTGACAACGCTACGTCATGGCTTCGGGACTCTATTGGCGAGTGGCAGGTGTCTCAAAGCAAGTGTGTGTGTGTGTGTCACGGTATAGTTGTGATGCTCTTCTTTAAATTTGGTCTTCCAGGTGAACGTCATCAAATCCCGTGTTTGTCAACAGACTAGATCTGCAGCTTCTCTGAAACTGCTAATGAATCCCCGCGGCTTTGACAACCACTTCGCTTTCTGTCTCTGATGCTACGTGTCGGATTATTACCCAGAGGGCCGTGCAGCTCCTAACAGGAAGAGAGTATTTAGCCTAACCTAGCTTAGCAGCTCCTAAGAGGGAAAGAGGATTTAGCCTAGCATAGCAGCCTAGCAGCAGAGACTTTCTAATGAGGAGACGGAACTCAAAGAATCCTCCATAGAAATGTATGGGGTTAGTTCATAACGCCAATATGGCAGTTGTCTACACATATCCTGCACCATAACATGCTAATGCCCCAGAGTGGTCATGAATATACAGAACAGTGAGAGGACAGTCATTGTGTAGCTGTCGTTGCCGTGC